>NW_004797302.1:1487739-1499049 GCF_000002075.1 Aplysia californica
GGGGAGCAAACAGAACGATAGAGAGACAGACATGGATATATAGCCGAAAGAATTAAAGTGAGAGATAAAAAGGAAAAAAAATCAAGAGAGAGAGAGAGAAAGAGAGGGAGAATGAGAGAGAAAGAGAGACAGAGAGACAGAGAGACACAGAGAGAGAGAAAGAGAGGGAGAAAGAGAGAGAAAGAGAGATAGAGAGACAGAGAGACACAGAGAGAGAGAGAAAGAGAGGGAGAAAGAGAGAGAAAGAGAGATAGAAAGACAGAGAGGGAGTGAGAGAGAGAGAGAGAGAGAGAGATCAATAGAAAGACAGGGAGGGGGGGGGATACTTGTTTGCTTTAGGATTTAACCCTATCCTAAAATGTTTTATTATGTCGTAGTGAGAATCCAACGAATTAGAAGCGGGATACAAAGGGTTAAGGTGATCAGGAAAGACACGTTCGTTTAACAAACAGCTGATCCTATCTGTGATTGAAACCTGGTTGTGAAAGTGTTTGTGTGTGTGCGCCCGTGTTTGTGTGTGTGTGTGTGTGTGAGCGCGCGCGCGTGTGTGTGCGCGTGTGTGTGTGTGTGTGTGTGTGTATGTGTGTGTGCGTGTGTGTATGTGTGTGTATGAGAGTTTGTGTGTTTTGGCCCTGTTTATCTTTATTAGACAGAAGCATAATGCTTTCGTCAGTACTCACGCAATAAATACATTATAATGTTTTATGACAGATAACATAGATACAGCGCACTTCCTTCCTCGAACGTAGACTATGGACTTAACAAAGTTTATTATTACCAAAAACAACAACAACAAAAACAACAACAACAACAACTACAACAGCAACAGCAACAGCAAACCTTTACCTTTCCGAAACATTTTCAACTTTCAGGGGAGGGTACGTGTGCAATTTTTAAAAAATAAAATGTCAATGCTGATCGATGTCTGCTGTCGAGACTACTGGGAAAAATACGGATTGTTTCCAAAGCGAAAGCAATAAAGTTACATTGAAGCTTCTTTTTTTTTTTAACTTACTATCAGTACGTTCGTGAACAGTCAACTCATTGACAAGTAGGATACAATAAGAGCCTAGACAATAACAACTTCTGTTTCAATGGAAAACACTCAAAGACAGACGAAAGTTCTGCCAACAGAGGAAACAACTTATCTGTTCATTCTACGCCTACGTTGAATAGTGTGCATTTTTTTTAAAGAAACAGAAAAAATGAAATGTAGATTTTTTTTTTGCACCCATCGAGACAATTCTGATCATTCTGGAGGCAGACTTCGACCATTCCTAGCATAGCCAATCCATGCTGAGAGGATAACAACTCGGGTCTTCTGAGTGCACCAGCAAAGCGCCTAACCACTGCAAAGCCATGGATGTGGAGTAATATGTGAGGCATCATGGTGAAATCAGGCTCTCGTCAAAATAGTGAAATCAAAGAAAATGGAACTTTTCTGACCTTTGGGCATTAAAAATGTTTTTCTTTTTTACTCAACGCCTTTTATCCATTCAAAACGCGTCATTTCTATGTAGATTTTATGGAAAAACATTGATTAAAGCCTCTAAATATGTCAATTTTTCAGTATCCAAGAACTCTCAAGCTATGGAAATTACCTAACTTTGGCGGCCATTTTTTTGCTACTTTCACCTTTGAAAAGAGGCGAACTTATCCTCCTTCAATCGCATATATTCCGACTTCTATTCAACAAAGATGGATAATCTTTTCTTCAAAAGCAAGGCAAATGAACAAACTTTAAGACAATACCAATAATCCCATATGCCCAAAAATTGACGAGCGCCTCATTCAACCACGTCGCGATACACATTATATCATATCTATCACGTACATCGTTACTATGAGGGGCAAGGTTTGACCGCTAGCAACACCGGCCAAGCGTGAATGGAGAAACCATTGAGGGGTCAAGCCAGGTCGGACCTTATACCGGACGGGACATAAACTGGCGTATTTATCTCTCTCATTCCAATATATATTAGCACGTTATCTGAACCGATGGTATGGGCAATTTCTCTGGAAAATGGGTAATGGTTCTCAAATTGTTTAAATTTGCGGGGAGCATTTCTGAGAATATAAAAGTTTAATTATAAAGATACATGTAATTCCACCTATTATCTGAAGTCGTGGTGAAATGAGACAAGATCTTCGTCAACAAAGGAAATTGTCCTTCACTCCTTGGGAAACGCAAGACTGTAGATTTTTAAAAAAGAAAGAGCAATGACAGAAGTTCCATGCATCTCTGTCAAACACCTTCCAACCACCCACGGCTCTGATGGGGCATACCTGATTAGAAGATTTCGTTATACTCTTCATATCTTCTTGTTTTAGAAAGCCTGAGAGATTGGAGGTTATTTCTGTGTCGCTTCTTGACGAACGTCATAACGCTGACAAGGGGATAAGAAAAAAGCATACGTTATTAATTCTAAACTTCTGCTGATATGCAGTAAAGAGAGAGAGAGAGAGAGAGAGAGAGAGAGAGAGAGAGAGAGACAGAGAGAGAGAGACAGAGAGAGAGAGACAGAGAGAGAGACAGAGAGAGACAGAGAGAGACAGAGAGAGAGAGAGATAGGGGGGAGGGAAGGAAAGAGAGGGGGGAGGAAGAGAAAAAAAGAAGGGAGGGAGAGGAAAAAAAGGGGAGGGAGAGAGAGCCAGGAATCGCGATCATGACAGAAAAGGAAAGGGATACTGAGAGAGAGAGAGAGAGAGAGAGAGAGAGAGAGAGAGAGAGAGAGAGAGAGAGAGAGAGAAAAGGAGAGAGAGGGAGAAGGAGAGAGAGAGAGTATGAAAGAGTGAGAGGGAAAAAGAGAAAATGTGTGACATGCTGACAGACAGAAAATAAGAAAGATACAGAAAAACAAAGAGAGAGGAGCTAATGAAGTTAAGTGGACAGGGGATGTTACGCACGTTCACACATTGTTTAAATAATAATACCCTGAGTTCGAAATATAGACTCAGAAGTGGTGGGCGGAGTAGAAAATTAGTGAACAAGGGGACGAGAACGCAAAACATGATGTGAGCTACCCTTATGTTTGAAAAAAAGAGAATGTACAGTACACTGTCCCAACGCTGCTCTTTCGCCAAATGCAAAAATTGAGCCATAATTCGCATTTGATAGCCTAGGGTCTAAAGGGTTAAGGGACTCGACATTGACTCCTACAATCTAATTCAATAAACAACAAACAGAACCATCATTTATGCTTCCAGAGCTTTCGTCCACAGCTTCCCGGATTTCAACCACTCGGCAGGGGGACAATCGTTACGCTAACTCCATGCATGCAAGGCAAATCTGGGTTTGATCGGGCTTTGTATTTCACCACTCTATCTCTTGTCAATCTACAGGCCTGTCAGCCTCCATCCCTGCTTTATCTTCTCAATAATTAGGAGCGTAGTAGCTGGGAAAACTCTCTGTCATCAAATCTTTCGGCAAATCTTGCTTTGTCAAAATGTGAATGGTGCTTCATTGGGTCTTAGCTCCCGCTTTAAGTAACCTCCCCTCGTACACTGATCGATTCCACTGTCTCATTTCCTACTGTGGCCGCCAATTTCGGTTGACTTTGTCGGCAATGTTGTCTCTAAGATTAAGAGCACTTGAGGGTTTTACGTTTCGCGTCCTAGGAGCGCTGCTGAGGAGAAAAACCATTGGAAGGGTTTTTGAGTTTTAAGTCGTGATTACTACTGGGCTGAGGCGGGCAACCGGGTCAGCTTGTCTGCGCAAGAGCTGCGTGGTCAAAGGCGTTTTGGCCCGGACATTGATTTTGGGATCAGAACATAATGTTTGTGAAAAACTTTCCGCTAGGGAATAGAGGATCGTCCTGTTGTTTTCACTTATTGATATATTATGATATGTCATAATAAACTTCAATTTTCTTTGCTACGGTGTTTTAACAGGCAGGGGGGGGTTGTTGGGAGTATAGGGGGGGGGTGCTTGTTTGTTTGTTTTATTATGTTTTAACCACAGGTTTCCCTTTGAGGGATTATTTTGATTTTTTAAAATACTTTGACTATATTTTAAGTGCTTGATCGTTCGATTATTGTTTTTTATTATTCATTTGCATGTTTCATTGATACAAGACTTATGTTATTAGTTCTGTATTTTTTAATGATGGGCCACAGGTTTTTTTCCTGCATACTATAGAAACGTGCAGTGCATTCTAATGGTAATATGCTTTAGTACTCATTACCGTGGTGTTGAATCCAAGAATACAAAACGAAGAAAATGAGTAAAAGAAAAGTCAGATAAGCGTTTTTGACACTGGCTTGTTTAGGGTTCTCAAGGTTAGTGGTTAACATAGCTTGATCCAATCAGAGGTAGATATTATTTTCAACATGACCATGGAGGGATTATAAAGGTCTAAAGCTCAAGCATTTTACATCACTTTTATGTATACAACAATTTCACTACTAAAGCTAAACGTCCCAGATGACATAATTCAAATTATCTGAAGGATGAGCGCTTTATCTTTTGTCGGGATACGAGGCGCGAGAAAAAACCCATTCCGTACAGGCGTCGATAATTTGTGAACTCTACTAGGATTCAAAGTCAGAACTTCAAATTTTTCATAGATTCCTAAAACTATTAGTTCCTCAGACGCTGGAGACAATAATAACTTATCGGCGTCTCTGTCGTTTAAAAATCAGTATTTTCCACCCTTAAATATAGAAGACGAGAGCTTAATGTTCTTATGCAAAGTCTTATACTTATAGATCTTAATAAGTATTTCCGTCTTTCTTCTAGAATACCTGAACCTGATCAGCTTGATTTGGTCTCGACAGGCAAGTCAAAACAGCCTTTTTCCTGTTTGATCTAAGTTTTTTAAAGGCGGAGAGGAGTTGGTTTACTACTGTAGCTTCATACCGCGCGCGAGTAAAACAGGACTACTGTACAGCAAAGATGTAACCACAAAACCCGTGTTTATGGCTCAGTTTCTTTATTTCCCTACAGCGCCACGACAACACAAATACAAGCAGTCTGTGCGGCTTTCAATTATTATTGTCAACACCGGCCTCGTTGTGAGACGTTTGGTGTCGTGTCTCCATTGGAGCACTGACTCATCTTGTAGAACATTTTTAGGTAAAAGTAGATTTCGATCTGCCTTCTTCCACCCCACTCCCTCCCAATTCCTAAAATAAAGGTTTAAAGCGCCTTTTCGCACATGATGTCACCTTGACCCAACTGCGACCCTTCAGAGAGTGGAGACCAAGATGTACGTACTAGATCTAGCTCAAGCAAGTTCCGAATAGGGCCCCAAAAATTACTTTTTTCCCAATCTTCTCTAAAAGTTCAAGATGTCTTTCTTCTGTTTGTAATCCTCCATTCGTGTTTGGAACAACTGTTGTTTAAAAATAGTTCCGGGACTTTTTAAGAGACCGCTAGTCCGTTTTAAAGCCTCAAGCAAAGGAATATCCCACTCTCATAGGGATTAACATTCCTGATATTGCTCCGGTTACACACAACTAATGAGTTCTGTGGCTTCTCTTGCGTGGGAGAGAGATTACGACACTTTTTAAAAGCTACCAAGGGTCATTGTTCAGTACAGGATTTCAAAACCTTGGAGCTGAAACACGATGCCGTCTTGTAGTATTTCAAGGTTTGATTTACGACTAAATACTGCAAATGAATACAGTAAATTGGATGTTGTTCCTAACTTTGTTTCTCTACTCGTAAAAGTTGAGAGAGAGAGAGAGAGAGAGAGAGAGAGAGAGAGAGAGAGAGAAAGAGAGAGCGAGAGAGAGAGAGGGGGGGGGAGGAAGAGAGAAAGAATGGAAGAGAAACGGGGGGGGGGGGGGAAACAGCGATATAAAAAAATGTCCTATCCTCTACAATTGCTTTACCCTGAGCCCGAAGTTGTTCCTTACCCTGTTTCTCTACATATAAATGTTGAGGTCCGTAGGCATAAAGTACACGGTAAACAGTAAAAAGTGCCGCCAGTTTATGCAAAATTGTATTATCTGTGGTGTCTTTGAGAACTCACGGTTTGCCCTATATAAGACAGCCCCCCCCCCTCCCCTCTCCTCTCCACCCTTTTTCACTCACTAACACACACACACACACACACACACACACACACACACACACACACACACACACACACACACACACACACATACATACATACACACGCATATACACACCTACACACACATAAAGATACACAAACCCATACACTCAAATACACAAACGCACACACACAGCCTCCCTCTCTATCTCTCTCTCTCTCTCTTTCCCTCTCTCTCCCTCTCTCTCTCTCTCTCTCTCTCTCTCTTTCCGTCTCTCTCTCTCTCTCTCTCTCTCTCTCTCTCTCTCTCTCTCTCTCTCTCCCTCCCTCTCTCTATCTCTATCTATCTATCTATCTATCTATCTCTATACATCTCTTTCTTTCTTTCTCTCCCACACTTTCTCTTCACCCCCTTTTCAAAATCACAAGAACAATAATGATTTAAATAATGATAGAAGTGAATTCAGCCTTGATCAAACGGAACAAGATTCACAAAGTCCCTAATCTGTTGCTGCCTACTAAAAACAGCCTCCATTTTGTGCGCGTATTCAACAACTAACAGAGTTAGCCACACGCAGGTACCGCAATTCAGTGTTTATCAACATTCTATATATACATAAGCAAGCCAAAGCCGGGGCCCACTTTTTGCCACCTTTAAAAGAAGGTAATATTTCCGTACCGCTCTCCTACATAAATTTCTAAGAGGAGCATTGACTCTTTGAGTATGCAGCTGACATATTATGTCCGATCAGCAGCACCCAAAGACAAGGTTGTGTGAGGGGTATTTCGAATCCTTACATACAAAACAGAAACACGAATTTGCCTATTTCATAGAATTCATGTTGTTGCTTAAATTTTCAAGTTTCGGATAAGAAAACGGAATTTAAAAATCTATATGAACAACGAAGTTATGCCCTCAAACAGCGCGCCTTCAAGCTGTGTGGAAGGATCAGAGTTCACGTTCTCTATGAGTAAAATATCACCTGTCACTACCCGGGTCATTCCCACTGCACAGAAAAAAACTCCCAAATCGTCCAGTAAAGGGTGATGATACCGGCTTGGTTGGCAACCACTTGTTCTTCACTTTGTGTAGCCTGTGCCAACTTGATTTGTTATGTGACGCAATTGTTTAAAAATTATTTCAAAAACAGGAGATTCACGTAGACGAGATAGATCTAGCGTTACATCACTGTAGGGAAAAGGTTTTTTTTAAAGTAATGTAAGCGCCTTTTATGCCCCCCCCCCCCTCTCCAACAGAGTTTAGATAGAGCTAATTTAAGAAATGGATTTTTGTCCTGCCTGTCAGAGCCAATGCGGGATGAAAAGGAATACTACGTTTCAGAAGAAAGTTCGAGATGGTAGATAAGAATTCTCCTCACATGGCAGTCAAAGTCAGGTTTTCTGCATGCGATGGCAAAACGCCTTACCACTACACCATCGATGCCAGTGGGGAATCTAAGGCAGTAACGATGTAGAACCTACCAGCGCCCCCCCCCCCCCCCCCAACCCACCTCAAAACACGAGCAAATAAATGTCATGTTCTACTGAAAAACTACCATGATACATACAATACTGTATGCAGAGTTTAACTAGTATTGCCAAAAATAAAGTACATAGAACATAGTTTGTCTCTATCAAATGCACCCGTTACCCCTATTAACACTCAGGAAAGATTCCTCATAGACATTCATTATGTTTAACGCTTTACCAGAGAGGAAAAGGACCCGGAAACAAACCATGTAAAAACAGATGGTCCTCAGTTGTCTTTCTCCAGTCCGCGCGTATGTTTCAACAACTGCCTCTGGTCAGAAAAACGAGGACGGAACGTTGTTTACCCGTGAAACACGCGCGAGAGAGATGTTCGGGTGTTATTGTGTTTACTGTTAACGGAACGGATAGGCGCCTGTGTAAACCATTAGTCCTTTCTCCAGACAGAAAAGTGTGAGAGCCACATTCACTGGTCAGTGACTCTGAGTCCACAATTGAGAAAACATGTTCTTATCCTTGATGGAAGTGGACGACTGAAACAAATGATAAATCCGTAAAGAAAAATTGAGCTTGCTATGCTCTCGTGAAGATTATATTATATTCTAGCGAAATGGTGAGCGTAGCTTGAAATTGCAACTTAACAATTGCTCATTCGAAAATAAGTGACAACAATGAGTGTGCGTGGAAAAGGACGGGGTGTTAACCGTTTTTCCGCCATCCCATAGAGATTAAGAGTAAAGTTGTTGTCTCGTTCGGACTGCTTTGCCCGTCGCTTTCCTACCACCTGAGGTTTTACGTATGCCAGATGCTGAAGACAATTCCTGAAGAAAAATAGGCAACGTTGTCTACAACCTCGTGAACTCTGTCTGTTTGAGTGTCTTTCTGTCTGACTGTCTTTCTGTCTGTCTCTTTCTCTCTTTCTCTCTCTCTCTCTCTCTCTCTCTCTCTCTGCCTGTGTCTGTTTGTCTGTTTTCCTGTCTCCAATCTATCTATCTATCTATCTATCTATCTATCTATATATCTATCTATCTATCTATCTATCTATCTATCTATCTATCTATCTGACTGTCTGTCTGTCTGTCTGTCTGTCTGTCTGTCCGTCTGTCTGTCTGTCTGTCTGTCTGTCTGTTTCATATTGTATCTTCACATGTTTTTCCCCTGTCTCTCTCACTCAGTCTCTCTCTCTTTTTCACACACACACTCACACACACACACACACACACACACACACACACACACACACACACACACACATATATATATATATACCCGGTGCTACTGACTGAAGTGTCTTTAGGCCATTCCCAAAGGGGAGATATTAACATGTTCTTATGCACAGTAGAATTGTAAATGGGCTTATAACGGTGCCTGAATTGCAACAGGGAACTGTTGCTTTTTCTTTCCTAATCCTTACTATCGTCTTTTTTCCTCTATTTCTTTTGTATGTTTGTCATTCTCTTGTGAAATGTTATCCCCGGGGTGCCTTGATAGTCGAAGCAGACCTTGTGCAGTTGAAGCTAGAGAGGTGAGAAGAGTAAGTCGGATTCCCTGTAAGGATTTCTCTGTCGACATCCACCCTTTGGCGCTCGTATGACCTTATGCAGTTGCGAGCGGCGTAGAACCTCTACCAAACTAAACTAAAAAACACACACATACACACACATACACACACACATACACACACACACACATACACACACACGCACACACACACACACACACACACACACATACATTACCAGGCAATAAAAAATAAAAAAGAACCATTTATTCCATACAGTCATCATTCATCATTTTTTAAAAATGTAATCTCTCTATGACCCTTTTCACTTTGATTGAACCTATCTGTAGGTAGGTGTAAAATTGGGTTTTTTTCTGAAGAGCTCCCTTGGCATTTATCAAATTATCTTCACAGTCAGCTTAACTTCATTCCATCAGACATGTTCAGAAATCTTCGCCACCAACTGCTCAAAACGTTCAACCTTTGACTTGAACACACCAAAAGAACACACACAAAAACCCTGAAGGCACTTTGCCTAGGCCAGCGAAAGAGCTCACAAGGTGAAGCACCAATACCGTTCCTTACCGTCCAAGCACAGAAGGTTGTGGGCAGACAAAAAGACACCCAGACCCCAATGGCCCAGCTCCTCCAGCCAACTAGGGGGTGAGGGAAGCCCTAGGAGGTCGTAATTAGCCCAAGACTGGGCCAAGATGAGTTGGTCCACAGACAGGAAAAATGACACTCGCCGATCGCTCCAGGCAGGCAAGTGGTTGTTGAATGTTAAGAGGGACAGGGCAATAGGAGAGAGAGAGAGAGAGAGAGAGAGAGAGAGAGAGAGAAAGAGAGAGAGAGAACGGGGAAAAAAGAGAGAGGGAGGGAGGGAGAGGGAGAGAGGGAGGGAGTGAGAGGGAGAAAGAGAGGTAGGGTGAGGGAGAGAATGAGAGAGAAGGGAGAGAGAGAAAGAAAGAGAGGAAGAGAGAGAAGAGAGAGGGAGAGAGGGAGAGAGAGACAGGCATATAAAAAAAACTTAACTAGAAAGAGATAAAGAAAAACGTAGAGTGACAGAGAGATAGAGAGAGAAATAGAAAATTGAAAAAAAAAGAAAAAAAAGGTTCTGTGGAACAAGGAGACAGACACTGGGCTATTTTTCGATCAGGCTTAATCTGTTTGCGTGCCTACAGTAGGAGCTCGATACACTCGCCACTGCATAAGGTCTCTATGAGCTTGCAGAACACATTAAACATTTTTCAATTGGTAGGAAATTTTTAATTTTGCCCTGGTGGCGGCCAAAGCCTACTCTTATCAATTTTAGGACCACCAACGGATCTTTAACGTGCGCAACTTGCATACGGGACCTCCGAGATTTTTTTCGCCCTGACCCAAGAAGGCTAGGTGTTAGATCTTACCTACCATAAGATCAGGAGTGTGAATGAAAGACAGCAGTGAGAAGGAGACGAGGAGAAGCAGTAGAAAGGCTGCAGAAAGTGTCAAGAACCCAGATGAAGGGCAAAGGGGAGGGGATCGGGGCAAAAGTGGAGACGAAAGCAGACGACAGAACATGGTAAGAAAGCAAGAAAGGAGGAGAAAGGAGAAAAGTAATCTTAGAGAAGAAAATTTTCCGTCGCTGTTCGGGTTCGAACCGGGACCTTTAAATGAGAGGTGAACACCATAATCTCTATCCCACGAGGGCCCCTTGTCACATTCTCCGTTGATATGGTATTGGTTTGAGTTTGACGGTCTATTTATCTTTGCCAGCTTATTTTTAAGAGGCACAAACTCCGACATAACGTCATTGAGCCTCTCTGAGTCAAGTGGGTGGATCATCAAGAAAAATTGAAAACAAACCAAATGCCAGCACTACAAACAAGAGGGAGAGAGAGAGAGAGAGAGAGAGAGAGAGAGAGAGAGAGAGAGAGAGAGAGAGAAAGATTAAATGCCATTTTGCAAACATTTTTTTTTCGTTGTTGTTGTTCTTGTTGTTTGTTTTGGAAGTGTTGTTCGCTGCACAGGTCATAATGAACTCGCGGGACACAGCGTTTAAGTTGGAAGGAAATTTTGAACTTTGCCCGGGTGGGGGCCGAAGCCTATCCGTACCAAATTCGGACAACCAAGGGATCTTTAACGTGCGCAACTAGCACACGGGCCCTCCGAAAAGTCTGGGTGTAGATCTTACCTACCATAAGATTAGGGATGTGGCTGAAAGATAGCAGTAAGGAGCCAGGGAGTACCGGTAGCAATAGAAATGCTGTAGAAAGAGCCAGGAGCCCAGAAGAGGGGGCATATGAAGTGAAGGTGTGGGGGCAGAAAGTAAAGACGGAAGCA
>NW_004797302.1:1499149-1501649 GCF_000002075.1 Aplysia californica
GGGGGGGGGTAGGGAGAGAGAGGCAGACAGGCAGACAGACAGAGAGTTCAAATCATGACCTTCTGCTTCATAGTCTAAACCGATATCAGTTGTATACGTAAAGCTTTCAATTTTAACAGTGCCATGTTGTCTGCTGCATTTATAAATGCAACATCAAGGTTTTTGAAATACCAACAGCAGTGCATATGTAATATCTAGATGGTACATCACATGAACTTACCCAACGTCCGAGGTGTAGATGTTAGACAAAATGAAAATTAAAAATAATGCCAAGAGCAACCTACTTAGGGAACCTAAACAAATGGGTAACGGGGAAAGATAAGGGAAACGTAGCTTTTTTAAAGAGCATCCGAGCAAAGAAATGAATGGAGAACCATGATCACCGATGTCTGTCTCAGATCTGGCACTGGATGATGATAATATCTTCTATACATGTACATGAAGTACAAAAGTTCTAGAAGAAATTGTATTGCACAATATGTGACGTCGGTTGTCTAGTGGTTAGACTGGGTGACTAGTGACCGTGCGGTTGCGTGTTTGGGGAGTCGAGGATCAGCTCGATCCAACGTTGGGAAAGGAACTTCACCAGAATGTTCTCATTTGACTCAGTCCTATCGGAGATAGACCTTACATTCGTAGTTTCCCGCCTCTTAACTAATCTTACAATGTTGTAGGGGGTGTTAAGCCTATACAGCCTTGCACGTGTTTCCGTTGTGCGTATCCGTAGAACATAGGCTTCTTTACCCTTCGTTGTGTTTCACTGTTAGATCTCTGTAGTCTTTCGAACGTACATGACCTTTTTTCATACTTTGTATGGCTCCTTGCCTTCAGGCAACCACATTCCGATTTAGAAGGTCCTTTATATAATAAGGGTTTTTTCTGACTAGAGTATATTCAGTCTTCTGAAGGAATCAGATTTGGATTTTGACCAGATGGCGGCTGAAGCCTACTCTTATCAATTTTTGGGACCACCATGGGATCTTTAACGTGTTCAACTTGCACAGAGGACCTTCGGGGTCTTTTGCCCTTATCTGATAAAGCTAGGTGCTCGATCTTACTATCCTAAGATCAGGGGAATGGCTGAAAGACAACAGAAAGACGGGGCCAGGAGAAGCAGTAGAAAGAGTCAGGAGTAAAGGAGAGAGGATCCCATAGAAGACCCGGATGGTGGGGGGTGAGAAAAAAAAAGATGGGATTTAGGGGGTGGGGAAAGTGGAGACGAAAGAAGATGGCAGAACAGGACGAGTGGAGAACAGGAAAGGAGGTGAAATGAGAACATTTTAGATAAGAATTTTGTTTTCACCGCTGTCGGGGCTTGATATCGGGACCGTCTGAATGAGAATCGAACTCAGTAATTCTAGACCACAAGAACCCCTTTGAAGAATATACCGGTATTTTGTATATATTTCAAATTCTCCGAAAGCATTCTTAGTTTGCAGTTATAATTAATTGTTACGTATTGGCTGTTTATGAGAATAGCCATTGTGCCGTAAGAACATCAGCAAAAAGGATTCACTGACTGGTTACCAGTATTTTCAGAAGCTGGACAAATAATAATATGTGTGTTCTCTCTGCTTCTATTTATTAAATAAAAGGACAGAGTCACCATACAGTCAAATACATATAATGACAACAAAAGTACTATTTAATTTCTGTTCCCCGAGGACCAGAGCATCTTAAAATACTAACCCAACAGTTTGCAAAAGATACAACTAGCCAGAATGAACAGTGCAAAGAGCGCTAGATGAGAATCAGTATTTCCCAAAACAGAAGTAATGAAAGACAGCAGAAATCTAGGTTCACTAAGCATCACCCTCAACTGGACACAACTCTAACAAGCAGTGGAGTTAAAATATCTTCGGAGCATTAAAACGTTCACACATGACGGAAGATTGGAAAGGGACATTGAAATGGGAACCCAAAAAGCAAATGCAGTTACCTACCACTTGTTACTACAATTCACCTATAAACATCTACCAATAAATGTAAAAATACAACTTTAACAGCATGTTATCCTTTCCAGCATTGACTCTTCAATGTCAGACGCGGCGGCTAAGCAGGGTATAATAAGTAAAGGAAGATAATTTCCTTTGAGATAGAATACTTCAGAAAATTAATTAACGTCATTAGAAAAGACTGCTTAAAGAACGAACCTGTCCGAAATCTAACAGGGATATAAACACGACAGGTTAGGGAATACAGAAAAAAACACAAGAATCAAGTGGTTGGGTCATCTGATTAAAGGCCCTCAAATCAACCAGCTGCACTAGCATACTACTCAAAAGAGTCAGGCTACAAGGGCAGGGGAAGACCACGCAAATCGTGATTGGTTGGCGCTAAAGAAGAACATCAACAACAGAAGCCATCCAACTAGCCCTTGACCGAAAATTTCACCTCTCCTCGAAATCTTACACAACAAGAAAAAAAGTTAAAGTAAAGTAAGTTAATTTTTATTTTCGTTCTTCCTGTTGTTGCTGCTGCTGTTGTTGTCGTTGCTTTT
>NW_004797302.1:1504235-1506512 GCF_000002075.1 Aplysia californica
CCCCCCCCAAAAAAAAAACAACAACTTTGGAAACAAATGTAGACGACAAGAGTATGGCTCTTTTCGTCTATGCAGAAGTCAATTTAGCTTAAGATGGTCTCAAAGTTGTCCTCATGCTGATTCGTTCATAGTTAATTCTCCCTATGTTTGAAGGCCAAATTCTGTCACAGTGCTTGAATGTCAGTGCGGTGGATCGAAGCCCCGTATTTCCGCTGTTTTCCTTTCGTCGTTGGTGCTTCTCAGCCTGGTTGTTTCTGAGGCTGCTTTCTAGCATTATAGATCTTTCCTTTATCTTTTTTCTCCACGTTTACATGTCTTCAGCTATTTCTTCCCAGGTTATGAAATCTACTCCAAGCTTAGATAGGCTATTTTTGCAGGAGTAAAGTCGCTTCAGGGTGATCCTAGGAAAAGCTTTTCCAGTGATGCTTACCAGTGAGATACCTCTGTAGTTGTTGCAATCTCCTTAGTCCCCTTTGTTTTTGCTGAGTGTGGTGGATTTGCTGTACCGAAGCGTCCTCCCAGAAATAATATTGAGATCTTGACTTAGTTAAATGCATGGGCGTGACTGTATGGAGAACGTGCCTTCCCCTCTCGACTTTGCTGATTTAGTCCAAAGGAGAGACGAAGTCACTACATTTGGAACTAGTATAGTTGCAGGGGCTGGCAGAAGATAGAACGGATCATTCCTCCTGTCCTCCCTCGGATTTTTTAGGGTTTACTACCTCCGCCTGTCATACTCCCATATATGCACCTACAAGGTAGTAGGAACAGTCGAGTGTGCGTGTGAATGCCTACTGTCATTAAGGCAGCAGCATTGAAGCTGACATGACATAAAGAGTAGTAAGAGAAGAACTAGCACAACATGGGAACAGGACATAGAAACCTGTCTTGCATCCAAAATAACTTGGGAAGGCAAAACTCCAAGGTACAGAGTGTTTTATTGCAGGACGTTGCAGGAAGCAAAGTCCAACTACGGGAGAAACTAAGAAGAAAATGAAGAGGGTCACTTTGTCTTTCTTAAAGCCATACTCAGGCTATAAAGGAAGAGGAAGGCCGCGCAAAAGGTGGATTGAGGGCATCAAGAAAACCCTGAGAAATCATAATATCCCAATTGAAAGAGCTGGGGAGCTGGCCTTCCACAGAAAACTGCATCTCCCCTCGACGCTTAACGGCAACAGAGGATGAAAAAGTGAAAGTCGTAAGTTAGAGACACACCACACCTCAGTGACCACACAGCAACAAACCGTGTCTCCGACCTTTATCCTTACGTGTGAGTCTCACTTCAGTGATCTCTCTACGACAGGCATCCCGTAGATCTAATTGACAAACCATCTTTTTAGGTTTAATCCCTCTTATGAGATTTCCTCTCATGCAGCTGGTGATCCAAAAACAGGTGTGAAATTTAAGGTCGAGGGAGAGTGGGATTTTGTCCCAAGACATCACAACAAAATTCTAAAACCCTTCTATTTCATACTAAAATCCCAACGTATCTCTTGATAATGTTTATAAGCTACTCTTGATTTTTGTCAAATCATGTTATTTTGAATCTCTAACTGGATATTCTCTAGAGAACTTTTTGGGGACATTTCATTTAACACACACACACACACACACACACACACACACACACACACACACACACACACACACACACACTCACACACAAATTTTTTTGGTATCCAAATATATTGATTGTAGGTGTTTTAAACACCAAAAACAGAAAAACTTCGATTGTTTAGGAGGTAAGGCTTCCACCATGCCTGTCAGGGCAAACCTGAGATGAGAGGGCCACAACCTCACAACAGAGAGACCTAGATACTCAATAAAACGTCTCCCCTCACTGTAATTGAACTCGGGTTCTCTGTGTGCAACGGCGAAATGCCTAATCTCTACACCCTAGACGCATGTTTGTTACTCACACTATCGCAGATAGACGCTGTGCCGTATTGCGTGCCTCTTACATAGCCACGCTGGAACTGGTGTTGGACCAAAACGGCTTCGTTCTCCTAATCCAACTACTATTTTCTTCCCCTATTGTATCATGCCTTTTTCCGATGTAATGATGGAGTTCAGTCACTAAATTATTCCCATAAATTTGGTACGCAAATACCATTGACCTTCATTTGGGAAAGTTGTTGAATTGACATCATGTTTCTGTTTCACTCTATATCATATCTAAACATTGATGATGATGATGATGATGATGATGATGATGATGATGATGATGATGAGGAGTAGGAGGAGGAGGAGGAGAATGAGGAAGAGGAGGAGGAGGAG
>NW_004797302.1:1507434-1508778 GCF_000002075.1 Aplysia californica
TATATATGCATGTATGTATGTATACATACATGCATATACTGAAAGCCATTAAAAGCAACACTTCGTTCGCAGAGTCTGAACTCATTTGTATCAAATGCATATATATATAGATTAAAACAAGTGTTTTCTACGTTCCTTCAATTTCCAACAAATGTGAACCATTTTGATCACACACTTAAACGAATTTCGATACATTCTCCTAATTCCTTCAGAGTATCTCCATAAGGCAAAATTGTAGACTAACACAAATTGAAACTCATAAAGATCTCTCACCCATGAAAATTGTATGGCCATATTTAACATGTACACAGATCAAAACACTTCTTTACAGAGATTTTATAACATTTTCAATGTTTTGTTGAGAGAAGTTCAATCTCACTTTCACGGCAGTGCGATCTCCAAATAGCTACAGATTCGAAAAACGGCACACAATTAATTGCGGTTCAGTTCATCCAAATACGTGCGCTGTTAGAGACATGTCGGGTACGTACACTGACCAGTCCATGACATTCATATTATGATCTTCCGGAAACTCTGCTGTTGGTTAAATGGACAGTGTAAGGGCAGGAGTGTCGTGTTGGATTGACTGAGAGATTCTGATTTTTTCTTTGTGTTGTTTCGCACCACTGTTGTCGCGGCTTCGCTAATTACAATCCTAAATAAGGCGTTCTTGATCGAAGCGCTGAACTTACTGCTCCGCGTTTACACACTGATGAAAGAAACATTTTCACGCTCCCCATGCATGCCTTGAGCATTTACATAATTTGAGGAACAAAACGATTTCGCAGATGCGACAGAAAAATCTGCCTCTCTTGAACAAAGCTGGATACTCGAGACTGTCCTATTCTTTGCCAATCCCGGGCATTTCAAGTGTGCTTAATTAAATCTTTGTTTAAGTCGAGAACAATACAAACTGCATTTTAGCCGTATTGCTGCTTCTGATCAGATTTTCAGCTATGAACACGGCGGAAGCAAAAGTTGCGATCAGCTTTGCTGAGTTAAGGAGTCTTGTAATGAAAGAAATTTTTTTTATTATAGAAAAAAAAGCTACGACTTTTGTTTGGAAAGAGCTACGGGTCATCTTTTAGGTAATAATTTTGCATTCGTTGGAATAATATAGTAACTATCGCACACATTATACTAAAGCATAGTTTACTGTATTTTGATGAAAAGTACTCTTGGATATAGCAAAAATCGTGCTTGGGTGTGGACCAACAACTGCTCACTCGTGTCTCCAAAAATTGTGACGATCAGTGCATATTAAAATGGGCTTTTTTATAACTTTTTGAAAACGTTGCTTTTTTATGGCGTTCAGCATATTATATATATATATACTTGTATGTA
>NW_004797302.1:1510900-1516224 GCF_000002075.1 Aplysia californica
GGGGGGGAGCGGTGATTATCATTGATTGGCTCCGTCTCGCTTATTATTGCCTTGAATCCAGCTGTCGAAAGAAATTGTTTGCCCATCGTTACGTACAGCTTGGCAATAATATTCTAAAACAACCGGCCCTTTTTTTGTATTCTTTATATGATGAGATAATTGCAAGGAGTTGTTCCAAATTCGCTTCAGTTTTGTTTTTGTTTTACGATTGCAACAGTTGATCTTTATTCTTGTTTTTGTTTTGTTTTGTTTCATGTTTCGTTATATCGCTACTGCTATACTTTCGACATATTCAAACTAATGTTTGTGGTTTTTTTAATTATTCAATTTTGTTTCTTTTCGTTTAATTTTTCTTTTTTGGGTTGTTGGGGGTTTGTTTTGGCGGGTTTTTTTTTTGGGGGGGGGTACTTCATCGAGGTGGGGGTTTTTTAAAGAATTGTGCAATGTAAGGTTTTTAACGTATTATGCACCATTATTGGAAGTCAATTTTTCATCCTTTAGACAATGTTTTGTACTTGCTTTCGGGGCTATTATTCAGAAGATATATACGCTTTGCCGGCATGTGAAGAAGCTTTTGAAACGTCTTCACCGTTTTTGGTAAAACATTTAAACCTAATTTCCCTAACAATAAGTCACATTATAGTCTTTTGTTTTTCAATAGTAAGAGTAGCTTTTAGTATATATACTTGGATGTTTTTTGTGGGTTGTTGTTTTAATTGTTGTTTTGTTGCTGCTGGGTTTTTTTTTATTGGCAGATCCATATATCTGCTTGCTTCTAGTGATGGAGAAACAAAACAGAATGGTTAATATAAAGAAGGAATATAATGTTAATTTTTTTTAGAATATGTCTTTGAGCCAGATGGAGAATACTACAAAATATGTGGATGTGGAGGGGGATGGAGGACACTACTTAGGATGCCTGCCTGACATGTCGTAACAACAACCATTTTGGAAGCAGTGTCAAAAGAAGGAAGTCCAGTGTTATCTTCGTACTATAAAAAGGCAAAGGTCATACAGAACAACCTTATGTGGAAAGCGACGGTGATTTACGTTATTTCCCCAAATGGCTTCTTCTTTAAGAATCACGAAGAATAAAGACTGAAGAAGAATGCCGATTCTAACTTCCGAAACGAGGATGAAAAGGGATGCTGGCGTGAATGAAAAAAAGTCAATTCCATAGCTCTCGACTGTGCGATGACGGAGAATGAGTTTTAATTGTTTCTCAAGGGCTTTTTTTTCCTATCTTTTACAATTGTGATTTTCCTTAATTTTTTATGGTTTTTAAATTCTCGTGCATTCCACTTGTTGCAACTTGTTTGGGTTGGGGGTTTTTTCAACTTAAATTTGCTCTTGACTTTCTGCTAATCATGATGGCATCTGAAGAAGCACATAGCCTTCTCTTTAGCATACTTCGACCTTTATCTGGTTTCCTCATTCCCCACTCGACTCGCTTTCAACATAAACTGTCTACTGTCATACCACTGGGAAAAAATAGATCGTTTCTGTTTATTTGTGGTAGGGGTGGGGTGGGGTCGGGTAGAATATGTCGTGAAGATCCAGTTTTTCTACAGTTAAATTCAAATATAGGTAGGTCAGGCTTAAATTTCATTGACTCAACGTTTGAAAAAAAGGTGTTTCTGACTTTTAAACCCTTATTCCCTAAATATTTCAATACAGTTAGAGCCTACAATCAAAATGCCATCGTAATATATTGATTATGTATCTAGATTAGACATTATCATTACCAACAAGTGTTTATGAAATATATGTGTGACTAAGTGTTAGCTATGCCCATGTATACATATGTGTGTCTGGAAGACAGGATATGTGAAACAGGAAGAGCATAATGTGTGTATGCATGTCCATGTATGTGTATATGTTTATGTTTGTGTGTGTTTTTGTGTTTGTGTGTGTGTGTGCGCGCCTGCGCGCGCGCGAGTGTGTGTGTGTGTGTGTATGTGTGTGTGTGTGTGTGTGTGTGTGTGTGTGTGTGTGTGTGTGTGTGTGTACAAAACACCAAACCAGTGCATCAGTCTCTGGACAGTAAAGACTAATCTTATCTTATCTTATCTTATCCTATCTTATCTTATCTTATCTTATTTATCTTGTCTTTTACGTTTTGTTTTAAACGTATTCCCACCTACACTTAACTCACCAATTCAGTGTACAGGCCTCTATTCTCAAAAGCTGACAGGCTATCAGAAAATTGTTGTGATTATACTTTCTGGTATCTTGAACCAGATAATTAAACTGTGTACCAACAGAAAGGCTCACAATGCAATGTATAATCTCCACACGCTAACACGCCCTTCTCTATTGCGGTGGTTGTTTACAGGTTCCAACTAGCTATTGTCTCAAAACAAAAGCAAACCTTCAATTTATGTCAAAGACCCTTTCAACATCCATCCATCCATCATTTTTACTACTTTTTCTGTCTCTGTCGAAAGGCTATCACTAAACTATGCATTTACGTGCCACACACGCAGTTTGTTCTTCAAAAAATATTATGAAATGCAATCGTTGAAAAACTGCGCAAATGCATTAAGCACAAAAAGCAAAAGCTTTCAGGAGACAAACAGAGAATAGTTTAAATTCTTCCTACAATTGCCTTTAGGTATGTAGCATTTTTATGTATCTAGCTTTATTTTAACATTTAGAATTTTGATTTCCATAAATGTATTTCTTGAGCACATGCAATAGACACCACTGATTATTTTGAAACTGCAATTTTCAAATGTTCAATTTTTTTAGCTGAGAACATCTGAAGACCTAGCCTGCTTTATGTTCAAGGCGTTATCCGTGACAAATGCACTGTACAAAAAAACAAAAACAATAGTAAGACAACGATTTCCCGTGTCCTTCTCTCGCCGGCGAGTTTTCTCCCCCCCCCCCCCTCCGCCTCTTTCTCCCCCCTCCCTCCCTCCCTCCTACACCTCTCCCCCTCCTTTCTCGTCCATCCCTCCCTCCAATATCCCCCCCTCCCAACCAACCCTACTCTTCTTCCGTCAGTCAGGCTCAGGCATGCAGAACGTTGCCAGATTTCACGATGGCGTATTTCCCTAAGCTTGTCTGGGAGCAGATATGCACGCTCCATTTTATGTCTATGACCCCTGTGCCAGACGATCTGTTTTACATGCGGCACGCCAGAAATCAAGATATGTCTGTCCAAGCTCTTCACACAGAGCTACCAGGCCGCCGATCAGACCAGGGTGGACTGCAGGCTACAGGCAACTAAATACAGACAAAAATTGCTCAAGATGACCATTGATATTGTCGGAAGAAAAACTAGCTGTCTTGGACAGGTGGACGTCTTGAGAGTATCATTATTTATAATATTTATGTACGTTTTGAAAAAGACGCAAGGGAGGAAGTGGGATAAGGTCATTTGCACAGGTGACTGTCTTGGACAGGTGGCTGTTAAAGAAGGTTGGACTGTAGTTTCACTTCACGTTTTCCACATGACAGTAACACGGAGCACACGGCACGGTGGAATCAGGCGCTCATTAATTTTGGGACTTTTTATAGAGTTATAAATATAATCTAAAATCGTGTTCGTTTGTCTTGTATTTGGCGCAAAAAAATACTCATCTATCTTGATTACAAGTCGAACGAGATATGTGCGATAGAAGTGGGGATCGCCTGGTGTGAGCAGTAAAAATTAGCGAAAAATGGCTGTCATAGTTTGGTGACTTCTAAAACTTGAGTGTCCTCTTTGAAACTAGAAATTTACATTTGTTTGGTGTCTTTAACGTTTTCCTTTAACAACCACACAGAAATGTGTTTTTATACGACATAAAAAAGTGTTGAGCCCGAAGAAAAATTGCTCAACGTCCAGAAAATTGTCGGTATCTTTGATTTCATTGTTTTGACAAGCGCCTGATTTCACCACCCTGCCTCACATAATGTATGCACATGGCATAAATTTTACTAGAAGAGGATAGTCGTAGGTAGGTCATGAGTATGATCTCAGACTTACGCAGAGCAGACATCCGCTTCGGCACATCGATTACGAACTTAAATCGTTAACGATCAAGTTCAAAGATAGAAAACGAGTGAGATACGAAGTAATTTTTCCTCCTTGGAATGTTCCCTGCCAGCTCAGTTTCTATACACGCTTTTGAAATGGCTTGCATTGTCTCTAGTGGGGAATTTATCTTTAACAACAATCAACCTAAACAACCTGTTAAACAGCAGTTTTATCCCCTGCATTGTATCCAAAAACAGAGAAAGTCCTATCATTTTTATACTTAATTTTGCTTTACTCTCACTTTTCAAGTACTGCCAAATGAAAAGTTTTCTACCATCTGCGATAAGGCTGCTGGTGAAACGAACTTATGGGCTTTTCTTTTTATTTTATTTCTTTGTTTATCAAAGGACATAATAATTTTAAATAGACGAATCTGTAACTTTAAAAATCCGTGATAAATTTCTGCATCTGGCTTGATGCATCTTATGTGACATGCTGTATTATTTCAACTTTTTATTTTTGTTCATATTGAAATTCCTTTTGAAAGTAATATACAATTTAAATTCTATGTATATCTACATTTATTTTTACCATTCCTGTAAAGTCTCAGAAAATTTCCCATAGGAACAATAAAGTTTTAGCTCATCTTATCGTATCATTCAAAATGCATGTCCTGTATCTAATAAAGCTTTCGCTTCCTTTTTGGAAATACATTTCAGTGCATATGGACCTCTGAGAGGTCTTATCCGAGTAGATAGACTCTCTCCCTCTCTCTCTCTCTCTCTCGCCCTCTATCGCTTTTGAAGTTCAAAACAGCCTCGGAATTGAATATTTGAGTGGCCTGCACTGCAATTAAAAAGATCGCCAATTGTACCAATTGAGAAAAGGGTCTGTCCTAGTGGACAAGAAAGAAAGAAAGAAAGAAAGAAAGAAAGAAAGAAAGAAAGAAAGAAAGAAAGAAAGAAAGAAAGAAAGAAAGAAAAAAAGAAAAAGAAAGAAAGAAGAAATAAAGAGAGGAAGAGAGAAATAATGAAAGATACATCTCAAAAACATTAAATGCCTGTGTAGGATGAAAACTTGACAAGAGCCTTACTTTTGTCAATATTTCAAGGGATCTTTTAACAAGCAGGGCGAATTATTTGTGTATGCATATGAGTGAATTTATTTATGAATGCATGTGTTTATAATTATGTATTTATGCATGTATGTATGTATGTACGTATGTTTACCAAAGTAAACCAAACTGCCCTTCTAGGATAAAAAAAGTGTTATCTATTACATTTTTATTTTTATATATTTTTTAAGTATGAGACTGAGCAAGTTTTGATCATGTACAGAGTGTTTATGTATAGCATAT
>NW_004797302.1:1516324-1518824 GCF_000002075.1 Aplysia californica
CTCTCTCTCTCTCTCTCTCTCTCTCTCTCTCTCTCTCTCTCTCTTTCTTTCTCTCTCTCTTTCTCTCTCTCTCTTTCTTTCTCTCTCTCTCTCTCTCTCTCTCTCTCTCTCTCTCTCTCTCTCTCTCTCTCTCTCACGCCCATCTATCGCTTTTGAAGTTCAAAACAGCCTCGGAATTGAATATTTGAGTGGCCTGCACTGCAATTAAAAAGATCGCCAATTGTACCAATTGAGAAAAGGGTCTGTCCTAGTGGACAAGAAAGAAAGAAAGAAAGAAAGAAAGAAAGAAAGAAAGAAAGAAAGAAAGAAAGAAAGAAAGAAAGAAAGAAAGAAAAAAAGAAAAAGAAAGAAAGAAGAAATAAAGAGAGGAAGAGAGAAATAATGAAAGATACATCTCAAAAACATTAAATGCCTGTGTAGGATGAAAACTTGACAAGAGCCTTACTTTTGTCAATATTTCAAGGGATCTTTTAACAAGCAGGGCGAATTATTTGTGTATGCATATGAGTGAATTTATTTATGAATGCATGTGTTTATAATTATGTATTTATGCATGTATGTATGTATGTACGTATGTTTACCAAAGTAAACCAAACTGCCCTTCTAGGATAAAAAAAGTGTTATCTATTACATTTTTATTTTTATATATTTTTTAAGTATGAGACTGAGCAAGTTTTGATCATGTACAGAGTGTTTATGTATAGCATATATTATACATAGAGCACAGACCTTGTAGTTGAGCGGGAATTTGCGGTCTACATTGCTTATTATTATTATTATTATTATTATTATTATTATTATTATTATTATTATTATTATTATCATTATTATTATTATTATTATTTATCATTATCATCATCATCATCATCATTATTTTAATTATCGTAATTATTAAGTTGATGATGATGATTATTATTATGATTATTATTATTATTATTATTATTATTATTATTACTACTACTACTACTACTACTACTACTACTACTACTACTACTACTACTACTACTACTACTACTACTACTACTACTACTACTACTACTACTACTACTACGTGTGTGCGTTTTTTGAGGATTATTTTCTTCTCTTTCTTTCTTGTCGTTCTTTCTCTACCTACTTGAATAATTGTATTTAAGAAGTCTGTTTCAATTTTGAGAGAAGGCCGTATGTCATCTATGCTAACTAACAGACCTCCATTCTGTCGTTTCCACGTTTGTATCTTTCCTCATTCTGTGCTCGTGTGTGACCTCATAGCAGACCATGACACAGTTGATATTTTCGTAAGACACCCGAAGACACAGAGCTGTTGCCGGGTGGCCTGATCGGAAGCTCGCCGTTTAATATCGGGCATCTGCTTTATGAGCACACAATGGAGATGAGGCCTTGTGTTTTCACACACCCGTGATCACAAGGAGGAAAAAACTATCCGAAGGCGGTGGGGGAGCGGAAAAAGAAGAAGCATCTCCTTCCCCCTTTCAAAATACAAACATTCCAAGAGCAGCAGCGAGCGCTTCCTCGCGTATCGACTCGTCTTTAATGAAAGCACGTGGTAGGCGGACGTCAAAAGATTGCGATTTGACGGTTAAAAGACAATAACTCTGCCTGCATCGACCGCTGGCCTGGAATTTGCAAGGGTGATTACGGGCGATTTGACACTAGGGGACGCTTCTGCCTCAGACGCCATTTAGTCAACGAGGCCGAGAGGCGAAGGGAGCGGAAATGAGAGAAGGGAGACAAGAGAAAAGATGGTGCTTCACACGTCTTGGAGAAACAAATGCATCGTCTCCGGGGTGTCCCTCTTCCCAGCATGGCAAACACTGCAGCTGCTATTGGTGGTGCAAGGAAAGACACCCCCTCACACAGCACGCAGATGAATAAGATAACAAGGGAAAAGCGAATATATAAAGATAAAAGCTAAACAATCTGAGAACGAAACGATGAAAAGAGCATCGATCTCCTATCCCACCACCGACCTCCCCACCCCTGGCCTCAAAGGCAAGAACCTCCCCCCTCCACCCCCGTGAAAAAACCCTCCCCCCCCCCCCCCCCGTGTTTTATCCAACACAGCGTCTCCGACAACCGTCTGATCTTTAAAATAGCAGAAAGAAGAAAATTCAAAATCTGAAAAACGATACCGGCTCTCGTAATATCTTGTCATCAAAAATGTAAAACCACTTTTTATCCAACAGACTTCCGATGAGTTATTTTTAAAAAGTCCTTCATTTTGAAAAAAATGCTAAGATGGGGAGGGGGATGGGTGTTGAAGGGGTTCAACCAAAGCTATGGCAGTGAATCATCATGCACGCATAAAATAAAACGCATTAGTTAGATTATATTTCAGATTTCCCAGTGAAACAGATGAAATGCGGTGGAGCGCACTGAGCATTCCTGGGACTGGGAGGAAAGGAGGGGGGGGGGGGGCGATGTTCTCCCTTTCTGTCAATACTCGTGGCCTGTGAGATCTAAATATCTTTTTATTCAGGTCACGCAACCTGCATTGTTT
>NW_004797302.1:1522142-1527226 GCF_000002075.1 Aplysia californica
ATATACAGAGGCGCTAGTGCACATGTGTCTTGTTCCGTTGTGAAGGTTATGATCATCAACCGCGACCTGTTCACAAAAAACACAAACATATAACTGACGAAACAATCATTTGGCCCAAGCCGGAAGTGGCACCTCCGTCCTAAAACAACAAGAGCTTGGATGAACAGCAATCCAAAATATCAAAGCAATTATAAAAAATCATTGATTTAGAATCATATTCTATATTATAGACAATCAAAAAGAAAGCTACTTCGCAGGTACAAAGAATTTAGGATTAAATTTAAATTGAAGTGTTGTTGTTGTTGTTGTTGTTGTTGTTGTTGTTGTTGTTGTTGTTGTTGCTGTTGTTGTTGTTGTAGTTGTTGTTGTTTTCCCTAACTATGTTTATGGTGAAGCCCGAACAAGTCAAAATGTAAAAAGATTTTTTAACCTTTAAATTTCAACAAAAAGAACAAAACCAAGTCGCCAATACAGGCTACCTTTTTTCATCGTACAATACAACATTGAAAAGAACCATAGCGATGTAGCAATGCTTTTTATCTATAGTCCAAACCTAACACACTACATGAGCTCTTTAGAATACAATAATCATGCTCTTATGTTCTAAGCAAAATTGTCCCAGAATTTCCCTCTCTTGTTTTATTAAGAGTTTTACGGCACTTGCAACCCAATAAGGTCATATAAGTGCCGAAGATTAGAGGTTTTACCAAAGAGTAACAAACAAAAAAGAAGGAGGAGAGATCAGGAGATAGATGTTTGATAGGAAAGAGGTAGCAAACCACAATAGAGCACCCGCCAACTACCCACTTCCCCTCTCTGTCCCATCTGCTTAAGGTGAACATTCTATTGTAGAAGAAGTCCTCACAGCAGGACCAAATTTGTGTGTGATCAACAACTACGTCACGTTATGCAGGGTTAGAAAACCTAAATCTATAATTCATGCCTCAAACGTCCACATGACGGGCAGTCACTAGGCCGACAATATCCATATTTTATGAGCAATAATTGGCGCCCCATCTGCGAGATTTAACAATGCTGAATTTCACTGTGGCTGGAACGGCTAAGACAACTTCTTCTCCTTTGTGTGCAGACAGGTCTCGAGTAGGAACCCGGCCCACAGAAATAGGAGAAGGATAAAAAGAACAAAAGGCTGCATCAACATGGATCCTTAAGCACTTTAAACAACATGCAAACATAATCTGTGCCTCATCAATCACCGATGTTTGCCTAACGCAGTCCGTTAGGTGGTGTTCGAGTGTGGGGAAAAACACTTTTACATTAGAAGCATTAAGACTGACTTAGAATGCTTGTTCGTTATTGACAATGAGCATGAAAGGAGATCGGTCAATGACAGCCTGTGAGCAGCTCACAACCCGATGTGCTGTGTAGTTCCCGGGGAACTGAAAAGGTATATTAGATGAAAAAAAACAACACCAGGGGGTTCTTGTGAAATCCGTGTGGGCTTTTGAGTGGAAAGGTTCATAAACCAGCTCTCAAACATTTTGATTACGTCCTCCTTCAGAAAACAGAAGGGAGGAGAGCCCTTGTGTTGAGTAGAACCTGGGTGGTCAACAAACTACCCAAGAACAAAGGATATTTCACTCAAGTCTTTACCAAAACACGCAGTGATCAGAAAAGATTTAGTGTGTATTAAACCAGGATTTTGCTGGTATATTATGTTTTGAAGCTGCTGTCTTTGTCTTAGTTGCTAATGTTGTTGTTACGGGTGTTGTTGTTGTTGTTGCTGCTGTTGTTGTTCACGTTCATGTTATTGTTGTTGGTGGTGTTGTTGCTGTTGTTGTTATTGTTGTTATTTTTTATGTTGTTTTTGCTATTTTTGTTGTCGTTGTTTTTGGTTGTGGAAATATTTTTGTTGTTGCAGTTAGTTGTAAATTGTTAATTTTGGGTATGTTTATTTTGTTGTTACTGATTATAATTTGTTTGTCGTGTTGCTTTCGTTGGTGGTGGTGGTACTGCTGCTGTCATTGTATCTTTAATTACTCATGCTATCTGACAACCTTTTGTTCTTTGTTCTTGAGTATGTTATTCTTTCTCTTTAAAAAATGACAATGACAAAGACAATCTTTATTCATCTCGCAGGGAGAAATTTGTCTTGGTCGTTAACAAAGGCAGCAGACGTTACAAAGGTTAAGTACACTCACGCATACGCACAAGATAGGACATAAATAAATACATGTCTCACGTGCTGGGACAACCCGGTCCGCATAACTTTCTCTCTCTCTCTCTCTCTCTCTCTCTCTCTCTCTCTCTCTCTCTTTCTCTCTCTCTCTCTTTCTCTCTCTCACTCTCTCTCTCTCTCTCTCTCTCTCTCTCTCTCTTTCTGTTTCATTTATAGCACTGTATGTTCAGTAACCTCTCAGCAGTTGGTACGAATGAATTTCTATATATATCTGTCTGTTCTCGCTTTTTTGGAAATGTATCGTTTACTGATATCACTTAAGACGATCAATTATTTTGTTTCTGAGTAATTTTCTTGTTTTGTTTTGCTTTGGGAGGGGGGGGGTGGTCGTTTGTCATTTTAGGATTTTCTTACCTTTTTCTTTCGTGAATAGGGTTCTTTTGCTTTGTATTTTGTTTTACTTTAGAAACAATGTAGCCTACTTTAAAGCGTCAGAAACAATGTAGCCTACTTTAAAGCGTCAGAAACAATGTAGCCTACTTTAAAGCGTCAGAAACAATGTAGCCTACTTTAAAGCGTCAGAAACAATGTAGCCTACTTTAAAGCGTCAGAAACAATGTAGCCTACTTTAAAGCGTCAGAAACAATGTAGCCTACTTTAAAGCGTCAGAAACAATGTAGCCTACTTTAAAGCGTCAGAAACAATGGGTCCTAGGTGCAATAATACTTGCTTTCAATCTTGTAAATCTGAATTCGTTAACATCGAACTCGTAAAATTAAACATGTCAATGTAATGTGTGGTTGTAAGTGCAACTACACCAAAGTTTGGAGACGCTCACTCACAAACAAACACATACACACACACAAACACACACACACACACACACATACACATACACACTGACACACATACACACACTGGAAATAATACTCACGCACACTGTTGTACGAAAGAGAGAAGATGGACATTTAAAAAGAGAGAATGATAGCATGGGTGGGAGGATAGATAGAAGGTGTGAGTCGTAATAGCTCCTCTATAAAATGTTTAATTGTGTTCTTTTTATATGAAGGAAGAGAGAGGGATAGAGAGACAGCGGAAAGAGAAAGAGAGAGAAAGGGTGGTAGAGAGAAATAGACAGATAGATAGATAGATAGATAGATAGATAGATAGATAGATAGATAGATAGATAGAGAGGGGGTGAGAGAATCACCTTCATACACCTATACGCATGACACACATACACACATACACACATACACACATACACACTCAAAAGACGTACAAACACACACACACACACACACACACACACACACACACACAAACAAACACAAAAACACAAACACACACACACACACACACACACACACACACACACACACACACACACACACACACACACACACATAGACACACGCACGAGGACAACCAAACAGTCCTGTAACTTGTAACTAAACTGTAACTTCTAGATTCCTCTTGTTACTAGTGACAAGCCTGTGAGGAGTAATGAATGGTATTTATTTTCGTACAGTCTGAACACGATCCATTCAAAGTAAAGGACAGGAAGGTATCTGACAACTGGTTAAAAGTGGCAGGAACTAGAGTTGGGAGACGGGGGAGAGAGAGAGAGAGAGAGAGAGAGAGAGAGAGAGAGAGAGAGAGAGAGAGAGAGAGAGTGAGTGAGAAGGGGGGTGGAGGAAGGGAGTGAGAGAGTGAGAGAGACAGACAGAGGCAAAGACAGAGAGAGAGAGACAGAGAGAGACAGAGAGAGACAGAGAGAGACAGAGAGAGACAGAGAGAGACAAAGAGAGACGGAGAGAGACGGAGAGAGGGGCGAGGGGGTGGGGTGAGATTGGATAAGAAAAAAGTGAAGGGGAAGAGGTTATGGTAACTGAAGGTCATATTCAAGGTCTCAATTCAAGAGCGAACATTGCATAACCCCTGAGCATAGCGGTGGTGGAAAGTGAAGTTCGACAATTTATTTCTCTCAGAATTTTTGTTTTGTTGTTGTTCAGTTGGCAAAGCCGCCATTCAGAATCACATATATATATATATATATATAAAAGACAAATGTTCTTGGTTCCGTTTTTTGTTACTGGAGTTGCTTTAAGTTGCTATTTATTGTTGGTGTTATCATTATCACCATTATGACTTGGTGCCACTGAAGATGCTGTTTTGATGTTGCAATTGTTGGTGCAATGCCAGAAATTATTGTTGTGGTCTCTCTTCAAGTTTTGGTTGAAAATAAAATAATTTTTTAAAGTGGGTGGTTGGCTGGTTGTCTGGTGTGGTTTGTTCCTTCTTCGCTATAAATCTATCGACCTTTCTGTGTTTGTTACTCTCTTGTAACACTTCTAATCTAAGTCACATATCTGACCTTATTGGGTTGCAAGTGCCACAAAACTCTTACTAAAACTAAAAGAATTTTTAAAAATTACTAGTCCCAGAAAACCATTAGGGTCGAATGAATTCTGTATGCAAATAAGAGTTTTGACCCAGCGATGTCCTGTGACGAGTAGCAGCCTCCCTATTGGCCGTTGGGGACGATTTTCATCCAATTCATCATATGGTAAGGGTCAAATTGTGCCAAAATTAGGGTAAATTTGCTTCAAAAGACGGAAAATGGGGTTGCTTTAGAATCATGTATCAAACCTTATCATAATATTAGACTATGATGTATAAAGAAGGGAACACTGAATAGTAATTCTCAGAAATGCGAACTCTACACAGTATAATGTACATAACAGATTATATTTTTACTCGAAGAAAGGAAAACTGGCAAAGCAAAATCCTGGTGAGTCTTGAACCAAAGAAAAGTGTAGAAGTATGACAAAACATTGATTTAAGGAAATGTTGCAGTCTTGAGTGATAACCAAGGAGCTCTTGGCATTTTACTCAACAAGAAGGAAAACGACAACTATGAAGACTTGTTATATATATTATA
>NW_004797302.1:1527743-1531754 GCF_000002075.1 Aplysia californica
TATATATATTTATATATATATATGTATATATGTATATATATATATATATAATGTTTTGGGGGTTTTTCTCTCTTCTTTTCGTAAAAAAGGGAAAGCAGGAGTTTGAGAAAAACTGTAAGAGTTTTTTTAAAGACATTACAACGGACAGGGGGAGAGGGGGTTGGGGTTGTTAAATCCAAAACATTATATGGACCAAAGAGTGGGAGATAAGAAGAAAGCGAGAGATAGAAAGATTACAGAGAGAGAAAGAAACACACACTCATCAGCTTTTGAGAGAGAAAGTAGGTGATGGGAGGGACAAAGAGACAGAGGTAGAGACAAATCCAGACAGACACAGAGAAAGTAAGTGTGGGCGTACAATTAGAACGCATGTACCATAATGATTCCTTTACCTTTCCTGAATGAGTAATGTTATTGAATAAAACATGTTTGCTTTTCTCTGTTTGTTTGTCTTGTTCCGGGGAGGGGGGGGGGGGTTCAGAGTTTTTTAAAATTTGAAGTGTGTTGGCAAAATGAGTTACTTGTCAGATTTTAGCCTTATGGAAATTGATACATCAACTTTATAAGTGAAGTTTGTTCAATTTGAAAGTATGGAATAGTAAAATGCAAGGTTGACTTTCACAATATGGCATCAATTCAAAATCTATAAATCGGATCCCAGTGTGGATTTTTGGTCAATTTTTCCATTCTTGGATTGCGAGAAGTAACTCATTTTGTGAGCGCGCCTCACAATTGTTATTCATGTTTCGAGCATACCGCTGCGACTGGTGCCGAATGTAATGGGTGTATATATATTGACATCCACAAGGGATTTTTGAAAGATCAACAACGTAACGACCAACAACAAAAAACGACAACAACAACAACTACAACAAATACAGCAACTCAGACAACATAAAAACAATAGCAGCAGCAGTATTGACAAGAACAGTAGCAACGCCGTAAACATCAACGACAATAACAGAGACAAGGTTGCAATAAAGACAACAGCAACAACAACAACAACAAAGACCGCAACACAACAGAATCATCATCTACGTCAACAACAACAACAACAACAACAACAACAACAACAATAACAATTACAACAGCAGCAGCAGCATGATTTACCACAACACAACAGTATCAACAACAGCAACAAAAACAACAACAACAACAACAATTACAGCAACAGCAACAACAACAAGCACAACAACAACAACAGCAACAGCAACAGCAACAACAGCAACAACAACAACAACAACAACAACAACAACAACAACAAAAAGAACAACCAACAGATCTGTGTTAAATTTTGTCCAGTACTTTTAGCTGCGGGAAAAGAATTAATCTTTATCAACTGACGCAGTGGTTGGTAACGACAGATGGCCGTGTCGACGCGGTATGCAAATGAAGCTACCCATTACGTAGAGGAAAACACTGATAACGATTGAGAGGATCTGTTAACGTGGAGATAAGGGGAAATGGTCAACTGCAGCAGCTAGATGAACTGTCGATAACAACATAACAATATTATTGCTGTTACTGTTACTGCTGCAGTTAGTTCTTGCTGCTGCCGCTGCAGCTGCTGTTGCTGATGCTGACGCTGGAACGGTTACTACTACTATTACTACTACTACTACTACTACTACTACTACTACCACCACCACCACTGCTACTACTACTACTACTACTACTACTACTACTACTACTACTACTACTACTACTACTACTACTACTACTACTACTACTACTAAATTTTTACTGGCCATTTTTCTATCAATATTACCATTACTGCTATGCGTCTTTATTGTTCATCATAATCATTATCATCATCATCATAATTATCATCATCATTATCCTTATCATCATCATCATCACCACGACCACAACTTATATGACTCACACACAGCGCATCAGAAATCCCTCCAGGCAAAAAGGTCTGGGCTGCAGGCTATTGGCTTTGGAACAAAGTAATTCAAGATACAAAGACGAACGTGTCCACGGCTGGTACCACAGAAGTGGGACAACGATAAAGGGTTAAAATTTTGAAATGGTGTAGGTTGAACACCCCTATCAACACTATTAGGTTATTTAAGATGAGGGGTAATGGGTTAGTTACCTACTATAAGTACATCCAAAACTGACTAAAAGGTACGGGCATATACAACACCAGTGCTTCTCAACCGGGACAATATCATCCACCAGTGTGCGATTTTGGTAATTTTGATAATTTTAATGATCGATGGGAATCACCAGGATAGAGATTGCAGAATATTATTTAACGCCCCCACCCCCCCCCCCCCCTCTTGGAAGTACATGTAGGTGGGTGGTATAAAAATTTTGGCTTCTTAATTCGTTTGCGTTAAACCCCTTCCTGCAATAAGTATTGATGGCATGTAAGATCAAATAACAGCTAGGCCTTACAATCAACACGGTGGCTTGAGACATTTTAAGGCACAGTTGGGAGGAATTCTCATTTCGGCTTGATGCTGTCCGTGTTGCCGGTGGTGGCCACATTGAGCACTTGTGTCTTAAAACATGAAATAAAAACTTGAAGGTATGTAGAACTCATGTGTCCAAGCTAGAATTTTCTATCGTTTTTCGGTTTTGAAATTTCGCGTAACGTTTTGGCGTATTCTTTTTTAATCACCCTGTACATGTATTACGAAATTGGGCGCCAGATAGGAAAAGACTAAGAATCGCCGAATGTCATCTATTATTAACAATCTGGATATCTTTTGGTGGAAGGTTTACGTGAGCTTACAACGACTCCCTAGGCTACTTGCTTATAGCAAATATGTTTTTCAGTCCCTAAGGAAGACATGCCACAGCCTAGCGAATGTTATAATACTGCCCTTCTTGCATTTCGGTCTGGTCTACAATTTGATATCAATCAACTATCCACCATATTTGTATGCCTGATATACTTCAACGATAATGTTACTATCATGCCCACTGGGCTGAAGAAAGTGGGTTTTTTCATGATTTCATAGCCCTTTTAGAGATCCCTTTGTGTTTAGGTTCTGGGGTTGCTTTCGAGATGGTAAATCTTATAATTCTAGTTTAGTTTTAGTAAGAGATTGCGGCACTTGCAGCACAAATAGGTCACATAAGTGCCGAAGAATAGATGTGTCACTCGACAATAACATACAAAGAAAAGAATGAGGAAAGATAGGGACGATAGAACTAAGTTTGCAAGGAAAGACGAACCAAATCACACCAGAGCACACACCCCACCCCACCCCCACTGAATACCCACTGCAGATGTCTGGCCAAATAAAGTTTCTCAGTATATTATGTTACATCTTTTTGAATGGACTGTTCAAAACGTGGATTGTGCAATCTGTTCTGTTCCTTAGTCTGCCAACTGCGCAGATTGCCCAACCCTGAGCTCACCCCTGTGTCAGTGTTCTCCAAGACGTGGCCAAAATGCACGCGCGCCGTGTGTGCACAACGTGAGTGCCGGGACACGCAGTTGGGTGACCCCGGAACTCGGAGATAGGTCACGCTCGTGCATGGGGGGTCAAGATCGACGATACATTGTGCCTTGAGCAGTAACAGTACCTGACAACCTTGGCCATCTCGCCCACTTGTGGTTTAGTTTTAGTAAGAGTATCACAGCACTTCCAACACAGTTAGGTCATTTATATGCTGAAGATTAAATGTATTTCTAGGAGGAAACATGAAAAGAAAAGAATGAGGAGAGAGAAGAAAGACAGATGTTTGATGAAAAAGTAGGAGCAAACCACACCAGAGGGCCCGCCAACAATGTCAACTTGTGGGCGATTTGGCAATATTTTGGTGGCCGGTGGCTCGCACGAAGGCAAACCATCCTCTAGACTGAGTCTACCGCAACACGGAAACGAAATGAAAAGACTACAGCATGGCACAGTGACGATTACCCTCATGCCTTGATCATTTGATGAGGAGCAGGCCATGCGCTGTTGTTGCTGGTTAATTAAAAACGACTTTTAAAAAGAGATTACAGAGGTTCTTTTAAAAGTTGTTTGATTTTTTTTTTTTTTTTTT
>NW_004797302.1:1532919-1536513 GCF_000002075.1 Aplysia californica
GAGGAGGAGGAGGAGGAGGAGGAGGAGGAGGAAGAGGGCTTCGACACAGCCTGCCAGAGCCAACCTGAGCTGAAAAGGATACAACATCCAAGCAGAAAAAAAGATAGTCGATAAGAATTCTCGCCACACAGTATTCGAACCTGCATCTTCTGCAGGAGACAGCAAAGCGCCTGTCAGCTACACCACAGACGCCGATTTCGTAAGTCTTTCTTTAGTTACGGAACTTAAATAACGAGCTGGGAGGTTGTTGTTTTTTGCTTGTTTGTTCGTTTTTTATTTCGTTTTTGTTTTGCTTTTCTTTTGTTCTATGAAAGAGAAAAAAAAGAAACAATGTCTTCTCCCTATCATTAGCCTTTCATTTAGATAGAAGGAATGTCATAGTCTAGTTATCAAATCCACTAAAGGTCTTGTTTGCGTGGAAAAGTAGTAACCGTAAGAAGTTTACTTTGGAGCGGCCCTGTAGCCTGAAGTATTTGCTGTAAAGATCAGATCCTCATCATCCGTCGTTTTGTTCTTGACGGGGTGTGAGGCCTCCTCCAGAGAGAATAAACACAACATTATTTGTGCTTAGAATTTTAGCAAATTACCACATTTCAGCTGGGAGTACTTGTTTCTTTTGTAAAAGAATGTACGAGTATTGTGTGTGTGTGCTTGCTTGTGTGTGTGAGTGAGTGTAAGTGTGTGTATGTGTGTGTGTGTGTGTGTATGTGAGTGTGTATGTGTGTGTGTGTGTGTGTGTGTGTGTGTGTGTGTGCGTGTCGGCCATTGAGGGAGAGGGGAAAAGGAGGGTGGAGGAAGAATTTTAGTGCAATTATTATGTGTACGTCTGAGAGTACGTGTATAATTTTGTGTTTCATGTGCACGCATTTACATGGTCCTGACGCTTATCAAGTGAGGAAGGGTGATGCAACAGACAGAATGACAAACATATTAAATGCATACAAACACAGATACTGTTTGCTTGATTAGTTTGTTTATTCGTCTGGGTTGGGTTTGTCTTTTTTGTGGGGTTTGGCTTTTTTGGGAGGGTTGTTTTTGTTTGTTTGTTTCATTGTTGGCTTGTTTCTTTGTTTCTGCTTTTGTCTTTGTAAGTTTGTATGTTAGGGGAGGGGGGGCGAGCTGTAAGAGACAGAGGAGGCGATGGAGAGGGGAGGAAAGTCTAACATGCACAACTGATTGTGCTGTGTCTGCACAGATTGCTGCAGCTGTGCCCCAGCATTTTTGTTGTTGATGTTGTTGAGGCCTATCATCGATTATTCATTCAGAGAGCAGACGATTTTGTTTCAACTGGGGTTTTTGATGCTCTGTCATTTTATTTTATTTTTCATAGGGGAAAGGGGTGTTCTGTTTTGTTTGGTTTTATTGTAATTCTTTTGTTTGCTTGGCTTTTGTTTTGGGGTTTTTTTTCTTTGTTTTAAGGGTTTTTTTAATTTAGTTTTATTATTTCAGGAAAAACTGGGTTGAGTTAATTTTTTTAATAGTTTTTTTTTGTCCAGTTAACTGTTCATAATGACGCTTCTGATATACAATTATCATTATAAGCGTGCGTATGTCTTCATCAGTGAGAGAAAATTAAACTGTTATCGCTGCATTTTTTTAAGTTGTTTGTGGATGGGCTTTTGCAATTTGGTCCTGATTTCGTATTTGTAATAAGGCCCTGATAAGTTTGTTTAAATTTTGTTGTTGCAGTTGTTGTTTTTGCTGTTGAGGGTGTTGGGTGGGGCGCAGTGGTGTTGTGTCCATTTTTTGTCGAGGGTTATTATTTGTTTTGTTTTGTTTTTCCTTAATCTCCTCGTTACACGATATCAGTATTCCTCATGATGTTCATGATACATTATGATCAAGACTTTTATAATTCGCTCTTTGGAACTGCGTCAATTTTAGTGCTTGCTATTTCTCGTGACTCCGCAAGAAATCCTCCAAGAGACAACAAATCAAAGTTTGGGCACGTTGTGAGAACGAGGCTATATATCCCGCAGTATAATCTATCCGAGACATCTCCGACGGAGATAGACCAGACAAATTGCTTTGTGCATCTAGACCAAGTTAAAAAAGTCTCGGTGATATTACAGGTGACATAACCCATAATTGATATTTTGCAGGTAAGTTTGAAATTTTCAGGAAAATAATTGATTTGCAACAGTTTTAGTGGCTATACGTGTGATCTGCAGCAAATAATACGCAGTTTGACACCAAAGCAGTGCATCTGACACTGTGTGCGGAAGCGCATCTCCTAATAGTTCCTGTGTGCTCGCCGGAGACGTCTCCAAATATCTTCTGCCCATTGAGCCGGCTTCAGAGACCTGCAATAGGAGATTCGATAGTTTCCAGGCAAAAGGAAAACCAAGAAAAAGGATGGATCGACGGGGTCAAAGGGACACTTCTCTAAAGAACACGACGATCCAAAAGACAACGTCCTTAAGTTAGGTCGGACTTATTGAAACTCTCATCGGCACCTTGTGGAACACGAGGACAGAAAGAATAAAAGTCAAGTAAAAGTCAATTAAAAGCCAAGCAAAAATTAAGTAAAACTCAAGTAAAAGTAAAGCAGAAGTCAAGTAAAAATCGAGTAAAAGTCAAGTAAAAGTCAAGTAAAAGTCAAGTAAAAATATATTAAAAGTAAAATAAAGTCAAGTAAAAAAAAAGTCAAAGTACAATAAAGTCAAGTAAAAATAAAGTTAAAGTAGTGTAAACGTAAAATAAAGACAAGTAAAAGTCAATTAGTCAAGTAAAAATAGAGTTAAAGTCAAGTAAAAGTCAAGTAGTCCAGTAAAAATCAAATTAAAGTCAAGTAAGTCAAGTAAAAGTCAAGTAAAAATAAAGTTAAAGTAAAGTAAACGTAAAATTAAGTCAAGTAAAAGTCAAGTAGTTGAGTAAAAATCAAGTAACAGAACTTATCAGTCTATGTTTAGGCCGTTTCTGGCTTTAAAAGATGTTAAGAGAAAAAGGAAACGTCAAAACTTTTAAGCGAAAAAGAAAAGGTTTTGAGAAAAAAATCGTTATGGTCGGTGTATATTGATCCGATGATGCCCCTTCTATACTCTATAAGGCAATTGTGTTGAAAAACTCCGACCTCAGTGTTGATTAAACCTGGCTAAACAGGTAGAGAAAAACCCTTAACATCACAAGACGAGACTGGCAGAGAAATGAAGAAGTAAGAGCAGCTATCGGCACTGAGTCCCGCCTGCGTTACATAGAAAGACAGAGGATAAATTGGTTTGGCCACCTGTTATGCATGTCACCTGACCAGCCAGCCTTGAGAGCCTACAATACCAAGCACTCAGACTATAAAGGAAGTGGGAGGCCACGCAAAAGGTAGATCGAGGGTGTCAAGGAAACCCTGAGAAAACATAACATCACAACAGAAAGAACTCCGGAGCTGGCCTACCATTGAAAACTGCATCTCCCCTCGACGCTTAACGGCAACAGAGGATGAAAAAGTAAAGTAAGTAAAGCAAACAGGTAGAGAGCCTGGAAACACGCTTAAACAACTCATAACCCAAGAACGCTACGAAAAGAATTCGACCAATAATAACAATAATAATAATATTAATAATAATATTAATAATAATAATAATAATAATAATAATAATA
>NW_004797302.1:1538001-1539043 GCF_000002075.1 Aplysia californica
TGTGTGTGTGTGTGTGTGTGTGTGTGTGTGTGTGTGTGTGTGTGTGTGTGTTTGTGTGTGTGTTTGTGAATGTATTTGCTGAAATGTTCGTGGGTATATATGCATGTGAGTGTGTAAGTGAGCACACATGTTTGCCTCTAGCTGCAAATAGTCTATCCTTCGTGGCTCAAAAGTTCTAGAAGAAGTAAAAAAAGAGAGTTGCGTGTCCAATAAGCCCGACATTTCCCCTACGCATGAACTCACTGCTGCCATCAGCACGCACCAAAACAATGGTTTCGTTTTTCGCTTTCTGTATTTGAGTAGTCTGCCTTGTTTCCAAACCGAACACTACCATTGTAACACTGCTATAAGCTAAATGACGCATTCATGAATCCGACAGAAAACAGACAGAATCATTTTATTATTCTGAGCTGAACGTCAGACAGATGAAAACCAAAGACCATTTCTTCATGTCTACCAAAACATTTTCAGAGAGAGAGAAGCCAGATTTTCCTTGGGTTTGGAGTTAAAAAGCCAATTTATCCAGTCCGTGCCTGATTTGCACATTCTATTTTTGTCTGGCTAATAAACTCTTGCGCAGACTGCCATCTCGTGCTTGGATTTGATATTGACCGTGAGGCTGAATTATTGAGAACGCCAACTGTCAAAGGGTGGTATTAAAGGGTCATTTTGGTGCATTGTGTGATCCAACACTTTAGTGGAGGCAGAGCCCCCCAAGGCGGTAAAGCGCAAAAGGAAAAGAGAAAGCCTTAAGTCACAGTTCGTGTTCAAAATTTCTTCTGCATGTTTGGTTTTATCTGTATTATTTTAGTTTGCTTTACTTCTTTTGTTTTCTAGTTTGGGTTTTTTCTGGTATCGTTCTGTAGTATTGTTGTGCGCGCTGGTGCTGTTATAAGTCGTTGTTGTTATTGTCTTTATTATTTTTCAACTAATGCATTTAAAACCACTGCTGCAACTACATCCACTACTACTACTACTAGTACTACTAGTACTACTACTACTACTACTACTACTACTACTACTACTACTACTACTACTACTA
>NW_004797302.1:1541149-1543063 GCF_000002075.1 Aplysia californica
TTACGTTCTTTGATTGGTTTGTTTTGTTGGGTTTTTGTTTTTTCCTTTTGTTTGTTTGGTGTCTATTGTTGAGGTATTTTGTTTGTTTGTTTATTTACTTTTTGTTTGTTCCCTTCTTTAATTTGGCGCTGGATATAATTTTTTCGGGTGTACGAGTGATGTGTGTGTGGGAGGGTGGGAGGGGGGGAGGGGGCGTCGGTGACTTACACGAGAGGTAAAAGGGGAGAGGGTTTACAAAACGTTATGCATCGACATCGTAACTAAAGGAAAGAAAAACCCAACTTACCTGACAGACAGAAGAAAATCGAGACCGTTATCAGAAGTTGGACTTCGGAACGGTAACTGTAGACGTCCATGATCCTGTGTGTTGGTAGTAGTAGATATAATATACCCGAGAGTCTGGTCTGTAGTTTCACTGATGAGGCATCGCCGAGGAGAAATTCAATCCACAAAACACCCGGTCCTTTTTAGTTTGGATTTCCCCCCGTTTTTTCCAGTAAGTAACACAGGAGGAAAAAGTCGTCGTGTGTGTTCGTAAATACACTCCAGGAGACGAAAAGATCTTCTCAAATAGATTTAAATGTCGAAACAATATAAGAATATTTCTTCGATTTGTTCATTTCTTTTCTTTCCCTTACTTTACTTCTATCGCTTAATTCTATTCCCGAATAGATCATGCACACGTAAATATTTACTTTCAAATAAACGAGGGCGAGCTTATAGGTCCTTCATTGTTTTGTAATTACTTTTTTCCTCCCTCCCTCCATCCCTATCTCTCTTTCTCTCTCTCTCTCTCTGACTTTGTCTCTCTCTTTGTCTCTCTCTCTCTTTGTATCTCTGTCTCCCCCATCTATCTATCTATCTGTCTATCTATCTATCTATCTATCTATCTATCTATCTATCTATCTATCCATCTATCTATCTATCTATATATCTATTTATCTATCTCTAGCTAGCTAGCTAGCTGTCTATGTGTGTATGGTGTGTGTGCGTGCGTGCGTATGTGAGTGTGTGTATGTGTGTTTTAGTGTGTTTCTTTCTCCCTCTCCCTCTCTTTAGGTTTTTATGTTTACAGACAGCATTTTTTAAAAATTAAATGATATCAGTAAGATGATAAGAATAGATAACTATTTGGGATAGACTGTCAAATTAAATGTAAAGGCATCCAGTCTTATTCCAAAAATCTGGTTTCTAGCGTCTTGTTCATATCATATTGAGACAAAAAAGTGTGAGTGTACGTGTGTGGGAGGTGGGGGGGGGTGAGGCGTTTCAGATGCAATGCTCACTGTTGTCCTCAAAAACGGTGTAATTTGTGTGTTAGGGTGTTTAACCTGGTTTCTTTTAATTTTGTATCACGTGCTTGCATTAACTGTTGCTCAGGTGACGGAATACACACACACACACACACACACACACACACACACACACACACACAAACATGTATATTTTTGCTGCGAAATGCATTCAACTACATGTGAAAATTATATTAATATGTTAGCAAGGTCTTGGCCTCTTTTCAGTATTTATTGACGACAAAACGAAAGGTGAAATGTCAACGAAAAAAGCCAGGATATGGTCAATGGATGCATTTGAAAGGATATAAAACAAAATACTTTTTAAAAAAGAGTAATTATGGGCATGTTCTGTCATTCTGAATTATCATGACTTGATTCGAGAAAAAAAAGTTCAGTAGGTATAAAAATACTTTCTTTTTCCCTCTTTTTCTTACTCTAAAAGTAACGAGATTTTGCTTGCCAATTACAAAATGTGCAGGTTTCGTTCATTTTAAAAGATATCAGTAACTCCAAATTCGGTGAAAAATAGAGCAACACCCGATGTTTTCAGCCATATTAAGGTGTGTCTGGATTGAATTAAACTTCGTATGATCAAAGCACACATTTTATATATATATAT
>NW_004797302.1:1543486-1545150 GCF_000002075.1 Aplysia californica
TCACTCACTGTTTCTCTGTCTCTGTCTCTGTCTCTCTCTCTCTCTCTCTCTCTCTCTCTCTCTCTCTCTCTCTCTCTCTCTCTCTCTCTCTCTCTCTCGCTATCTATCTATCTATTTATCTATCTATGTATCTTTTTTCTTTCTTTCTTTCCACCGGCGTCTGTCTGTAGTTTAACCGTTAAACGTTTTGCACAATGTGATGATCCATCTTTTTTCATGATATCGCTGTAAATGTCGTTTGTCTTAATGTGGGGGTTTCAATATAAAAGGTTCTCTTACTTCAAACAAACACATGAAATCAAAAGAAAACAATTACTCATTCTGGAAACCAGGAATGAAGCTAAATCATCTGAAAAGACTATGAGTATGAGCTATACCAGAGTCGATAATGTTTACAATGATATCGTTGGACCTTATTCCTTTCCCTCTCAGGTTTCATAAATAGTTCACATGTCTACATACCTTGTTCTCTTTTCAATCTATCAAGAATTGTTAGAACACAAAAGAAAAAATTATTGAGATGGCAGAAATGGAAACTGTTCGTGTGGTGAGGAAAAGCGCAGGTGTACTTCAACTAGTAGATTGAGAGATCATACTACTAAATCAATGTTCTGGTTGCTATCTTTGTTGTCATTGTTAATATTTTAATATTTGTTTTTATTACTTATACTATTACCAATACTATTACTATTACAATTACTACTACCATAACGTGTGTGTGTGTGTGTGTGTGTGTGAACGACAAATGCTGTTTATCATTTTGTTCTCCTGAAATACAGCTGCGAAGGAATACACTGACATGACTGGATTTACTTTTAGAACTTATCTCCTTAGTATTTCTTTCTCAACAGAGTTTGAATCGCCCAGGAATCTCTCAAACTTTTGAAGAGTTTGCATTAACGATACTCGTAACATAAATAACGGGTTTGCAGAGTGGAAAATAAAGATCTGCTGAAAGAAAAGAAAACACCAAAAAAAACAATAACAACAAAGCAGAAGGGCCAAAAACTCAGCTGCAAAAGCATAATTACCGTCGACAAGGATTTTAAATTATTCTAAGCCCATAAAGTTCAATCGTTGAGGTGAGAGAACTCTAATGAAATATTTTACTTATTCTTTTTTCCCCCTTTTTAAAAAAGAATATTGTACCTACTTCGTTCATCTATTCTTGTTTTGCTTTGTTTTGTTTTGTTTTGGTTGTTTGTTTTTCTTCACTCCGCTATTATAATTTGAACATCAGCAAACTATTTATCCTTCACATACAACCAGTACAACAGATTAAGAAAAAGTAATGAAATTTTTTTCTCAATGTTTTGAGCTTAGTACAACTTGCAATATCATTATTTATCTAAATGATTTTCAAGCAATCTCTATCAATACTAGTTATATTAAATTTCTTTACACTATAATTGAGAAGAGATTAAAGAGAATACAAATTAAAATCAATCAACCAGTTGATATCGTGGTGTGTTCTAATCTCCCCCCACCCCCTTTTTCCCCAAATACACACTCAAGGGTCAATTGTTCTATTGCAATGTATTACAGTTGGTACTTATGACTACTCTATTCACGTAATACGTTATTTAGTTATATTTGCATGGTGGCTCACGAAAAAGATAAAAATAAACTTTTTCTCTCTCTGCCCCCCCCCTCTCTCTCTCTCT
>NW_004797302.1:1545250-1548467 GCF_000002075.1 Aplysia californica
ATCATCCTCATCATTGTCATTACTACCGTTATCAGCATAATATGTTTGTTACTGTTCCTATCATTATCATCATTATCAATGTTTGTTATGACACTGTTTTATTACATTGTATCATTACTTACTATTATCATTCAAAAACAAAATGTTGTTGTCGTATTTTATCTACTGTAAAGCTATTACTCAGACGCGGCACTCAGTCCCATGTTGGTACACAAACAGGAGAAAATTTCGAACCTGCACAGGGATTTAAACCTGAAACTTCCTCTTTGTCGTAAGTTTTGCGAGTTCAATTTGTCACAGCAGCCACTTAGCAGCTGATAAGAACGATTTTTCCCCCGTATCCTTATCAGAGAGCTGCTGTTCTAATAACTGCCATTTAAATAGCTTGCTCGAACTGAAACGTGATTTTTATCTGGCTGGAATAGACACGAAAAAAGAAACTTTCTTTAAAGGCATCATAACTATTAACAAATGTATTGTCCTAGCTTTTCCAGTACCGGTATGTCACAACTCTGAGTAACCTATGGCGCTCAAATGACCTTATGCCGTTGCGAGCGCCGTAAAACCTCTACTAAAACAAAAAATGAGAAACCTTGTTACCAAGAAATGCTCATATGAGTTATCTTCCCTTTTCGCAGCGGTGTTTGTTTATGTAGTTCGTAATTACCACCACTTGAAAAAAACTCATTCCTGAAACAAGTAGAAGTGCTCGCGCTGGTTTGTGAGTGTGTGTGGGGGGGTATGTGTGTATGTGTGTATGTGTGTGTGTGTGTGTGTGTGTGTGGGTGTGTGTGTGTTTGTGTTGGTGTGAGTGTGTTTGTGTGTGTGTGTGTGTGTGTGTTTATGTTTGTTTGTGTGTTTGTGTTTGTTAGTGTGTGTTAGTGTGTGCGTGATTGTGTGTGTGATTGTGTATGTCAGGGCATGTGTGCGTGTACGTGCGTGTGTGTGTGTATGTCTGTGTGCGTATCTGTGTGAGTTTGTTTATGAGTGTGTTTATGTGTGTGTGGGAGAGTTTGTGGGTGAGTGAGTGGTGAAACACCAACCAATGTGCCATCGTGTGGACAATAAAGATTTGTCTTAACTTATCTTATTTTCAAAATCTTTACGACAGGTAAGCAGCAGGAATCTATGTTAACTGCATTTTGGATGAACACCCATTCAACCAAACAGCTACGTACTAACACATCACTTCATGTAACCACAATAACACTAATTAACAGTTCTTATAGCACAAAACTCCCAAGGATTCCAAGACAGTACGAATTGCTGTTAAGTCCTCTATCATCTTTACTCGGAACGATTATTATAATCCCTTTATTACGAACTCTCTTTTCCAAGGATGAGTACGAATTGTTGTAATTTCTAATTACCGTCACTTGAAAACAGTTGTAATAACTCCGTCTATCAATGCGATTAGATTAATCCAAGTGATGGCCATATGACTCGATCACATGATCCCCAAAGTTGTCGTCCATCCCACGAGGAGAGAGGCGGGTTCAGTACTCGCGCACGGCACGGCGAGCGGCAGGTTACCCCCACCTGCGACACACACACGCGCGCACACACACCGCTGCTTACCCTCCACGCCCGCCTCGGTCGCGCCTTCTTTCGTGTTCCTTCGCGCATGCGCGTGGGGGCTGTGATTTTGCCAGTTTCCTTCGATCCCTCCTCCTGCCGGCGTGGGCAGAAGGGGTTGCGAGTGAGCCCCGTGGCGTTTGATGAGTGGTCAAACGGTCTTTTGTGTAGAGGGGTACTGGACACAGCGAAAGAACGCCAGATGGCATCGTCATGACGCCTGTACTCTCTCTGCTGCTGCTGCTGGTCAAAGACGTGTGGATGTTACGAAACATTGGGGCATTGCCTGTAATATTTCTCTTTTCCCTTAGGGAAACACATGTCCGCCTAACAATTTAATTAATTGATATTTAGAATTAAGTTATAGTATCATTATCAGAGACATAACAAACAGTATTCCGGAGAACGAAGTCTATATTATTTTACATGCCGGCTTCTTAAAATTGTTTGTATGCGTCAAGTATCATATTTTCTATTGTTTATTTTCAATGTCTAAATTCTAAATTAAATCTTTCTGACTTGAACATAATCGATCTGAAGACCATGTCAGAAGTATTTGGCTATTGTGCAACAGAACTTGAAACTGGGAGTAGGACAGGGAAGCAGACAGAAAAGCAAGATAGATAAAAATTAAAATAAGGCTATGATGATGATGATGACGGTGGTGATGGAGAGGTAATATTTCTGTAATATTTGAATTTGTGTTTTTGAAAATAAAGGAATATTTCGTTTCCCTGAATTACGCGGTGAGAAAAAACTATCTATAGAAACAGTTTTGACATCAGTTTTTGCTGCAACCATACGTATTATTATACCTTCCAAGGCTGTGGCCAACTGCACAAGGGAGACTGAAACACAATATTATTTTAAAAACTAGAATTTAGTACAATTTACCCATGGCGTTGAGCTTCATTTTTGGGCAGTATGTGAAGCTCATCTAACCTCCACTTTTCCCTAGTTAGTACCGTCCAAGTTGTCTAAAGCGGCCACCCATTGTCGAGGAATAAAGTGGAACCAGCTCTAATGGCTACCTGTTAAGAGAATCAAAAGTACAAATGACAATTACTTACTTACTTGACTTTATCCGTCCTCTTGTACCCCTAGCTCTCACTGGCAAAAATTGAAGGCAAATGAGGCAGGGGTAGGCCCAGAACAACATACTTAGGGAACCTAAACAAATTGGTAACTGGGAAAGATCAGGGAAACGTAGCTTTTTTGAGAGCATCCGAGCAAAGGAATAAAATGGAAAACCACGATCGCCGATGTCTGTCGCAGATCTGGCACTGGATGATGATGTTGATGTACCTCTAGGGCGTCGAGGAAAGAAAGAGCTTCCTGTCTCTAGCAAGTTTGATGGCGTGGCAGGGTGGGATATTGTATGTTCTCAAGGTATCCTTCACTCACTGGATCAAGGTCTTTCTTGGTCTTCCTCTTGCCTTGTACCCTGATACTTTCCTATAGTAGGCTTTACTGGCAATGACCAATTCCCTCCCTATTTTTTTCCTTATAATGACCAAGACGTCCACCACTTTTCTTCTTGACCATGGGTTGCCATCCTGAACTTAACGATATTTTGATTACATTTAAGGATTTTTGTGCCATGATGATGACAATGATGATGACAATGATGATGATGATGATG
>NW_004797302.1:1549197-1550134 GCF_000002075.1 Aplysia californica
TTGTTGTATTTTTATTACTATTCATAATTATTATTCATAAGTATTATTATTTTGTGTGTTTTCTGGTTTGTTTTCTTGTTGTCAATATTACTTATGTGTTTTTGTTCGTTTAGAAAAGGACAAACACTTCACAAAAACATAATCATAATAACAATAGTCAAACACGAGTAACGAGAGCACTGGCATCGACATTCTAGCAGACAGGATGAAAAGCGCCAAAATGTGGTCCAATTTCCTGTGTGTCGGCTTTCTTTTTCTTCCCTGATTCCGAGTGCTGGCGATCTCTCTCATAGCGGGGATGGCCCTTTGGCCACTGCTCTGCTCGGCGGTCATTGGCTAACTGTCTGTGTCACAGAATTAGAGAAAATACAGAAGGGGGTTGTTTTTGTTTTAAAGTTTGTTTGTATTTTGCTTTGTATTGTTTTCTGTTGTTTGTATTTGTGTCTACGGCATTAGTTTTGGTTTGCACTTTTTGGGGAGCTTTCTCGTTCTGTTTGCTTTAAGTACTGATTGTTTGATAATAATAATAATAATTGCATTATTCTCAAGAGCATGCTCAATGCGCTTTACAACTATTATTACCCCAACAGACCCGCTGAGAACACTCAGAAACATTCTCGGCTTCCGCGGAAGCATACAGTGCAAGCTGCGGATTTCACGTGCTCAAACACTATCAAACCGACAAGATCGTTCACTGTCTGAAGCCGGGTACCCATTTCCACCTGGGTGAAGTGAGGAAAATTTGTGCAAAGTGCCTTTCCCAATGACACAACTTCGGGCCCCTGACGGGATTCGAACCCACAACTTTACGGTGGCGAGTCCAGGGGGCCTATACCACTAGTCCACCGACGCCACACTACTAAACTCACTCTTTACGGGATGGTGGGGGTGGTGTGAGGTTGTTATTCTTGTTGGTTTTTTTTAATTTATATAATGT
>NW_004797302.1:1550982-1552753 GCF_000002075.1 Aplysia californica
AAAATTGCCATACCGGCGGGAAAATGCCTGTTTCTTCGATTTCTTTATTTGGTCGAGCGCCTGAATTGACCACGATGCCTCACAAATGTGGTTGTCTCAGACAGACGGACATACTTTGGACAGAGCCGGTATAGACAAATCTAGAGGGTGAGTGAGAAACGATTGCTTGTACAGGTGATGTGACCGTGGCCGTTAGAGTACGTCCGACTGTTCTTTCCTATCGCTAATAGGGGGTGCCCACTAGCGCGATCGGATCGGGTCTGGTCGATTTGATAGTCAAAGCTAGCCAAATTGAGGGCGCAAAGCGGCCATCGTGGCACATTGACAAACCGATCGACAACCGATAGGAAGGTACAGTCGGACGTGCTCTTACGGCCACGGTCCCATCACCTGCACAAGCGATCATTTCTCGCGGCGTGATTGTAGTGTGAACTGAAACCACCAGAAAACGACCCCGACCCGACGACCAGACCCAATCACGGTAATGGGCACTCCCTATAAACCAGCTTAACCACACAAAAGGGTGGCCTAGTAGTTGGGCTTTCAGACTTGCAACCGTAATGTCGTGGGTTCGAATCCCGTCTGGGGCCCAACCTTGTGTCCTTGGGAAAGACACTTTACACGAACTTTCCTCACTTCACCTAGATGAGAATGGGTGCCCAGCTATAAACATCTTGTCAGTCTGTTAGTGTTTGAGCGCTTAATCAGCTGCTTGCACTGTATGCTTCCCGGACAGCTGAGAATGTTTCTGAGTGTTCTATTGTCTGCTGGGGTAAAGATATAGTGTAAAGCACAGAGAGCTTGCTATCAAGCTGAGATATGCGCAATACAACTGTTGTTTATTATTTGTCATTTTTATTAAAGGAAAGATCATGTTCTGTAGGGGGGGGGTGAGGCTCTCGTGGCTTATAAGTTAAGGTGGTGGCCTCTCATTCAAAGGTCCCGGGTTCGAATCCAAGTAGTAACCGAAAAATTTCCTTCTCTAAATTTGTCTCCGTTCACCTCCTTTCCTGCTCTCTTGCAATGCTCTGTCGTCTGCTTTCGTCTCCTCTTTCTGCCCCCACCCCTCACCTCCATTGCCCCCTCCTCTGGGCTCTTGATTCTTTCTACAACCTTTCTACTGCTACTCCTTAGCTTCTTCTTACTGCTGTCTTTCAGCCACAACCCTGATCTTCTGGTAGGAAATATCTACATCTGGCCTTCTCGGACAAGGGCGAAAAATCTCGGAGGGCCCGTCTGCAAGGTGTGCACGTTAAAGATCCCTTGGTGGTGTAACATCGATAAGAGTAGGCTTCGGCAGCCACCCGGACAAAATTCAAAATTTCCTACCAACTGAAATTGTTTAACGTGTTCCGCGCGCTCATATGACCTTAATTTTTCAGTTGCGAGCGCCGTAAAACTTTACAAAACAAACAAACAAACACTTGTCTGTAACGATGAGCATGTTTAAAATTCCTTACACCTGTTGCTAAAATACCGGCTTCCGTAGCGTAATGGTTAGGTCTTTTGCCTTGCACGCAAAAAGGCGCGATTGAGTCGCACCGTCAGCTTAGTTAGTGTCATGCTGGACTACAGAGCGAATGTCCCTCTTTCGAATCCCCAGTAGACAATTCTGGACTTAAGTTCAAAGGAAATACCATACCATGCCATACCATACTATACCGTACCATACCATGCCATACCATACTATACCGTACCATACCATGCCATACTATACTATACCGTACCATACCATGCCATACCATACTATACCGTACCATACCATGCCATA
>NW_004797302.1:1554640-1559282 GCF_000002075.1 Aplysia californica
AGATAGATAGATAGATAGATAGATAGATAGATAGATAGATAGATAGATAGATAGACAGATAAATAGACACTGGTATCTGGAACAGTAAATGGCAGTACATTCTTTTATAAATACTTTGAAAAATCAAAATTCAACTTGCCCCAACATCAGGTTACCTTGAAAAACATGGGCCCTGTAAACGCTCGTGTCTGATGGCAATGGTTAAAAGGAATGGTGAGGATTAGAATTAGGAGCCTTCTTTATCAGGTTTCCCAGAGTGCGAAAACAGATTGTTCACACCGCAGACTAAGAATAACGTTCGACTTGCAAGTGCCGTAAAACTCTCCCGAAAACTTATCATACCATACCACCCTTTTCCCTACTCTTTGATCAGAACGAATGGAGTGTGAATGAACCATTCCATACCAAACAATACACCATACCATACCATACCATACCATACCATATCATACCGTACCATCACACCTCACCACACCATGGGGACTCTCGTGGCCTTGAGGTTAAGGTGTTTGCTTCTCATCCAAAGGTCCCGGGTTCGAATCTGGGTAGCGACGGAAAAAAAATTCTTCTCTTAAATTGTCTCCTTTCACCTCCTTTCCTGCCCTTTAGCAATGATCTGTCGTCTGCCTTTGTCTCCACTTTCTGTCCCCACCCCATGACCTCCTTTGCCCCCCTCGTCTGGGCTCCTGACTCTTTCTGCAGCCTTTCTACTGCTACTCCTTGGATACTTCTTACTGATCTGTGGTTCAGCCACACCCCTGATCTTCTGGTAGGAAAGATCTACACCTAGCCTTCTTGGACAAGAGCGAAATGTTTCGGAGGTCCCGTGTGCAAGTTGCGCACGTTAAAGATCCCTTGGCAGTCTAAAATCGATAAGAGTAGGCTTCGGCCGCCACCCAGGCAAAATTCAAAATTTCCCACCAACTGAAAATGTTTAATGCGTCCCGCGCGCTCATATGACCTTATGCAGTTGCGAGCGCCGTAAAACACTTACCAAAAAAAGCACCTTACCACACCAGGAATGAAGATGCGAATAACTTAATTCACTATTACACCTCTCTTCCTTATTTTAATTCAAACCCACCCCGCCCCATAAAAAACTCGCCAAAAAAAAAACAGAAAAGAACTTAGAGCTACCTTTTGTCCGTTACTGTTCAATACGTGTTTTAAAGAAAACAACTTCAGGAAGAAAGAACAACACAGACTTCTTTTGGATTCGAAACCTGAACCCAATTGTAACGGCAAAGTTCGGTTTCAACTCCTCTACGCCGGCATTAAATCTGCAGTGGCTGGATGAGCCTTTTCATTCCTTAATTCTTTTCCTTGAACATCCTGAATAAGTACTTAAGAGTTACAAAAATGATGTTTGTGAAATCTCATGGGCACAAAACATCTTACTTTCTTTTCAAGTAGTTCAAAACCTTTACAGAAATCCCCACCCTCTTCCTAGGCCCCAAAAAAATCTCCTTCGATCTTTTGCGAATGTGATTTCTGAATGGATCTCGTCTGAGGGAAGTAGGAAATGAGATTTCGGGCACGTACGTGTTGTAGAAAAAGCAAAGGTAAAAAATGTGTGTGACTCAGCGCTTGTTCGTAGTTCGGAGAGCTTTGAGTCATTGAAAATAGGAAAACAAAGTGTATGGACGCAGAGGGAAAATGTAGCCTACGACCACCAAAACATCAATGCGGTCCTTTTCAGGACCAGATATTTTTTATGAGGTCAACGATAGTCCAAGGCCCGCACAAACGGATAGACCGTCAAGAGGAGCAATAGACAGACTGGTCGGTGGTAGACTGCCAAGTTAAACAGGAACATCGTAGTACCCCGTCAAGTAGAATAGTTGTTAGACTGGTAGTATAGTACCCCTAAAAATGTAGAACAGTTGTCACACTGGCTCTGTAGTAGACCGTCATAGGAACAGCAGTCAAATTGGCACTAGAATGCCCCGTCAAGAAGAACGGACACATCACTGTAGACCGTCGCAGTATCTATCTGGAGACGTCTCCGACGGAGACAGACCAATCAAAATGCTTTGTGCCTCAAGACCAAGTGAAAAAATCGGGGGGATGTTACAGTGGGGTCGGGGGGTGCCCCTCTGTTGTAACCCATATTTTGATATTTTGCGGTTAGGTTTGAAATTTTCTTGAAAATAATAGATTTGCGACACTTTTAGTTGCTATATGTGTGATCTGGAGCAAACAATGCATATTATGCAGTTTGAACCCCCCCCCCCTGTTCAAAGCAAGCAGTGCATCTGTGTGCGGGAGTGTGTCTCCGAATAGTTCCTGGGCGCTCGCTGGAGAAGTCGTCTCCGAATATCTTCTACCTAGACCGTCAAGTGGACAGGTCACCGTGGCATCGTAATGTACCGTGGCATCGTAATGCACTGTCTCAAGTCGTTTTCTCAGGCCTCACAGATAAGTGGAACATTCAGGCTCAGACGGTTGTTGTCCTCAGCCAGCTGTTTCGATGTATTTTCCCCAGTTTTTCTTTTTTTCTTCTTTTTTATTTCCTTTTTTATTTTATTTTTTCTTATAAATTTGCAGGCTATTAATCTGTGGCTTCGATTGCATATGCTTGAGAAACAATTTGTTGATATTTGAATTCTACGGAACTTCACGGTGACATTAAAGATGGTTCCAGTAATGAACGGAAAAGAGGGTTCCATCGTCCCTCGTGACTCACTGGAGCAGGGGAAGATAGAACTAAAGCTAACATTATTTAAACGCAATCCCACTTCTTGACTCATCACCACCAATATTTCTAAAATCGTCATTGCTCTCAGATCAATGACTTACATCTATAACCCTTAAATCTCTTTCTGTAACAGTTACTTGTCATGCTAATAACTTTACACGTAATACATTATTGGACACTACCTTGCGCTCTTTTTCTACTAATCAGATGGTGTCAATCTCATGTAAATGGGCAACGGATAAAAAAATTTTTTTTAGAAATTTGGATTCTAAATTTTAATTATGTTGAAAAAAAGCAACAAAAGATACACTATGAAGGTACCATTTTTCAAAGAATGAAACAGTTTGTTTATTGGGTTATATTTATCTTTGGCCTGAAAAAAGTTTGCTTTCTGGGTTTAGAACAGATTAACAGCTTACAGATAAAAGTGCTGTGTAGTGTAGTTAAGAAGTGTGATCACTGTAAAGTTGTTTTGTTAAATTGTACGTGTAAAAGTGAAAGATCTTTCATTGTATGCTTCCCAGGAAGCTGAGAATGTTTCGGAGTGTTCTATGGTCTGCTTGAGTAATAATATAGTGTAAAGCGCATAGAGCCTGCTGTTGAGCGGGGATATGCGCTATACAAATGCTATTTATTATTATTATTATTATTATTAGGTTCCCATTTTCTTTGTGTCATTACTAGTAAACCATTACTAGTATAAACATGTTGAACGGAGACTGCAATTGATTCACATTTTGCAAGCAGATCACTAAAAAGGTAACAGATGTCACTGTAACTACTATGCAGTTTGACCTTCCAGCCTTATTTTCTATTTCTGGAGTGAAAATGAGGTCAACGTTGCTCATACTGACAACCTCCCAAATTTATTGGTTGCATCTGGGTTTGTTTGTTTTTTGTTTTTTTTCTCATAAGCATTCTTTCGATCGAGTTCTATCAGTGGGCAAAACCGTGGTCTTCACTCTATCTTCAATTTCTTTTTGTTTTAGCATTCTTTTCATCGAGCCCTACCACCGTATAAAAACGTGATCTTCAACCAAGTCTCCATTTCTTTTAGTTTTAGCATTCTTTTCACGTAGTCCTACCAGTGTATAAAACCTTGGTCTTCACACAAGAGTTTCTTTCTTTTTGTTTTAGCATTCTTCTTGCCGACTCCTACCAGCGTATAAGTCCCTGGTCTTCACACAATTAATGTGAAAATAATGGAACAGAGCTTCCCCAAAACAGAAGATGCGGACCCTTCTCGAGAGGAGCAGAAGTGTTCATCAAACTGACTCACTCTGAAGCTAATTTCCAGTTCCGCAGAGCTTCCCTCTCCAAGATCTCCACTCTGCTCTCGCCCAGCGCACAAAACTTTCTTCTTCTTCCCCGGCTGTGACTTCATACTTGGCGATCAATCTTCCTTGCCCCCCTCGACTCTGCTCCTTGAAAGAGACGGCCGAGCCGGCTCCCACGCGCACGGCTTGTCTCGCCGGCCGCGCAAACCACGTTGATCTGTCATTCTTTACCGCTTACTCAATAGGTTGGCCATTCCAATCGCCCCGCCCACTTTTTGGCTACAAGATAGTCTCCGGATTGGCTTGGACTTGCCTTGATTCGATCCGTCTGTCCACTTGCACCTCACCCACTCACCCACCCCCACCCCCGGCTCCCTAAACCCAGTCACCCCCTGCCCATGAGTCGTATAGGTCTGTCTGGCTTTCACTAAACGTGAGTACCATTATACTCTTTTTTCTTTATTGCCTGCTACAGAAAACTGCGCCGAGTCATCGCTGAGACTTATGCAACTTGGTATTCGATCTGTCTGAATACCAGCACTTGCTCCCTCTTCGACCCGCTCGCAACTCTTCCCATATCGAAATAAACTACATTTCTTATGACAGACCGCGATGTCTCAGACAAACGCTCTCTCTCTCTCTCTCTCTCTCTCTCTCTCTCTCTCTC
>NW_004797302.1:1559669-1561803 GCF_000002075.1 Aplysia californica
GGGGGGCAGAGAGAAAAGAGGAGATGGGGGCAGAAACAGAGGGAGGTGGGAGAAATGGAGGCAAAGAGAGAGAGAGGGAGACAGGGGCAGAGAGAGGAGGAGATTTGGACAGAGAGAGGGAGAGAGAGGGGGGAAGAGAGTGAGAGAGAGAGAAAGTTGAGGGTAAAGCCAAACGAGTTTGAAAACTACATGAATCGCTTACCTTTATGAACTGGAAGACAAAAAGAAATTCGGGTATTTAACTAATCATAGAAAGTATCTCTATTCTGGTGAGAAAGACTGCAGGCAGGTTTGAATCTCTGTCGGAGACGTTGTGTGTATCCTCGGAAAAGACAACTAATGTGTACAAATTCCTCTCCTCTGAGAATGGTTGCTCGGCTCAGACAGAAAATCTACTGTTCTGACGCCGGAAAAGTGACAGCCCACAATGGATGCCTCCGGGAAGCCGAGAAGGCCTCAGAATAATAATATTGTAGGGTTTATTGGATTAATAACAACACAGCGTTTGTGGTGTGACGATAAGGCTTTTCGTTGTGTACGTTGAAGACACGAGTTCGAAGCCCTGCCGTTTCCCAAAAGGGGGACATCTCTCGTTCTAACGCACAGTAGAATTGTAAATGGGCTGATCCGACAATGTCATGCTCATAACTGTGCCGGAACTACAACAGGGAACTGCTGCTTTTTCTTTCCTTATTCTTACTATTATCATTGTCCTCTTCTTCTTTTGTATGTTTGTCACACTCTTGTGACCCGCTATTTCCGGGGTGCCTTGATAGTCGAAGCAGACTTTGTGCTGTTGAAGCTAGAGAGGTGAGCAGTGTAAGTATGATTCCCTGTAAGGACTTCTCTGTTGACATCCATCCCTTGGCGCTCAGATGACCTTATGCAGTAGCGAGTGCTGTAACACCTCTAATAAAACTAACTAGAAGCCTTGCCTTTGGGACGTTGTATGCATCTGAGTTTGGACTGGCAGGCAGGGTCAATGTTCACTTACTAAATTTTCTAAATAGTGTCGATGAGGTTTAAAAAAATAACTATCCAAAAATATGATAAAATTATTGCAAGTAGCATAAAGGCTACTTTTGAGGATAAAATCGCTTATGCACTACATATAAATCCAGCCTTTTATTGATGCAACAAGACAGATCTTCAACCTCAGAACACTGTGCGAGAAGTACCTCCAACACCAACAAAATCTTTATGGATTTTAAAAAGACCTTCGACAGGGTCGGGCATGCAGCCTTATGGGCAACCATGAGGAAATACAACATCAACGCCAACCTGATCAACGTCATACAACAACTATACGACAAGGCCTCCAGCGCAGTCTACCTTAACGGCAGCATGGGGGATTGGTTCAGGACAACGGTCAGGGTGAGGCAAGGCTGTTTACTCTCTCCCACTCTCTTCAACATTTTCCTAGAACGAATCATGACTGACACTCTGAAAGACCACAATGGAACAATCAGTATTGGAGGCAGGACAATTACTAACTTGCGTTTTGCCGATGACATCGATGGATTAGTAGGAAAAGAACAGGAGCTCGCCACACTAGTGGAGAGGCTGGACACAACCTCAGCAGCCTACAGCATGGAGATCAGTGCCGAGAAAACCAAGCTAATGACCAATAACACCAATGGCATCAATGCGGACATCAAAGTCAGGGGCGAGAAACTTAAAACCGTCAACAGCTTCAAATACCTCGGGTCTATCGTCTCAGATGAAGGCTCAAGACCAGAAATTCTCTCCAGAATCGCGCAAACAACAGCTGCGCTGTCAAAACTGAAGCCTATTTGGAGGGACAGAAACATCACGCACAGCTAAAAAATTAGACTAATGCGCTCACTGGTCATCTAAATATTTTTATACGCCTACGAGTCGTGGACACTAACAGCAGAATTAGAGAAAAAGATTCAGACCACAGAGATGAGATGTTACCGCAGACTCTTTGACATCTCGTACAAAGACCACGTTTCAAATGCTGAAGTACTAAAGAGAATCACCAACGCAGTGGGACAATATGAAGATCTACTGACCACAGTGAAAAGACGAAAACTAAAATGGTATGGGCATGTCACAAGATCCACAGGACTTGCCAAAACAATCCTGCAAGGAACCGTACAAGGACAGAGAA
>NW_004797302.1:1562829-1569835 GCF_000002075.1 Aplysia californica
TTATTATTCCATTTTTTAAATCTTTTTATTATTGTTAATAATAGTAACAAAATCAGCAACAACAACAACTACAATTATAATATTTAAAAAGCTTATCTTGTAAAAAAGATCCCCGCTGCCAACTGTGGCGAGAGAGACAGACAATGGAATAATAATTATGTCTTCAGCTCCTGTAAGGTGTCCCTTGCTGATGGCAGATACATAGTGGCTGCACTGCCGCGTGCATGCTGAAAGAGCTGTTCCTCACAATCTCATGCACCCTGGAGACCGACACCAGATATTCTTCACGGCAGGGAAGAAGTAGAAATGGGTTGGAAGAAAGCAAGTGCCTTGTCTCTTAAGGAGTGGTACCTTTTAGGATCAAGAAAGGATTGGGAACTAGCTGCAGAGCGGAGGAACAGGCCTCCTATGGTCAAGCGAACAGGTTTCAAACTAGATATCCACTCTTTCTGGATAGAAACTGATTCCAAGATCTTCCTTATCGAACTGACTGTTCCATAGAGGGTAAGGTAGATGCACAGCACCAGTTCAAGTTCGCAAAATTTGATGATCTCTCGAATCAACCCCAAGGAGAGTGGTATGGCTCCAGGGTTATGCCAGTAGCAGTGGTTGCATGAGGGTTTGCTGCAGCCTCAAAATTCACACTCCTGGGGCAACTAGACCTCAAAGGCCGGAAAAGAAAGGCAGCCATCAAAAACATTTATTCAGAAATGGAAGAGAAAAGTTCGAGCTGGCTGTGAACGAAACGGAAGGAGAGCTGGGCGCTAAAAATAGAACAGAAAGCAGATAAGGGAATTCCCCCGAAAAGTTTAGTAGACTCTGTGGTAGATTTATGTAGCTTCGCATTTGCTTTTCCACTGGAGGCTCCGTGGCACAGCGTGACTGAACATCCGAAGATGCCCCAACCAAACCTCGAGGGTTCGATCCCCGATTAGCGCTAAAAAAAAAAAATCAACAGCAGGAGTGCACTTGGGAGTCATTACCTAAGTGTGGCCCGAACCCTTAGGGTAGAGACAGAGTGGACGCGCTCACTCTCTCTCTCTGCAGGTCAGGTAGTTAGGGCGTCATCTTCATCTCATCGCCGTTACCAATTGTATCATCTATTGCTGTTGTTGTTATTGTGTTGCTGTTGTTGTTGTTGTTGTTTTTGTTGTGTTGCTGTTCCTGTTGTGTGTGTGTGTGTGTGTGTGTGTGTGTGTGTGTGTGTGTGTGTGTGTGTGTGTGTGGTAGTCTATCCATTTGAAATGTTCGGAGCCCCGAAGAGTGTGCTCTTCGCCAGGGCCACCGCCTCTCTTGGGTATGTTGCCGTTGCTGTTGTTGTTGTTGTTGTTGTTGTTGCTTTTGTTCTTGTTGTTGCTGCTGTTGGTGTTTTCTCTTTTTGTATATTATATAAGCGTGTGTGTAACAATGATCTTAACATGTTGCTACCTTACAATTACAACGTTCTATCTGACATTTTTGCCGTTTTGAGTTACTAAGACCACGAGGTCAGAACCCAATATAATGCTATGTCTACTTTATCAAAATCCTTTGATTATTCGTTATCAATATATTCAAAGAATTGCATTCGAAAAACCTGTAATTCCTTGTGAAACTCAATATCTTTGACGTCAAATTTCTCTAAACTAGGTACTGAGCAGATAGAACTTTGTAATTCTGAACTAGTGATGTACTTTACGAAAAACCTCTCCTTCTCCTCATCACCAGAAATAATTAATATATTCAACAAAGCTAAATCGTCTAACGACATCTGCAAGTTCCTAACGCGCTATAATGATTAGCTCTGGGTCGATCCCATTAGAGGCAATATTGTTCCCGGTCTGAGAATACATAGGAAACACTAATAGTTTCATGGAATTAACTATTTATGCCTTATGTTTCCTGTTCACTTTATTCTGCCATAGTGCGTAGTAATACATTTATCAGCCACAACCCAGTCGGTGTTATAGTCTCTGCCTCTCACACTTATGGGTTTCGATAGAGCATGCATGCATGGAAACTGAAATTCTACGGTTTCTTGGACCATTCGAGCCCATACGCGTAATGGACGTCAAGTTATAAAAACTGCATATAACCGGTCCAAAATTTCACCATATTAGATAGATAGATAGATAGATAGATAGATAGATAGATAGATAGATAGATAGATAGATAGATAAATAGATAGATAGCATTAAATGGTACTCTCCATAGAAAAAAAATATATATCCTATTTATAATATGTATGTATTATAGGGGGCGCCACTTTCTCGGTAGCTGGGCTTCTTTCTTTTCTTTGTCCTTCCTCTGGTATCCTTAGGATGTTGAGGGAAGGTGCAGGTTTCGGTCGTTTGCTGATTGCGTAGCGTCTGTGATAGATATGTTATGTTGTTCAAGTACCTTTTAAACCCCACCCAGTCAGGTCCTTCTTGGCCTGCCTCTTGATTTTGAAGCCTGATTCACGGATGTGGTAAGCTCTTGCTGCTAGTTGCTTCTGTGGAATTCCGGTTATACATCCGAACCATTTGATTCTTTGGCGCTCAGTGAAATTAATGTATTACTAGTGGTATTTTTGCTAGCTGTACACAGCCTAGAAAGCAACAGCCTCTTCCCCGTAGGAAAAGAATATTGACCCCTAGCTTACCCTGTCCCGTAGACTTGAATTATAAGATCCTAGACCTGGCGATATCATGGCCGCCACATTTGTTTTCTGTTTCTTTTTTTTTCCTAATCGCTGCCTGGTGTGCACCAGGCACCATAGTTGCTAAAATGAAGGGATAGGCATTAGTCTTGTTTTAGTCTAGTATGCTTGTAATCTTTCCTTCCTTGCCCCTCATTTAGTTCCAAAGAGAGGAAAATCGCTACCCCAGATTTGCAAAGTTTTGTCAGATAAGTACCTAGTTTTTATGTAAAAAAATAAATATCAAAATGTCAAGCTTTTGCGAAGGCACTTACTTTGATATCCTGATAACGACTCTGAATAATCTTACGATTTTCATGGAGCAGAAAAAACATTTGGTCTCTGACCTCATGGTCTCAGTAACTCAAAACGGCCAAAAATGTCTTATAGAACTTTGTTGTTCTGGGGCAGCGAAATGGTCCACGCCACGTGGAACCGAAATGCATCAGAGTTAACAATATCAATAAAAATACCAGGCTATGTTCTATCCTTTGTTTTAGAACTCTTCCTTGCCGCCCTTCCGAGCTGTGGCTCTGTTCAGCTAACGGGTTTATACCCTGCTGTCTACGGTGTAGTAGTTAGGCGCTTCGCTAAGGCACGCAGAAGATCGAGTTCGATTGCCGAACGGGGAATTTTTTTTTTACCGAGCATCTCCGTCTTTCTGCTAGGATATGGTATTCTTCTCAGTCTTGGATGACCCTGGCAAGCAGGGCCGAAGCCCGCCTCCTTAGTGATCTGAATTGTCGGTGAGGGCATAAAAAACATTCATATAAAAAGGATTTATATTAAGTATAGGAGAGAGAGAGAGAGAGAGAGAGAGAGAGAGAGAGAGAGAGAGAGAGAGAGAGAGAGAGAGGGGGGGGGGGAGAGAAAGAGAAAGGGAGAGAGAGAAAGAGAGAGAGAGAGAGAGAGAGAGAGAGAGAGAAGGGGGGGGGAGACTGACAGACAGACAGACAGATAAACAGACAGACTGAGAGAGAGAGAGAGAGACAGGCACAGAGGCAAAGCTGGGAAGGATTTGTTGGTACTGATGACTGCTGTGTTTTTATTTCTTTAGTTAAGTTTTTGTAGAGATTTTAAGGCGCTCGCGACTGTATAATGTCATATGAGTGCCAGAAGATTAGAGGTGTTACAAGAGAGTAACAAACATAAAAACGAAGAAGTGGAGATAAGGACGATAGATGTTCGATAGGAAAGAAGAAACAAATTGCACCAGCACCCGCCAACCACCCACGTTTTTATTTCTATTCACTTTTTCTAGTGAAATACTTGTCCAACAAGCAATTTGGAACGTTGAACACTAGGCTTCTAACAGAACGCCATACTACTATGGTCTAGGGTATCGCTCACCACTTAATTTGGACGGCTCTGGGAATCACCTGGTAGTGACAAGTGTAAAGTAATGCATCGTTTGGAAATTCAGTTGAAACTGTATAAGACGGTCACCCATTGTCGAGAAGAGTGGCCGTCTTAGACAGGTGGTCATCTTACTAAGTGGCTTCATCTTGTAAAAAAAAAAAGTACTCAAGAGAGGAAAACGGTAGACAGGCACTGGTCTAGGGAAAGTGATGATAACGTCGAGGAATGTCGGGGAAAAAATGGTGGCCTCCCTCACTCGAGTTCAAACTTTACCCTCTTTTGGTCAGGTTCGGAACCAGCTAATACTATTGCAATATTATGTCTTTTGAATTGAGTACATCCCAGCTTAGAGAGTGAGACAGAAAGAAAGAGAGAGAGAGGGGGGGGGGCAGGCGGACAGACTAGCAGACAGAAAGAAAGAAAGACATCATCATCATCATCCCATCCAGTGCCAGATCCTCGACAGATATCGGCCGTCATGGTTCTTCTTTCATTCCTTTGTTCGGATGCTCTTAAAAAAAGCTACGTTTCCCTGATCTTTCACTGTTACCCATTTGTTTAGGTTCCCTAAGTATGTTGTTCTGGGCCTACCCCTGTCTCGCTTGCCCTCAATTTGGCCAGTGAGAGCTAGATGTTCAAGACCCGTATGTCTATTCAGGTGTCCCAAAAGCTGCAGTGAGACAAAAATGGAGAGACAGAGACAGAGACAGAGACAGAGAAAGACAGTGAGGCGAAGACAGTTACACATAGACATACGTACACAAAAAGAAAGCTAAGCAAAAAGACAAACAAACAGACAGGCTCGCAACAGTCCAAAATCCTTACGTGGCCCCAAGCGCTGGTTAGGACAAAAATTGTTTCAAGATCTTCGTCCGAATATCTTAGTAAGAAAATACACCCCGCAAAAGGCGCCTCTAGTATCATGGGACAAGACTAGCACAACCGTGGGAATGGCAGTGGTTCGAAGTCACCTCGAAGCGTTCTTCAACTTTAATTGTTCAAGAAGCTTTCAAGGCTTTTCCGACTGCTTGCGACCGTCCTATAGGGGCTTCCGAAGATAGACAAAATGAGTTACTTACTTTTTAAGTTTTAGCCCTGTAGAATTAGATACCACAAACCTGAAAGTTGAGTTTGCACAAGTCACTAATATGAAAGGATAAAAGACATGTTCAACTTGGAGAAAATGGCACCATCACTAGACAATCTATTAATTATTATTCAGCCCATATCTCCTCCAGACTCGGATTTCAAGAAGTGAATGATTTTGCCAGCATTCTTCATAATGTTAAACATTATGGGACCGCTCGTTTTCCAAGGGACAAAACTGCTGAGTTCCAATTCCTCACAAAAATATTGGTTATATCCCCTGTAGTAGAAATTGAAGAAAAAGAGACGTACTTTATGTGATTTTAATTTTATGTTATTGTTTTTAGAGCTATCTATGAACATTCAAACCTGGTTGCCCTAAATTTCACCAAGCGAGAAGCCCCTTTACCTATGCCATTTTAACTTTGGGTTCACTTACTTCACTTTTTAAAACTATTTCTGGATGTTTGAAATTCGACAAATAATTACAGGGCAGTTAAAAGTTGTCAAAGAATGATCCGTGAGCTCCTTAAAACTTTCAGTTTGTTACAGCAGCCTGGACAGGCTCTGGTCCAATGGAGGACGGGGGAACAACGACTGTGCATAGTGAATACCTCGTCTGTTCCGCGCAATTTACCGATCGGCGCAGTACGTGTCAAGGATCGTATATTTGCGTGGCAATCTTAAGCTTGCGCTTAACAATAGCATAGTTGTATCGTACTTAGGAGCTCTTCATTTTCATAAGTTGATTTTAATTTTAATTTTCATATTTTTAAACTTTTGAAAATATATGTGAATGTTCCATGATGTGAGTAAAAGAATAAAGGTGGAAATTATTCTTTTTTAAAATAAATATTTCAAAAATATAAAATAAATAAAATGTTTGAGTTTGATACCTGGCATTGTATCATTCTTGTGAGCTCTTCATTTTCATATTATTATGTTAGCTTTAATTCTAATCAAATTTTTACTCTTTTGAAAATGTATTATTATGTGAATGTTCCGTGATGTGAGTAAAAAAAATAAAGATGGTGGTGCATTTTTAAAAAAATAGTTTTTCCAAAATAGAAAACTTTAACACAATCTTCAGATTTGCCGCGAAATTATACGATCATAAATTACGGCGCCCAATCTTGCGCGGATCGCTATAATATAGTTCGGAACACCCCGTCATGGTGGTATCAAGCCAAAAGATCGTACAAGATGGTTCACTCCTATCTTTGGGTCAAGTTAAAAAGTGTCCTCAAAATCCGGTGGCGCCTTCTTCGTAATAGCACCCGCTTTGCGAACAGAGTTACCCTACTTATATGTAAAAATATATATATATAGTGAAATGAGAGAGCTTAGGTGAAGCTAATTGTTGTACTGTTCCTATTCTTCTTCTAGGGAAACGAAAGAATTTTCAAAACAAAGACAGCACCGCTATCTGAAGCAATGCGCGGACTTCCGCAGACACTTTTTTGGCTGAGTGAACAATCTTGTTATGTACGATCTTTGATCAAGCATGGTACCAATACTCAAAACGTTTGCGTGTTTTACACCTTTCAGATTTTGATAAAAATGAAAATAAACTCTCGGTAGGCTTGGGACTGCAGTGGAAGCATAATTTAAAAACATAATATGCTCTTGAAAACTTCTCCTTGTGTATGCGGAGCGCAGTCACCTGAGTTAAGGTGGTGTTTTTAGATTAACTAGAAGAGAGGAAAATTCAAACACAAGCTCTCATCTGTTGCTACCGTCAGAACCGCAATTTTCATGTACTTGTGTGATTCTGTGTTAAGTTATTTAAAAAGAATAGAAAGTACCAAAATATTTCAGAGTACCTTAAATAAAGGAAGCACTTTTTATTCACCGACAAAAGAAGGCACTTTAAAAAAAGCGAGGTGTGTGTGGGGATTGGGG
>NW_004797302.1:1571326-1574497 GCF_000002075.1 Aplysia californica
TCTCTCTCTCTCTCTCTCTCTCTCTTTCTATCTCTCTTTCTATATCTCTCTCTATCTATCTCTCTCTCTCTATCTCTATCTCTCTCTCTCTCTCTCTCTCTCTCTCTCTCTCTCTCTCTCTCTCTCTCTCTCTCTCTCTCTAGCTGTTGGTGAACCGTCGTCTTAGCGCCCGGTTTTCCCAGAGGTGTTTGCTATAGTGCGCTCAAAAAATCGTGGCGCAACGTCTTAAGTATCTCTTAAATGGGTTAATATTCGTCACCCATAGTTTGCACTGCAGTTTGTATCAATTTGTCTTAACTTAATCATATTTTTCTCAACAATTGAGACTCGATTAAAAAACTTTTCTTCATATTTTAATATAAAATACTATAAATCTCCGTCTGTTCACTATCAAATCAATTTCTCATTTGGCACAAAAAGTGTCATTGACGAGCTGTGGCGTAGGCCATATGCGTATGCAAAATGTATTCGAGAAGCGGGAAGTGCTGTCAACATCATATTTTCCTCTTAATGGAGATTTATATAGTACTTTATATAAATTTATGAAGAATTTTTTTTTATCGAGCCTCAGTTGTTGTGGGGGAATTTGATTATTAAGACAAATTGATATAAACTGCTATAGCGAAGTATGGGTGACATTGATTCACCCGTTAAAGAGATATTTGAGGATAAGTTGCACCACGAATGTTTGACCCCTCTATAATCATATGGCGTATTTTATATATTATGTGTAACTCAGTTTTCGCAAGCAGTGGCGCTAGAACCCTGCCATTCTAAGAGCGCGTAAAAAGGATGCAGTCAGCAAACTATGATGCAGTATATCCTCCCGGAAGGACCGATTTCATCATTTGGAATGAATTTGCTGGGAAAGCGAGCTATTGTTTGGTCATGGTAGCCTACAGATAGACGGCGATAAGTTTAAAAAAAACATGTGCATGGGGGTAGTCTTATGGTTGTTGAAGATACCCGTTTGCAGTTGAGAAAAGACGGAAAAATCCCCACCTCCCAGCCAGGAACAGCCAAATAAACACCCCCTGCTCCCCATTATACTCTTTCCAAGCCAAGATCTGCCTGATCATCTATTTCGGCACACCCCCACCCCCAATAATGTGACGTCACCCCCCCCCAACAACCCCCCCACACACCCCCTGCCTCCATTCCAACAGACATTTCGATACAAACTTCTGCCTGATCATCCATCCCCCCCCCCCCACCCCGCCAAGGTCCTTGTCCTCCAGACGAACATCATCGTAGATTGCCAGACTCGCCCTCATCCACAGAGGATATTATGTGGTTAGGCTACCGGACTCGTAATCGCGAGGTTGCGGGCTCCGGGGTACAGGCCGCGGGCCCGACTTTGTGTCCTTGGGAAAGACACTTTACACGAATTTTCCCCACTTCACCCAGGTGGGAATGGGCACCCGGCCATAGACAGCGAAAGATCTTGTCAGTAGGTTCGTGTTTTAGCACCTATAAATGGCTGCTTGCACTATGTGCTTTCCAGGAAGTTGAGGTTTTTTTCAGAATGCTGTCAGGTCTGCTGGGGTAATAGTATAGATTGTGAAGAGCATAGAGCTTGCTGTTGAGCAGGAATTTGCACTATACAAATGATATCTATTATTATTATTATTATTATTATTATTATTATTATTATTATTATTATTATTATTATTATTATTATTATTATTATTATTATTATTATTATTATACGTTACATAATATGTATAGATTTAATTCCCCCCTCACTTCATACAGGCGGGAAAGGGTACATGATCAGACAGACAGACAGACAGACAGACAGAGAGAGAGAGAGAGAGATGGGGGGGGGGGGGGGGCGGGACAGTAATCTGTGTTCGTGTTTGAGTGGCTGAAAAGTGGCAGCGCGAATTCAATGCTTCCCAGGAAGCAGATAGTGTCTCGAAACTGCCAGAAGCCTGTTTTTCATGAGCAATAAATTCAACCGACTTATATCTGAAGACGGACCGATGTCTTTTCTGGGATATGGAAAAAAATAACAACGTGGTTTCAATTCACAAAGAGACAAAATTATTGCATGAATAAAGAATTTTGCGTTTATTGAATGCTCATGAGATTATCATAATACTATTGTGATTACTTTGCAATGGAATGGATTTCCAATGACATACAATATTATCTAAATAAGTAAAGATAAAGTAATACTTCATACGATAAAAGATACGTGCTAATATAATAACACTGTGGAAAATTATTAAATGTAACCGTGGAACGACAATTATTGTGCAGATCTGGTATAGTGAGATATGGGAATATATTGCACAAAAACAATGACATGATTTAACTTTTCTTTTTATGAACACGTTTATGCAATTTTCTTCTTTCGAGTACTTCTGTCACGACATTATTTATATCATAATAGAAAAGGTGCGTAGAAAAAATACAAGCAGGTACTTGAGTTATTCAATCTACAGATGTGCTAAAAAAACAGCAACAAAGTCTTTGCTTTAAATGCAATGGATGACAAGGAGATGTACGTGGATGCAGATCTTGGAGAACCAATGAAAATGAACAACGGTTTTGAGTGTTGTACTATTACTCGTGGAGGAGTATTGTCCGTTTAGAAAGGGCGATCTCTCTCTCTCTCTCTCTCTCTCTCTCTCTCTCTCTCTCTCTCTCTCTCTCTCTCTCTTTCTCTCTCTCGCTCTCTCTTTCTTCAATCTCTCTCTCTATCTCTCTCTCCCTCGCTCTCCCCTCTCTCTTTATCCATCTTTTTCTGTCTATCTATCTATCTGTCCCTATCTATTTATCTTTTTATCTATCTATCTAGCTATCTCTTCTATCTTTCACTTTCTCTCTCTCTCTCTGTTTCTGTTTCACATCAGCAAACACACACACACACACACACACACGCGCGGACATAAGTGAGTAGGGGAAAGAGGCGGGCAAAAGGCCGGAGGTGCGTTGAGGTGAGGTGAGGTGAGGTGAGGTGAGGTGAGGGGAGAAGAAGTAGGAGGACAGAGATGGGAAAGGAAGAGGGGGGGATTAATCGGGGGTGGTGGGAGAGAGAAATGGAAGGGGTCGTGGGAAGGGTGGCGTAAAGAAGAAAAATGGGGATGGGGTGGAAGGGAAAAGGGCGGCGTGAAGTGAGGTGAAGGGGTGAAAATGAGATGAGTGTAGAGTGGGAATGTGAGT
>NW_004797302.1:1574597-1575709 GCF_000002075.1 Aplysia californica
CACACACACACACACACACACACACACACACACACACACACACACACTACCTCACTCACTCATTCACATGTACAGAAACACTCACACGAAAATGGAGATATTTTTTCAGACACGCTCAGTCAATCACAAACACATATATTATTATTATAGTATTTTTACAAAGACTTTATCATAGTACATTTTACCACACAGAGCTGAGTGAACAACTTTTTCAACAAACACATCGTAAAAGTTTAATCTCGTGTAAAATCATACACTTTGAAGATTTGAGGTCCATTTCAGTTCAAAACGTTTACCTTTGTTCTTGAAGCTCTAGAATTAAAAGTCTCCATCAAAAAATAGAAACAGTTAAAATTTGGCTGACATCAAATCATATATTATCACAGTGCCAATGGACCTAAAAGCACATAAAAATGAAACAGCAAATATAAAATATCGACAGAATACAGAGTAGTCCACGTCACTGCTATCTGGTATTTAGACACAAACGGACTAATGTTAAGAGATGTCATACATTTAACTGTAGTTGAGCAGTTGTTGTTTTTTCTATCAGATACTAGAGTCAAGAAAGAGTCCGAGGGGTCCTTGGAATCCTCATGAAGGCGAGAAAGCTCAATGAGTTACAGAAGTGCTCGTCAACCTTTGTATAACCAGCACCTTCTTTTGCCACCTTTGAGAGACAAACATTATTTTGGTACCGCTCACCTACATGATATATTCCTGAGCGAGGTATTAAATAATACTTGTTACTATTTGAGTAATTTTCATCGCCCTCCAGTCCGCTCAAATCCCCAAACCGTCCACTAGTGGGTGGTATCGCCCTGATCGGCAAACTCTGGGTTACCAGAATATCAAAGCCGGCGATGACGTGTGTTGGACGTTCGTGATTTTTGCTTGCTGTCTTCATGTTCCAGGGACTTGTATTTGTGATCGTCCTGGGGAGATAAGATAAGGTAAGGTAAGGTGAGGTGAGGTGAGGTGAGGTAAGGTGAGGTGAGGTGAGAAGGGGTGGGGTGAAGTGAGGTGAAGTGAGTTGAGCCGGGGTGAGGTGAGGTGAGGTGAAGTGAGGTGAGGTGAAGTGAGGTGAGGTGAGGTGAGGTGAGGTGAGGTGA
>NW_004797302.1:1577313-1581879 GCF_000002075.1 Aplysia californica
CTCTCTCTCTCTCTCTCTCTCTCTCTCTCTCTCGCTCTTTCTCGCTCTCTCTTTCTCTGTCTCTTGGGGGAGCTCAAAATGCACATTGAGCAATTAGAATCTCTTCAAATTAAAAAAAAAGAACTGTCAAACTCAGTGTGTGTGGGTGAAGGGGGTTTGGGTTTTTCTGTTACAAGGCATCCTAGTACCAAACTATTTTGCATTTCTTAATGAACTTCTCCACCCCCGAGGGAATTTTTTTTTTTTTAACAAATCAAATACACAATGAGAATTTCAAAAGACATGTTCTGGGAACTCTCAATTATGTGAATCTGTGTTCCGATTCGACGCAGTTAGTTTATAATGTTTAAATGAATTATATGGGTCACCTGTGAAATACAATTATGTTCCTTACTTCACAGTATGCGCTGGGCTTGTTTGGTATTTCTGTCTTTTTTTTCTTTCTTTTTATTTTTTGGGGGAAAGGGGGGGGGGGGGGGCTTTTTCATTTTTCTTTGAAGATATTATCCCTTGGTTTCATAATGTGTAGGAGGTACCCCGCGCGATCTTAGATGTGGCATTAGTTTCAGATTTTCGGAAATGACCTAAATTGTACATCTCCTACAGAATCTGAAACCCTTGTCTTTGATAGTAATTTTCGTTTAGTGATACAACTTTGCTGAGGAGCGTATATATATAGACAAACTTTAACTTCCTTATTCTCATAAAAGAGCTGAAATGTCATAAATTACGTAGACGTCTGAATTCGTAACAACTTGGTACACCCAAAAATGGTCTTATTTGTTTTGTTTTTTAACACACAAACGTGCCCAATGCTTGTGAAAAGTCTCAAAAGCACTGTAGCGATCTTTGACTTACCTGATATTCTGCATCCAGCAAAAAGTAGACGTCCTCGTTCACAAGATCTGAGTAATCACATTCCCCAGTCTCCTAAACAAAAGAGGAGAAAAGATTAGTGTATTATTATACTGGTAAATGCAGGGAAAGAAAGCCCAGCCGAAACATCACAAGACAGTCACTGCAGTGGAAACCACAGGGAGCACGAGGCAGGGGTAGGCAACGGGGAACATGGAGAAGATGCTTGGAAAGAGACACGAGAGAGATGAAGTTGACTTGGAACGAGTTTGGAAGGATGGCCCAGGAGATAGATAAATGGAAGGAGCTTGTATGTGGCCTATGCCCTGCCAGGGGTGAAAGGCATTGACGATGATGAAATGCAGGGAAGGGAGGGGTGATAAGTCATAAAATAATTAAGATGCAGTCGTTGGGTAAGTATGTCTGCCCACACTCATACAAATTTTCCTCCTCTCTCTCTCTCTCTCTCTCTCTCTCTCTCTCTCTCTCTCTCTCTCTCTCTGTGTCTCTCTTTCTTCCTTCTCCGTCCCTTGATCCAACATTCTCATGATCACTCTCTATCCCCCTCATTTCTCTTCTTTTCTCTCTCTTTCTCTCTCTCTATCTCTCTCTCTCTCTCTCTCTCTCTCTCTATCTATCTTTCTCGCTCTCCCTCTCTCACACACACTCTCTCTTTCTCTCTCTCTCTCACTCTCTGTCTCCCCACTCACTCACTCACTCTCACAATCCTAGCCAAACACACATACACACACACACACACACACACACACACACACACACACACACACACACACACACACACGTTCACACACACACGTTCACACACCAGCACATACACATACACATAATGTAAAGGTTGGTTTACAATAAAAGCCGTTGCCTCTTGAGTCATGGCTAATAATGTGGACTCAATGAACAAACACTTTTAAAAAAAGCGTTTTACGGCGCTCTCAACTGCATAAGGTCATATGAGAGTGCGGGACACATTCAACATTAATTTTCAGTTTGTAGGAAATTTTGAATTTTGCACAGTTGGCAGCCGAAGCCCACTCTTATCGATTTTAGACCAGCGGGGGGTCTTTAAGGTGCGGAACTTGCACACGGGACCTCTGAAATTTCTTGCCCTTGTCCGAGAAGGCTAGGTGTTGATCTTTCCTACCAGAAGATCACGAGTGTGGCTGAAAGACAGATGTAAGAAGGAGCTACGGATTAGCAGTAGAAAGGCTGCAGAAAGAATCAGGAGCCCAGAGGAGCGGGCGAAGGAGGTGAGGGGATGGAGGGGCAGAAAATGGAGACAAAAGCAGACGACAGAACATTACTAGAAAGCAGGAAAGGGGGTGAAAGGAGACAGTTTTTTAGAAGAAAATGTTTCCGTCGCTACCCGGATTCGAACCCGGAACCTTGGAATGAGGGGCGAACACCTTATTCTAGGCAACGAGAGCCCCCCCCCCCCCCCCCCAAAAAAAAACACTGGGTCGCGGTCTCGGGTTTTAAATTAAAGAGTACTGAAAACCTCGGTAAACATTTTTGACGGCCTTACCTGACCACAAGGACCGGAACTGTCAAAAAGTGGGCCCCGTTTTTAAACTTCCCCTTTTGGGTTGAAAAGAAAACATTTATTAGTTTAGGATAGTATCGATATCATGTACCTCTTTTGGAAGAACAGTAGAAGCCTGAGCCGTCGCATATAAAGAAATTAGGACAGGAGGGGGAGAAGAATGCGGTAATCAAATGGGTGCAACAACAACAACAACAGCAGCAGCAGCAGCAGCAGCAACAGCATCAGTAGAGGTAGCAGCAACAACAGCAGCAGCCGCAGCAAAAGCAACAACAACAGCAGTAGCAGCAGCAGCAGCAGCAGCAGCAGCAGCAGCAGCAGCAGAGGTAGCAGTAGCAGCTACAGTAACAGTGTCATCATTAATTACTACAGATGTCCATTCTTTCCAGTTTCTGTTCTTCTAGAAGCATAACAACTGCTACCAGGTTGACACATTTTCTGTAGAAATATCCAATACCAAATAACAAATGTGTCACAATGTGGTGGAATCAGTCGATCATCATTTTTTAGGCACGTCGAGTTATTGATATCATAGGATAGCTTATTCATGTGCCTTGCTTTCAGTGGAAAAAGATATCCATATGGCTTGAATTGAAGTCGAGATATTTGCGATTGAAGAAGGTGGGGTAGCCTGTTTTTAGTTGTTCAATTGATGAAAAAATGACCCCCAAAGTTTGGTAAATTCAATAGCTTAAGAGTCCTTGAAAACTAAAAATTACATATTATTTTGTGCCTTTAAATAAGGTTTTTCAGTAAAATTCATCAATGTGTTTCATTATAAACATAAATGGTGTTTAGCCAAAAAACTAAATTGTAATACAAATTGTCAAACTGGTGAGAAAATGCATTTCTCTTCAAAGTCATTATTTTCACGAGCACCTGATTTCACCACGATCCCTCACAAACAAAAGAAGGGACTTACCTTTCTGTGGTAGGACACCATGTCGTGCAGAGAGCGATGGACTTTGGGCTCTCCGACAATGATGAACTTTCCATTCTTCAGCTGGTCTATCATGTAGTGTCTGCATCTCGACTCGGCTCTGAAAGGCGAAGGGTGAAATCTTTTTATCAACCTATTTTTGTTCGGGAGAGGGGAGGGTATTTGTTTGGGGGTTTTTTGTTGCTGGTGGGGGGGGGGTGTTTGTTTGTGTGTGTGTTTGCTAGTTTGTTCGTTTGGTTGTTGTTTTTTTTCGGGGTTTTTTTTTGGGGGGGGGGGTTGGGGCGAAGGGCTGTTTTTGGGGTAGGGGGGAAGTTGAGGGCGGGGTGGGCAGGGGGTATATACCCGTCTTCTGTCAGGGATAGTATAGCGTGTAATGAAAAAGTAAAAATATTGATATTGTTCTCCACAAACCCTTGCTCATAAAACAGAAGGGGATGACAGGAAAATGTTAGCCTCTTATAGGTGGCACAAGGGGGCGCTGGTTATAAAGAGGTTGACAAATCACTACTTTAACCACCGTGTGCCTTCAGAATAATATATCACCCTTATTCAGAAAAAGCTGTTCAAAGACTTTGAATTCACTAGAACATATATTCTGCCAGTTTCTCTCAGTCTTAAAGTGGCGTCGGTAGCCTAGTGGTTAGGCTACCGGACTCGAAATCGTGAGATTGCGGGTTCGGGGTTTCGAGCCTCAGCTCAGTCCAATGTTGTTGCCTTGGGAAAGGCACTTTACACGAATTTCCCACTAGGCTCGGTCCTTTCGGAGATGAACGTTAAACTCGCAGGTCCAGCCTCCTAAATAACCCTAACAGTGTTGATAAAGGAGTTAAACAAATACTGCTTCAACAGTTTTTTATTTTCTTTTTCTTTATTACCCATCACTATGTTGACGTCAGTATAAAACACTAGATCTAATACAGTTATTAAAATTTTAGTGATTAGAAAATTTAGTGGTAAATTAAGATTCAGACTTTGGGAAAGTATGTTTGCCTAAACACGTGAAAATCCCCCCCTCTCCCTCTCTCTCTCTCTCTCTCTCTCTCTCTCTCTCTCTCTCTCTCTCTCTCTCTCTCTCTCTCTCTCTCTCTCTCTCTCTCTCTCTCTTTTTCTCCTTTCTCCGTCCCTCGCTCTAACATACTCACTATTGCTCTCTATCCCACTCTTTCTCTCTCTTTTTTTCCCTCTCTCTCTCTCTTTCTCTCTCTCTCTCTCT
>NW_004797302.1:1582502-1595002 GCF_000002075.1 Aplysia californica
ATGGGGAATATGTGTGTGTGTCTGTGTGTGTATGTGTGTGTGCGTGTGTGTGTGTGTGTATGTACGCGTGTATGTATGTGAGTGTGTGTGTATGGGTGTGTGCGTGTGTGTATGTGTGTGTGTGTGTGTGTGTGTGTGTGTGTGTGTGTGTGTGCGTGTGTGTGTGTGAGTGTGTACACATACATAAAAAAATAACATATTAAAACAGAGAAAATGTGAGTGAGAAGTTGAATGCCACAACAAACAAAGCATTTTGATCATTGATAATGTATCTGCAGAGATGTGCTGAAGTCAAATGGGGAAGCCCTCAATCTGTGCACATTCATAAGTGGAAGAGAAGTTTATAAATATGCGAAATAGGGCATCTTTACCTTTATTTTTTCTTTCTCGCTTTAGACATGCTATGTTCTACAGATGCCTTATATCGTCAGAAACTAATGTACGAACTATTATATTAGTATATGATGTATATAATAGTTAATCCAATCACTGCCAGACATTCTGTGAAATCCTACCAAATTATAGCTCAAGAGTTTTAGGTCTGGCAATGAAGGGGTTAATTTGCAGATAATATTTTTGGCCAAAACTGTTTGCCAAGCGTTTGCTTTACATACAAGTAAATACCTTCTGGAGATGATGCCATGAAACCATTCTGAAAACTTGTTCTCATTTTTGTCCACCACGTTGTAAGTCTGAGTCTCCTTGAACCAATTGATTGCCGCAGTCTTCGTTCCTTCACGACCAAATTTCTTTAAATTTGAAGACACAGGCTGATAATCGTCTTCCAAAATCTCGGAGTCCGAGCCGCTTTCTTCCTCCATCTGGGGAAAAAAGAGCCAAATAAAAATTTCTAAAATATATACATAGCTCTATTTATTATTTATTCCGGAGGAGGGGGGGGGGGTAAATGTTTAATATTATCGTCATGGATATTATTATGATGACACCGTTTTTTGCGGTTATTATGGGCTTTTTAAAATTCGTTGCTTTGAAATAACCGCGAATAAGAGAGAATATATATCTAGCATTCTATTCAAAGATTTGAGGATTTTGATCCTAGCTTTTTTTTCTGGCTTTTGCTTTCTTGTGTGCATGTGTGTGTGTGTGTGAGTGTGTACACATACATAAAAAAATAACATATTAAAACAGAGAAAATGTGAGTGAACCTCTTGGGAACCTGAAGGGAAATATTACTGATTAAAAATGAAAAGTAAAAAAAAAATTGTGAGAGAAAATGTTGAAAAGGATCTTCTGTCGGAGCCTGTGATTAAACTATGTTTCCTAGTAAATTATGCTGAGATACATTTTCCCGAATATGAGGCTCACTCGATCCAATATTTTTTTCTTTGCTCACCCAAATTCTGGCTGTGTCAATTTTTTGGCCCAGTATTTTCTAACATTGGAAGTAGTGTCATTAACCCTTCCTCGTGAAGACTTTCATCAAATGGGATTATATTTTGAACAAAGGCTCAAACCACCAACCAAAATAGTGGCGTCAGTAGCCTACTGGTTAGGCTACCGGATTTGTAATCGTGAGATTGCGGGTTCGAGGGTTCGAACCTCAGCTAGGTCTGACGTTGTGTCCTTGGGAAAGATACTTTACACAAATTTCCCACTTGGCTCGGTCCTTTCGGAGATGGACGTTAAACATATACCATTCCACCATTTTTTCATCTACCAAAATGATCCTTTCAACTCACCTGTGTCCCTATTGAGGTTGTAGTCTTCTTGGGCTCCAGATACCTGCCACTGGACGCCACAGAGATGCCATCTGCTGGGAAGTCTGGGGCGGAAGGGGTTTTGGCGGGCTTCACTTGATCTGTGTAAAGGGATACTGTGTTATATTTTTTGGTTTGATTTGGTTCGGTTTGGTTTGCCTTGGTTTGGTTCAGTTTTGTTTGGGGGTTTTGTTTTTTGCTTTTTTTTTTTGGTAAGTGTTTTACGGCGCTCGCAACTGCAAGTTCATACAAGCGCGCGGGGCACACCAAACATTTTCAGTTGGTAGGAAATCTTAATTTTGCCTGGATGACGGCCGAAGCCTACTCTTATCGATTTTAAACTACCATGGGATCTTTAATGGGCGCAACTTGGACTTGAGACCTCCGAGATTTTTCGCCCCTGTCCGAGAGATCTTTCCTACCAGAAGATCAGAGGAGTGGCTGAAAGACAGCAGTAAAAAGTAGCCAAGGAGTAGCAATAGAAAGGCTGCAGAAAGAGTCAAGGGGCCCAGAGGAGGGGGCAAAGGAGGTGAAGGGGTGGGGGCAGAAAGTGAAGATGAAAGCAGACGCTAGAAAATTGCTAGAGAGCAGGAAAAGGGGTGAAAGGAGACAATTTAAGAGAAGAAATATTTTCCGTTGCTTCTAGGATTCGAACCCGGGACCTTTGAATGAGAGTCAAATACCTTAACCTCTAGGCCACGAAAGCCCTCTTTGTTCGGTTGAGTTTGGTTTGGCTTGATTTTGTTGGATTTGGGTTGGGTTGGTTTTGGGTTGTTTTTTTTATGAAAACACGAATATACACTGTAGACATAACAATAAACACACACATATATATTTTATCATAATATATATATATTACAGACGAAATATACCTCTACATTCATACATCTTGCCAAACCTTGTTAAAATATCCATATCATGAATATAAGGAGAGTGGTTCTACAGTGACATGTGTACATAAATAATATGCCATAAATTATGCTTGTCCTGGAGAGAGAGAAAAACTACATCAATTTTCATAACATCGGTGCTTACGTGTTGTGCCTTTTATTTATTTCTCCTTTTTTGTTGCTATTGTTGCTGTTGTTGTTGGTGGTGGAGGTGGTGGTTGAGGTTTTTTGTTTTGTAAAATATGTAAATGTTGCCATGCCTTTAACTACTCTGGCTCTGAAAAGGTTGGGAAGCACTCGATCTAATTAGCTCACCTTTCGGTTTCGTCTTATCATGCTCAGTGAGTGTGTGTAGGCGCGTGCTGGCCTCGGCATTGAGCTGAGCAGCTTGTCGAAGCATGGCTTCCACAGCTTCCCTTTCCTTCCTGGCCTTCTCTTGTCGCCGCCTATATCGCTTCCGGGCCAGGTAACCTTTGGTGTCTGAACAGAACGGGGAAATTGACAACGTAAATTGGAAGTTTTGTTGAAATTGGCCCAAAAATGGCCGAGTTATTTTCCTTTATTTAATCCTATGTGTACGTCGTGTTTTACTATCGTATCCAAAGAGGAAGTTTACTCGTTAATCCGATCTGTATGCTTTGCATAGCAGCCTGTCGAAATGATTTTTTGAGAAACATTGAAAGTTTCAAAGACATCTTTGAACAAAAAGGATTCTAAAATGTGAAGAATACAAACCCAGGGGTACATAATGACCACAGGGCGTACGGATAGGGTTAAATGGGTCGTTCTTTTCATTTCATTTATTTTTAGATCATTGGTAGTAGAAACTGGTGCAGTCGGTGAAGCAATCATCAACCTGTGGACAGAGGTACTCCACGGAAAATCCACTCCGTTGTGTCAGATCGCGCAGCGGCATATTATATGTACCTCTAAAAACAAAGAAAGAAAGATATAAAAGAAGTTTTTTACTATCAAGCATTAGGCTATTGTCAAAATAAGCATAGATGTGTATTTGCTCTTCAGAGTATGTATCTATATAAGTCCAAAGGTCTTGTAATTAAATTTCTGCACGTAGTTGCATGATGCATCTGATGTGATGTGTACATTCTGTCAACTTTACTTCTCGTTTCATATTGAATTTTAATGAGAGTAATATATAATTTAAAATGTTTATGCATGCCTACATGTGTTTTTATGGTCCTGTACAGCCAAGAAAAATTTCCCTCTGGGATAATTGAGTATTATCTTATCTTTTCTTATCTTATCTGAATAAGAATTATTTCATTACAGTTGCTTGAAATCGTGTGGAGACCACAATCATCAACGTGATCTGCAATGCCACATTTGTTTCATCTGAAAGCTAAAATGTCAAAGACGAGTCAATATTGTTTTTTCTTCCGATGCAAAATATCTAAGATAAAGATCATATTTTCAAAACGTCAAGGAAAAAATAAATGCTTCTCACGAGCTGGATCATCAAAACTAACACTATAGGATAGAGACAAACTTGGTAAAACTGTAGCCTTTCTGAGTAACAAATTTTTTAACAAAGAGCCAAAAAATTCGAGGGCGGCCAAGTAAACTATGGTAAGTCATGTTTTTCAAATTTTTCAGGAGAGACAAAAAAACAGGATTTTCTTGGTGCGTTTTGGATGGATAAACTTCATTATATAAAGGGAGCCTAATGTCTGTCATGGCATTTGTAGGCTCCTTTACGAAAATGAAGTTTGTCAACCCAAAACGCTTCAAGAGAATCCGTTTTTGCTCCTGTAAAATGTGAAAAACATTACTTACAACAGTTTACTTGGCGGCGCTCGCTTAGTATGATCTGTAGGCTTTGCTTTTGATTTACACATGCGGACTATGCTTTTAAAAATTTTTTGCATCTCTATCTATCTCTCTCTCTCTCTCTCTCTCTCTCTCTCTCTCTCTCTCTCTCTCCCTCCCTCTTTCTTTCCCTCTCTCTCGCTACCCCTCCCGCCTCTCTCTCTCTCTCTTCCCCTCTCTCTCTTTCTCCCCCCCATCTCTCTCTCTCTCTCTCTCACTCTCTCTCTTTCTCTCTCTCTTTCTCGTTCTCTCTCTTTCTCTCTCTCTCTTTCTCTTTCTCTCTCTCTCTTTCTTTCTCTCTCTCTTTCTCTCTCTCTTACTCTCTCTCACTCTCTGTCTGTCTGTCTGTCTGTCTGTCTGTCTGTCTGTCTGTCTGTCTGTCTGTCTCTCTCTCTCTCTCTCTCTCTCTCTCTCTCACTCTCTCTCTCTCTCTCTCTGTCTCTCTCTTTCTCTCTCTCTTCCATAGTTTTATAACAGATTTCAGGGATAAAAACGACTTACACTTCTGTATACATATGGCAGATTTCCCCACTTTCTCCAATAACTCCGTCAACTGTTCCACATGACGGTATTTCAGGAACACTTTGGTGTAGCTTCAGGAGAAACAAAAATACCGAAAAAACATTGTCATAAGGCTTCTCTTCTTGATTCATACGCACACATTCTTAACTGATAAGTAGATCTGATCATATTCCAATCTTTAGAAAAGCCTTGATATCTTCTAAAAATCCAATTTGGATGAGCAGGAAGTCCCATAAATGGAATGGATTTGAGCAACTGGATACTGAAAGAGTTAATTTAGTTTTTAAAGTGCTTTGCTCTATATTGCCTTCATTTTTTCAGCTAAGAGAGAAGCAAACAAATTCATAAGATAAGTTTTAACACTTATGGAAACTTAAATGGGTAAATTGCAGTCAGCAATTTTGATCCGATGACAATATAGGTTGCGCTATAATTACTAATAAAGGGGAATACCATGTTACTTACCCAACATACCAGCCCTGAAGCCGGGCTGTGGTGAGAATCTTGGAACAGTTCTGGGCGGACGGCGTAAGTTTGAGATCAACCAGAACTTTGTATCTGTGACGTCATACATAGGTTATATAAATTGCGTTTTTATCAATGACTGTGTAACATATTGCATAACCAGGCATGACTGTTATCACAGCGAGATATAAATGCGTGTCACTATCATAACACAGCGTAGAAGACGGCTAACAACATTATCAAGCATAATCATTGTTGGTGTTCAAATTTAACCCTGCATCCGTCAAATTGCACCAACCATTCTTTGCCTCAAATTATGGTATTCACATTTATAATTACAATAGGTGATGCTTTATGTCAAAAGAACACTCTATTAAAAAAATGTTAAGCAATTCTGAAAATAGTAAGAAACAAATCATGGTGATTTTTTTTCCTTCACTTTTCTGAAAATCAGGGTTCTCACACACACACACGGCAAGAGTCGGCCATCGATGATTTGTTGGTGACATGGAATTACGTGGCTGGTTACTGGGACTTGCCTTTGAGCAAGACACGATAACCCTAGCTCAAGAACAAGTGTTGCACAGTGGCCGTTAGAAAAGATATGTTTGTACGTGGAGAAGATTAGCGGTGGCACTAGATAAAAACATACGAAGAAAAGGGTGACAGATGTTTGATAGGAAAGAAAGATCAAACCGTACCAAAGCGCCTGTCAACACCCCACACTCACTTTTCAACAAATTCTCCAAATGTTGGTCGTACAGCGAAACCTTTTCTCCGGATTTCAATAGTCTCCAACATGCCAGTATAAAGCAGCTGTGTTGAGAAAGAAAGGTTTGAGGATCCATTACACACACACGTAAGGACGTACGTGTTTTGCTATCGAATTTCAGGCTCGGGTTTAAAGAAAACAATCTTGCATGAAGAGTCAACTGTTCTGTGCATGCGTTTAACACTACAGTAGGTACACTTTTTAAAAGGTCGCTTTTATGCACAAGGGGGCACAAGTTTTTTTCCCCCTTGTTTAGTTTCTTTAAATGACAAGGAGAGTTTTTTTTATAACCAAACAAACATACACACCGATGAAACCAAACTTCTCCTATAGACAGGGCAATGCCCACGTTGGGTGTTGGTCAAGATTTCTGGAAACAAGATCTGGGTTAGCCCGCTTATCCTTAAAAGCGACAAAAAAGAAACGTACAAATAAGCATGAAGATCACAGTGACATAAAAGATTGAAGACAACGGCAAGACCGAACTTAAAACAGCGTGGACATATTCGTCATTTAAGTTCATTGGATGTTAGATTTGTAGAGAGGTGAGAGGAATAGTGTTAACAAGACTACGTAAAAATTTCCGATGATTGCCAAAAACTACAGGCTACTGCTCTTAATTATTTCACCCTGACAGCGTTGACAAATTTGTATAGCCTACTCTTATTTCTCTTCTCAATAATTTCAGACAGGAATTTTTTTTAATATGCAAAATAATGGTTCAAACTTTATAATGCTTTGAGATATAGTTTAAAACAACTTACCTGAGCTAGCACGTATTTTGTGTCCAGAACACCTGGCTGTTTCTTGTGGTTTGGCTTCAGACAGCGAACAAATATTGGTGTGGATGCCGTCATGCGCTCCATTAGAATGGCCAGTGAGTTCTGGGAAGAAATATGATAATATATAATATTCTTTATTGTAAGTGATTTTCACACCCAGCCCCCACCCCATCTTCGCCACCATCGACTCAATTTAGACAATTTAGGAGGCGAGCTAAGACCTGGCCTGTCAAGGCTATCGAGGATATCGCTTTTTTAGATGCCTTGGGCTTAACCTTTATTGAGAGGCATACAACGTTCCAACAACAAAAAATTGAGATACTCCATAAAAATTATCCCCGCTCTGGAATCGAACTCGGGGGTTTTTGTGTGCGATGATGAAGCACCTAACCTCTACACCACAGACGCCAGTGTTTCTGGGGAGAACAAGAGTGACGTTTAAAGGATGTACGTAACAGTGTAGAAAAGAATCAGTGAAAAGCACAATTTTGTTGAAAAAAGAAAGTTGATAACAATGCTTTAAAAGAAGAAGCATTAGAAAAAGCATTGTGTAACTTCGTACGACTCCAAAGGTTGTTGTTTTTTGTGCGTTTTTTTTTTAAATTTCTACGCTAATTCCTTCTTGCAATGCGAAGTAAATAGTTACTAGGCACGAGTCAAAACATATGATGTCCCTGACAAAAATCACCTAGCCCTTAAACATGTGAAATCTTAACTTCTTCCGAAGCTCTTTTGTTTGCAGTGAATAGAGATTTTGTGTCTCTCACTGACCTTGAACTGTCCTCCAACGGTAAGTTTTCTTTTGGCGGCGTCATTGCCGGACGACACAGGCATGAGGTTCCTCTGAAATGAAATGACAAGCATTCAAATGAGCGGTTTTCTTTTTCTTTTCTTTTTTTACTTCTTTTCGTACCAAACAATGATGCACCAGCGCCTTTCTCCACAACGTTTGATTAGGTGTTGATAACTAGTGACACACGAAGAATAAAGCAACAAAGAAATGGCATATATGGAAATAAAAAAGGAACTCCTTTTTCCATTTAACACGCACAGCAACGTATGTCATCCGAGGAAATAGAAAAAAAGGAAGTCTTTTTTTTTTCATTTAGCAGGCACAGTAACGTGCAGCACAGAAAAGTTTACGTTGCGTAACGTTTTTGACACCTACGATACTCTCCTTAGAAGTCAGATGTGATTTTAAAATATGAATCTCCTTCGATTTCCTCGTAAACCTTTTGCTGCTTGTAATTTCCAGAAAATATGAGTTACTGATTATGAGAAACTCAAATGCAACTGGAGTTGCAGCATGGCAAAATTATCATTGTTCTAAGTTTGAAAGTTTCACGTTAACTATGGGGTTTGAACACATTGAGACCCCAGAATAATAGAGATTCTATCTCAGCTGCGCTCATTTTTAAACTTTTACTTTTAGAGTTCAAAGTTTCCGAATATGATATATTTCTTACAAAAGAAGGGCAAAATAAAATTAACGTGATTTTATCTCAAGAAATAAAAGGATAGGGTTTTTAAACTTTTAGATAATAATATGCTTTAGAGGGAGAATGGGGAGAGACTCCAACCATTTCGAACTCCTAACTCACTAAAAATTCTTAGTTAAGACTTTGTTCATTTGAGATCGTGCCATGTCAAAAGTTTATGACCCATGAAAACATACCCTTTTGGTTCCTTTGCTCGTTGACATGCGTCCCTGGAGAGCTAGACTGCCAGTACGGGTGAGTTGACCTGTAGAGTATTAGGAAACACTTGGTGGAAACTGTTCTCACACGTTAAAAATGTGGACTTAGGTACATCAGCAGAAAAGGCTGATCTCGAATAGACACACCATTGAGCACTCCAATACAAACAACAGCATTAACGGCAATAATAAAAGCAATATCATCAGGAATGTCATAGATTTCATAAATAACAATAAACTGATTACGGTGATGTAACGGTTGGGGGCTTCGCCGTTTCATGCAGGAGAACCGAGTTCGATTCCCCGAGAGGGGAGAAGATTCTTTGAGTATCTTGGCATTTCTGCTGGGATGTTGCATCCCTCTCAGCGCGGGTTGGCCCTCATGAATGACCAAAACTGTGTTGATGTGGACGTAAAACACCTTCTTACAATAAGAATAAATCTAACAACTAACTCTTATTGTGACTCGAGACACACACCAAAGCAATCTCAGTGCTTGTTTTTTTAATCATTTAATTTTGGTCGCACGCCGTAATAAACACTTCTATTTATTTCTTCCTTGTCCTCTTTCGGGGGGAACTTTAACAGAAGAGGCTGACCTTGAAGAGACACACCATCTGCATCCCTACGCAACAATACTGTTGAGAGAGAGAGAGAGAGAGAGAGAGAGAGAGAGAGAGAGGGGGAGAGAGAGAGAGAGAGAGAGAGAGAGAGAGAGACGGACAGACAGACAGACAGACAGACAGACAGACAGACAGACAGACAGACAGACAGACAGAAACACCGAGAGAGGGAGGAAGAGAGAGGCAGAGACAGAGACAGAGAGACAGAGAGACAGAGAGACAGAGAGACAGAGACAGAGACCGCGACAAAGAGAGAGCGCGCGCTCGAGAAAGAGAGAGAGAGAGAGGGAGAGAGAGAGAGAGAGAGAGAGAGAGAGAGAGAGAGAGAGAAAGAGAGAGGGAGAGAGAATGGCACAGACACAGACCCAGAAAGAGAGTGAATGAGAGAGAGAGACAGACAGACAGACAGACAGACAGACAGACAGACAGACAGACAGACAGACAGACAGACAGACAGACAGTAGGAGAGAAATAGAGCGAGAGAGAGAGAGAGAGAGAGAGAGAGAGAGAGAGAGAGAGAGAGAGAGAGAGAGAGAGAGAGAGAGCAGTTAAGGAGCTCCGCAAGCCTACCTCTGAAGATGGTCTTCACGAGCCGGTTTTCACTGGACTGTAGCACCTCTGTGATGCCAGGAGGCAGAGTGTCCCTGTTCTTCTCCAGCCACTTCTCAGCTGCGTAAGTCACCTACAAAAACAAGTAAGGTTTTACAAAATGGACACCATAAAAGTAGCATTATATAATTCTGTTAAACTAAAAGAAGAAAAGTCTAATCGTTCTCATTGTGCTACCTAATGCAGGCAGTATTGTATCTTTTATTATCATTTTTTTTTGGGGGGGGGGGGAGGGGGTCTACGATACGCTTCCTTAACTTAAATAAAGCTTAGTATTTAATTGTTCACTAGGTTTATACAATACCGTTTTTTAAGTTTCCTTGTGTTACTCCCAGGAAAGACAATGATCATTTGCAAGAAAAGTCTCATTCATTTGAACGTTCTGATTTATTGTACGTTTAGTGTGTTCTTGTAATGATTCTAAGATTACCTGTAAGTTGTAAAGGCCCCACCACTTTGCAAAAACTAACGAAGTCAGAATAACATAATAGGGTACTGTTATCTATTTATTTGTTTATTTAATTATTGTTTGTTTGTTTGATTGTTTGTCTGTTTGTTTGTTTGAAGGGCCTGTAGTATTTTCGAGCTTTGAGCTCTTATCAGCTAGATCAAAAGTCATCTAAATTAGCGACTAGTGTGTTTACTTGCCTTGCCAGCATAATGGTTGATGGAGAAGATTGCCTGGTTGGTTTGCTGACTTTTGACGAAATACTGGTTGCCTGTAAACGCCTTTGTGAGTTTGTCAACATAGGATTGGTCAGTACCCTGAGGACGAAATCAGGACCAGATGTCACACTGTAACCAAGACAGATTAGTAAAAGAAAGCAAGTGAAGCTCTGTAAAGTACAATAAAGAGGTACATTATGTAGTGCGTGATGCACAAGGCTGGTTAGTGGGTGACACACGGTCCAGTAAATGGTGAGCATAGAGGACGCTTTCACTTTCAGTCGTATATAGCTTCTCTGAAGGTTATGCCAGAGGAAAAAGAGAGAGGGGGAGGGAAGAGAGAGAAAGAGAGAAAAAGAGAGAGAAAGAGAGAGAAGAGAGATTGATAAAGAGAGAGAGAGAGAGAGAGAGAGAGTAGAAATAGAGAAGAGAAAAGAAGGAGAGAGAGAAAGAGAGAAGGAGAGCGAGAAGGGGAGAAGGGGATAGAGAGATGGGATACTAAATTAAACAAGTATAACTTTTTATAATACAAGTCTACGTTCTATCTAGAAAAATAACATAAACAGTACACTGAACTATCACAACTAACAAACAAATAATATTTCTATGCTACACGGTACAAGAATCGTGAATTTCATAATACCATCATCGACGGTCAATCTACCTTAGGGAACAGGCTTTCCTCATCCAGAAGCGACAGGATACCGATGGGTTTGCCCAGAAACATGTCCTGTGGATACAGAAGGAGTTGTACAAAATGTCCATTATTTTTTAAAAACATTGATGCTTTGTCGAACATATTCTGGGAAGGTGTTCAAAGCTGGTAATCATATTGATCAAATTAAGACAATGTGGCGAAGTGCATGGCATTATAAGTCGGATTCAGTTTGGTAAGTCATTTACGGCGCTCGTAACAACTTTAAGCCAAATGAGAGCGGCATAATAATAATATTTTGTTTGTTTCATGAACATTAATAAATAACAACAAGAACTGTTTTGTGCCGGAGCCAGAAGTGAGAAGACCATTTAGACACCTCATTCCCTTATTGATCTCTTCAGAATTTGAGCTGAGTTCTCTCGTAACTAAACGTGTTTCTGGAAATGTTTACAAGGTGACTTCTCGGTAAAACATCAGGATCCTAAACCTATGAGAAGAGTATCATCATCATCAAGTGCCAGATCTGCGACAGACATCGGCGATCATGGTTCTCTGTCCATTACTCTGCTCGGATGCTCTTAAAAATGCTACGTTACCCTGATCTTTCCCGTTATCCATCTGTTTAGGTTCTAGGTAGATTGTTCTGGGCCTACCCCTGCCTCGTTTGCCTTCAATGTTGCCAGTGAGAGCTAGATGTTTCAGACCTTTGTGTCTATTCAGGTGTCCCAAAAACTGCATTTGTCTTTTCCTGATTGTTTTTAACAATGAGCGCCCCACGTAGGCTTTATCAAGTACTACCTCATTTGATTTCTTTTTCTTCCACGATATTCTCAGCATTCTCCAAAGAAACCACATTTCTATTGCTTCTATTTTATTTTCACTGTCTTTAGTGATTGTCCAGCATTCACAGACATATAGAAGGGTTGATCATACCTAGCGTTTCAGAACTTTCATTTTGATAATCATTGATATGTTTTTATTTTTGAGGATTGAGCTCATTTGATTGAAACCAGCCTTAGCAATTGCAATTCTTCGTTTTATTTCTGTGGGACATTTGGCATCAAATGTTATTATATATCCTAGATATTTAAACTGTTCGACATGTTTGATCTTTTAACCTTTGCTTATCCCATTACAAAAAGGATTTGCTGCTTTTTAGATATTACCAAGCATTCTGTTTTCTTTACATTCAACAAAACTCTTTACGTTCACTTTCCGCTACAACAGTATCTAGAAGTGATTGAAGGTCCTTTTCTGAGTCTGCTATTAAAA
>NW_004797302.1:1600002-1604174 GCF_000002075.1 Aplysia californica
CATAAAAAGAAGGAGGGGAGATAAGGACGACAGATGTTTGATAGGAAAGAAGAAGCAAACAACATCAGAGCACCCGCCAACCACCCACCAAATTAATCAGAAGGACACGAGAAAAATATGAGTTCGAGATATAATAATATCGCTTTTCGATTGTTCTTCTGGGTTTCACATAAATAATGATAAAAATAAGCAACAGCAACAACAACAACAATAATTATAAAAACAACAACAACAACATTAATAATAATGATAACAACAACAATAATAGTAATTGTAGTAGTAATAATAACAATAACAATAATAATAACGATAATGATAACAATAACAATAATAATAATAACAGTTCCTCTTTCAATGTCTGACAATGACCAATACATCAGCAGAGGGGAACATTTTGTTTTCTATTAAGGCTATGACAACGGTAATCAGTAGTTGGCCTACATGAAGAAACGAGCACCAAACCTTCATGAGTCATTTCCCAACCACATGCGGTCAGCCACCTAGGGCCAAGGTGATTTTATAGACCAGCGAGAGGTCAGGGGTGAGTCCTCACGTCATGCCCACACCGGGGTGGGGGTGAGAATATCGGGTCATGAGCAAAGAGGTGTTTGTTTTAAGGTCCTTGATTATGCGCTATCCTCACAAGGGGTGAGAATATAGGTGGCCTTACGAAAAACTCTGAGAGTGTAACTTACCTGCAGAATCTGCTGCTCCAGCTGTGTTTTTCCTTGACATAGCTCCACCAGCTGTTTGATGATCAGCTTGGTACTCTCTGTCTTGCCCGCTCCGCTCTCTCCGCTGCAGAGCAAGTTTTAGTAAGAGTTTTAGTTTTTGTAAGTGTTTTAGTTTTAGTAAGTGTTTTACGGCACTTGCAACACAAAAGGGTTATAGAAGTGCCGAAGATTAGGAGTGCTACAAGAGAGTAACAAACAAACAAAAAAGAAAGAGGAGAGAATAGAACAATAGATGTTTGATAGGAAAGAAGAAGCAAACCACACCAGAGCACCCGCCAACCACCCACTAGTAAGAGTTTTACGGCACTCGCAACACAATAAGGTCATATAAGTGCAGAAGATTGTACAGGTATCCCATGAGATATATGTGTTTGTTTGTTTTAGTTTTAGTAAAGAGAAGCACATCGACACAATAATGGTCGTTTAGTGCTGGGGGAAAAGTAAGACAGACAGGCAGCATCAACAGAGGGGAAGGTAAAGAAGTAAGACCTACCAGTGGCACCCTCCAATCACCCACCTGTCAATAGAGAGTAACAAGCACAAAACGGAAGGAGAGATACGGACAATAGATGCTCGATAGAGGAAAGAAGGAGCAAACCACACCAGAGCACCCGTCAAGCACCAGCTGCAGAGCAAGGGAAGTTTTTAGAAGCTAGACTTATGACGAAAGGTTCAGTGCAAGGGTTACAACTCCAGATTTATTGAAGGGTGGGGGGGGGGGGTAGATTTAAGTGTTTTTACACCCTCATCGACACAATTTAGATCATTTAGGAGGAAATCTTCGATCCTGCCAGCCAGGCCTGACCCGGGCAAAGAGGGATACAACATCTATGCAGAAAGACTAAGATTCTCGAAAAAAGAAAAAAAATCCGTCCACTCGGGAATCGAACTCGAGTTGTCTGCGTGTCACGGCAAAGCACCCTACCGCTACACCACAGGTATTTGTACCAACCCAACAATATTTTGTTCTATCATAAACTTAGATTAATGATCTTAAAGCCAATATTACAAGATGCAAGTGCATGTTTCAGAATGTTTCGTTCTATATTGATTCTTTGATCATATGATTAACTGATTCATGCAGTGAATAAGTGAGTGAGTGGGTGAGTGGGTGAGTGAATGAGTGAGTGAGTGAGTGAGTGAGTGAGTGAGTGAGTGAGTGAGTGAGTGAGTGAATGAGTGAGTGAGTCAGTCAGTCAGTCAGTCAGTCAGTCACTCAGTCAGTCAGTCAGTGATCCTGCGCTGTCAATGCAGTTAGATTGGCTGGTCCGTTTTATAGAATGATCCACAGTTCGATCGAAGGTTCGCTTTTCTATTGATTGAATAATGCTTCAGGTCAATTCATTTGATCGAATGACTTGTCGATAAATCGATTATAAGTGGATTCAAAAATATCGTAAAATATATTATCTAGAACTACTTTTTGCTTTCACAGTAGTATATTATATACCTGATAAGAACACACTGATTCCCTGGCGGTCTTCCGCCATTTCCCATCAAAGCCTGGTATGCGGCATCTGCCACAGCAAATATGTGGGGTGGGTGGGTGCTCTGTTTGATGTGCTGGTACCTGGTGCTGAACTGAAAAGAACAAAAATAGCTTTTGCACTTGATGGCCACGGAAAAATAAAATAATAAATGTGTCTACGATATTTGCATTTATTACGTGAAGTGGGCCAACGGTCTTAACCCCTGAATAAAATACTTAGCTATATTATATGGGTTAATCCATTTAATAATATCAAATAGGACGTATAGGTTTTCTTTTACGGTCACGATTTTTTAAAGGGGCAGTAAACACGAGTAGGATATTATAAAACCAATGTGTATTGAGTACCAAGGTTCGTGTTGCCCTAAAAGATCTTTTGTATGCCTTCTTCTTCAGATGATTGGTATAGCTCTACCCCACCATCCTACCGAAAAAAAACCCCAAAAACACGCGCAGCCATACTAACAAAAAGGTCCGGGGTGAAATACTGTGCTTCAGGTTTTTATTGCTCGCGGGTTTTTTTCTCTCCCCCCCCCCCCCCTCCCCCCCACCTCCACCGCGTGTGTTTTGCCCATATCATTTTTGGCGAACGTTTTCAATTCGCAATTTGAGACGCTCAATGCTACGCGTGTATTTGTGTTGCATTACTACTAGTGCTGGGCGGATGAGTTCCCGATTATTGAAAGCTAGGAATCGTAGGAATCGACTCCGAACCCAATTACTTATTTTCTAATGATGTGATTTTTTTCCCGGTGGTTACCTGGTTGGCTCCGAGCGTCTTCAGGATTTAGGTTAACCTTGATTTCGGAACACTACGAAGCATCAACTTTTATTTTTCAAAAATAGATTCTTTAAAAAAAAGAAGATTTTAATGTGAAAACTGTTGGTTTACGTAAAAAGGAGAAGGAACTTTACATCCGTAGTATTAATCGTGGGAATCGGTTCCGGAATCGACTCTTCGCCCAGCTCTAATTGCTACGGCATTGCCCCTTTTCACATGTCACGAACTGCTTAAAGTCCGCAAATTCTTTTAAAGGGTACCGAAAAAATTGCTGAGGGGGGGGGGGGGACTCAGTATACAGTATGCACATAAGACAGAAAAATGTCTTTACATATATATAAATGATAGACATGCGGATGGGAAGACAAGCATACACTCGGGGAAACAGAAATGGGGAGGAAGACAGACAGACAGACAGACAGACAGACAGACAGACAGACAGACAGACAGACAGACAGACAGACAGACAGACAGACAGTTGCTTGAACAGGCGAGAATGGAGAAAGCACAGTTTAGAACGAAATGAGTGACAAGCGAGCAATTGGGCCAAACAGAATATAAACATGCTGCAAGAATCGAATGACATCGAATGTAGAGTGCAGCCGAACTCACCTCTTTGGTGTAAATACCCAGGTCTTTGAAGGGGTTGACAGCGATCAGGATATCTCCCACGTACGTCTGAAACAAAATAGGGTGAGGCATTGAGGTGAAATCATGCGCTCGTCAAAATTAATGATGAAATTGAAGAAACAGCCGGCATTTTTACGCCAGTTTGCCAATATTTATCGAATTTTTCTTTTTTGGCTAAACACCTTACTAGGAAATATATAAAAACATATTTCTATGTGAATTTTATTTTTAAAAGCGTTGATTAAAAGCTTAAAATAATATGTACATTCTCATATTTTAAAAACTGTCAAACTATAGAAGTTACCATATTTCATCGGCCATTTTCTCGCTAATTTTACCTCTGAAACCAGGCGACCCCCACCTCCTTCAATCTCAAATATCTCAACTTCTGTTCAAGATAGATGGATGTTTTTCATTGAAGGAAAGACAAATAAACGAGCTTTAAGATGATACAAATAACTCCACATGCCTCTCTAATTAGGCATAGATAGATAGATAGATAGATAGATAGATAGATAGATAGATAGATAGATAGATA
>NW_004797302.1:1606328-1609547 GCF_000002075.1 Aplysia californica
TATATATATATATATGTGTGTGTTTGTGTATGTTTAGGTGTATGTCCGTGTGTATGTGTGCATGTGAATGTGTGTATGTCTATGTGTATATGTGTGTATATATGTATATGTGATTATGTGTATGTGTGTTTGTGTGTATGTATGTGTGTGTATGTGTGTGTATGCGTATGTGTGTGTGTGTGTTTATGTGTATGTGAAGATCTATATGAGTGTATATGTGTGTATGTGTGTGTGTTTAAGTGTATGTGTGTGTGTGTATTTATGTGTATGGGTGTCTACGCCTATGTGTATATGTGTGTATGTGTGTGTGTTTATTTGTATGTATGTGTGTGTATGTATGTATGTATGTATGTGTATGTATGTGTGTGTGTGTGTGTGTGTGTGTGTGTGTGTGTGTGTGTGTGTGTGTGTGACACGTCACACTGGAGACAAGTCACAGGTGTCATTCATGTACGTTACAGGAACACCTTCATCACGATAAAACCCTTCAGCCATACGTGTATTTTTTAAGCCGGAAAACATGAATAATAATATGATAGTCTTTTTTTCTTCTTTTTTTTAAAGCAGTCAGTGAAGCTGAAAGGCCTTTGGTACAAATGGTATTATGTCTTTTCAAAGGTAGAGCGCTTGTTCCCCTTTTGCGGACCCCAAGCTTGGTGGGAATTCATGGCATGGAAGAAAATAAAAAGATCTTGATTCCTCAGAAATTCAAACCCCAACCTCCCAACGGTTGACTAACTTCGGCTGTCAACTGCGCAACGGCGGCCGGTCATACTTTCCTTAGAGTCACTATTTCGTCATTAGTGCAGGAAAAGAACGCAATTTAAACTAGAGCTGGGCGAAGAATCGATTCCGGAACTGATTCCCACGATTAGTGCTACTGAAGAAAAGTTCCGACTCCTTGTTACGTAAACCAACGGTTACAAGTTCATTCGATCATTAAAATCTTCTTCATTGTTTTTAGAATCTCTTTTTGAAAAATAAAAGTTCATTCTTCGCAGTGTTCCGAGATCAAGATTACCCTAAATCCTGGGGATGTTCGGAGCCAAACAGGAAACCACCGGAAGATATCACATCATTAGAAAGTAAGTAATTGGATTCGGAGTCGAGTCCTACGATTCCTAGCTCTCAATAACCGGGAATCTCGCCGCCCAGCACTATTTAAACGTTGTTTTACTTCTTTTCTCCGCTTGACCTGATTTTGGTGCCGACATTTGTAGGTTACGGAAAAATGTGTTGAAATTGTGCAAACTGTTATGTTACAAGCTTTCTGTTCTGCTTAATTTTATCGCATTCAGCGACAAACAAGCAGTGGGCCTGTTTTTAATTTTTTTTTCTAAGACATAGATAATCTAGAAACTTGGCGTAACGCAGGCCTAGTCTATGCGATTGTGAAGAGAGGCGAGAATCGTTAGCCAGTTTTTCAATAAATGTAAGCCACTAAGTCCCAGAATTTGATTATTTTTTTCGTCATCTTTGCAGTTTTCGGATTTTTGGTATTGATTGCATGTGCTCAAGAAGTATTGTGTCTAAATTAGAACTTTAAGTTTTTAACATGTCATGTATTAGGTCCAATTGTTAAAAAAATGAAACAGTTCGTCTTTTTTCTGAAACATGTTCCTTTCTGGGCTTAGGACATTAGGACATTGGAACAGCTTGCAGGTGTCTCTCGTAGTCAAGAGGTTTCGGAGTTTGCCTCTCGTTCAATAGGTCCCGGGTTCGAATCCGGATAGCGACGGAAAATTTTCTTCTCCAAAATTGTCTCCTTTCACCTCCTTTCCTGCTTTCTAACCATATTCTGTTGTCTGCTTTCGTCTCCACTTTTTGCCCCCTCCCCCTCCTCAAGACTCCTGATTCTTTCTGCGGCCTTTCTACTGCTTCTCCTCGGTTCCTTCTTACTGCTGCCTTTCATCCACACCCCTGATCTTATGGTAGGTAATATCTAACACCTAGCCTTCTCGGATGACGGCGAAAATTCTCGAAGGTCCCGTGTGAAAGTTGCGCACGTTCAAGATCCCTTTGTGGTCCAAAATCGATAAGAGTAGGCTTCGACCGCTCCCCGGGCAAAATTCAAAACTTTCTACCAACTGAAAATTAATGTTTAATGTGTCCCGCACGCTCATATGACCTTATGCAATTGTGAGCGCTTCAAAACAATTACCAAAAAAAACCAACAGCTTCCTGGCGGAATAGCGATTGTAATGATAGTTCTGCTGGAGAATGGAAAGAGGAGGGTGGGGGGGGGGGCCGTCATGTCAGATATCAGAGAGGATGAGACTAACACGATGACAGAAAACGATACCATTTCATAAACAGCTCGGAGGTTTTATCATTTTTTAAACCCAGTATATCCAGTTTCGTAAACTGTTTACGAGAGACAGAAAAAAAGAACCACACACACACATTTGCCTCTCAACAGCCATTCACTTTGAATATCTTCAAAACGCTTCCTGGCCTTACCCGTTGAGATATTGATACCAGTTTAAGGCAGAGAAATGTGCGCCATGTTTTATTAAACTATCTGGCAGAATCGATAACTCAGCTTCGTCAAAAATTGGATTTGTTGTCATTTTTAAGATACAATTCCACAGCTGCGTCTTCGAGTTTCTACTCAGACATTTCAAATTTAGGGCATTTGTAGTTATTAGTATCATCTTAAAGGTTGGTATTTGCCTTGCTTTCTATGAAAAGAATACCAATCTATCCTGAATAGAAGTCGAGATATTTGCGAATGAAGGTAGCGGTGGCCGCCTGGTTTCAGAGGTAGACTAACTGAGAAAATAGCCGCCAAATCTGGTGAATTTCAAAGCTAAAGAGCAATAAGAAACTGTAAATTTACATTATTTTTGCTTTTGATCATCGTTTTTTTCCCAAAAAAATCAACGCAGAAATATATTATTAAATGGACATAATAGGGGGTAAGTAAAAAATTTTCATTCGAAAAAATTTGCCCGACGATCAGAAAAATCTCGTTTCCTTGATTTATTCACTATTTTGACGAACGCCCGATTTCGCCACGATGAGTGAAATAATTTAAATAAGTTTGAGCCCTCTGTCGGCATTTACTCTACCTTCTGCTGCTGCTGCTGCTACAGCTGCTACTGCTGCTACTACAACTGCTACTGCAACTGTTACTACTACTACTACTACTACTACTACTACTACTACTACTACTACTGCTACTACTACTACTACTACTACTACTACTACTACTACTAC
>NW_004797302.1:1610582-1611624 GCF_000002075.1 Aplysia californica
TACAGAAAAAAAAAAAAAAAAAAAGCTAAGTACAAATATACCACTTCTCCTTAGGCATGAAAAGCATAGGATAAAAAGATTGTAAATGAGAACAAAGTGGAGAGCAGTGGCAATATTGATTGTAAGCCTACTGAGAGTTGTTCGACTTCACCGAACCCGAAGAACTGAATCAATGCTGAATCTCATCATATTTCAACTCTATCGCTTCACATGGCTTATAGACTTTATCTGATACTTACTAAACTCAACTTCTATATTTTCTGTAATTCGTGCTCTCTGAAAGTTATCTACAGAGAAAGATATTTTCTAGTTACCTCTTGCCTTTTTTCTCCAGCGCGGTAGACAGGACAAAGATAAGAAATTGCCCACGACTCGTTCAAAGTGTCTTTTATTTATGACCTCGTCATAAAACTCTCCTCGGGCTCATCAATCACCAAAATATCGTGAAAAACAGTCACTGTGCTAACAGTTAACTGCACGAAAACATGACTGTCTGAACAAAACAAAAAACAACTGAAGCTGTTTTCTGTTTTTGTTTTCTCGTTAATACTTTCATCTCTCGGATCTAACTTTCTCACTTCCTTAGTCACAACGTTTTCTTCTTATATATGATATTATTTTATACACCCTGTAAATTCTTTGCAACATCGACAGGCCGAAGGGCTAGAACTCAGATGGCCGCTGGATTGGAAAAGTAAAGTAAAGATATAATAAACACCCATAGGCAGATATAACACCTGTAATAAATATTATATTAGGTGTTCCTATTCCTTGTTTTTTGGAAAAATGGGACGACTCTATTTGATTTATTTTACTGTCAAGCTTGGTGTGCTGGGAAGTGACTATATGAACCACGACATGGTGAAATCAGGCCCTCATGAACTTTTGGGCATTTGAAATTACAAATATTATCTTAATTGCTTTTGACGTTTAATAAAAGCAACATACATCTTGAATAGAAGTAGAGATATTTGAAGGAGTTTTTGTTTTTGTTTTTGTTTTTTGTTTTTGGTATTTTTTTATTTTTTTTTTTATTTTTTTT
>NW_004797302.1:1611841-1613074 GCF_000002075.1 Aplysia californica
GTGTGTGTGTGTGCGTGCGCGTGCGCGTGCGCGCGCGCGCGCGCTTTAATGCCCCAACCCTTCAACTGCTTCATCGTTGATGAGTTTGTTATCCGAACTCTGATGTCACCATCTTATCTTTATCCATCTGCAAATGGCCGTCATGTTGTTTACGTGTGTCATTGTAATCCCCCGAAACGTACAGACTGATTGTTTCTCGTGCCATGAAGACCAGGATGAAACCTTTTGTTTTAATTGCGCCCCCCCCCTCTCCCCTAAGAAAAACAACAACAAAAAACAAAACAACCCTTGCCCAACAAACAACAATAAAACAAAACGCAAACAAAATGTAAAAGAAAAAAGGAAAGAGAGAGAGAACGAGAGAAAGAACGAAAAGCTGAACAAGCAAAAAACCCCATTAAAAACAGCTAATGAGCGAAATGTGTATTCATAGCGGCCACTCTGCACTGTGTGGGTGGGTCCTGGGCTTTTTACCTAGAGACTTAAGCCTCTCATTTAGGTGAACAGGCACACACGAATGCAAGATCACAGACGGCATGCGCACGCATGCGTTATTCAAATACACAATCGCAGACACACACACAAACACACACACACAGACACACGTGCGCGCACGTGTACACATAAGCGTACGTACGCACGCACGCGCACACACTCGCTCGCACACACACACACACACACACACACACACACACACACACACACATACACGTATAAATATATTATGCATGTATACATATATACACACGTACGCCCAATCATACACATACCCACATTTAGACATACATACAAACGTTTTCAGGGAAAATTACAAATAGGAAATAACTATCTACAACCCTATCAATCAAACGGTTATGATTTATGATATAAAAGGGCTGATTTGAAAGAGACTAAACAGAATGATAGATAGGCAGGATAGCAAATGAACAAATGGAGAGAGAGGGGGGGGGAAACGAGAGAGAGAGAATGGGAGAGAGAGAGAGAGAGAACGAGAGAGAGAGAGGGGGGGAACGAGAGAGAGAATGGGAGAGAGAGAGCACTAGAGAGAGAGAGAGAGAGAACGAGAGAGAGAGAACGAAAGAGAACGAGAGATAGAGACAGAGAGAGAACGAGAGAGAGAGAACGAAAGAGAACGAGAGAGAGAGACAGAAAGAGAACGAGATAGAGACAGAGAGAGAACGAGAGAGAGAGAGAGAAAGAGAGAAAGAGAGAGAGAGAGAGAGAGAGAGGGGG
>NW_004797302.1:1613205-1613767 GCF_000002075.1 Aplysia californica
TCTCTCTCTCTCTCTCTCTCTCTCTCTCTCTCTCTCTCTCTCTCTCTCTCTTTCTTTCTTCCTTTCTTTCTTTCTGTATTTCTCACCCGCAACACTACAGGCTTATAAACAGGACACGGCGACAATTATACCTCCGAGAGGCCCACACAGTCTCGCGGTCGCCCTTTCTTATAGAGTGGAAATGTTACACAGAACACGAACTCTGGGCTACCAGCTCTCTCGAGTGGGCAGGCTGAGATTTAAGGCTCGCTTCACCAGCTAGGGGACTTCAACTAGGGGGTGTGTTATTTAATATTACAATCGTGATTCGGGGGCTCAAATAGAACGTGTCAGGCGGGTTTTAAAAAGAAAAGAAAAGAAAAGAGAACCAGCTTAATGGACATGTATTTTCGGACACTTTTGGAATGGGGTCCTTATCTCTCTTGAAAGCTACACAGAGAGAACAGAGTTATACTATGTTAAAAGGTGTGAAATAAGACCACCTCCCCCCTCTCTCTGTCTCTCTCTGTCTGTCTGTCTGTCTGTCTGTCTGTCTCTCTCTCTCTCTCTCTCTCTCTCTCTC
>NW_004797302.1:1616082-1617229 GCF_000002075.1 Aplysia californica
CCAAGGAGCTTAAAACAACATCCTTGCCCCTCACCCAAAACTACCAACTTACTTCCTTCTTCCTCACGTTACACCTTAGGTCACACCACTTTGCCAAGTATTTTGTACTCCGTCTTCGAAACTACCCATAACAAACTACATCGAGTAGATTTCTGGCCGCCGTTTTCATGCTGGCTGGGAAGGAGGTAACAGAGTGCTAAACAAACAAGAAGAAAGTGGCGAAGGGAGATGGGTGAAGGCTAGAAAAAACCCAGGCAGAACGCCTTGACACCGATCATACAAAGCAAACATTACAGAAACATGTCTCGCTCCGGACTTACCTGTTCTGTCGCTGCGGGAATTTGACCTCCTCTTGAGAAAATGTTCTCTCTCTTTAACCAGTTAGTTCAACGAAAATTGATGTAGGCTAAATGTGTTTATAAACTTTGCTCTGTTTGAAGGAAACACGCACATGCACAAACTTATTTAATGTTCACAAGATGAAACTTTCAACTCTGTAACGACGTAACCGGCCCGCGAACACGGCCTGGAAATGGACAGGTACAGAATGAACAATATGCGTTATCGTCTGTGGTTTTATCTCACTGTTCGTGACTTGTGAGACGCGATTTCTTCAGAGGTGAACAACGGCCCAGCCCACCTCTCCTCGGAAAAGCTGTCTAAAAATATCGGATAAGGCGCACGACACCTTTATTATTCATCGATAAGCCTAAGACTAAGAGTGACTCAGAAACACACTCTTTTCCGTGACGTGACAACATTCCTTGTTCCTTTAGGTGGTGCCCCCGATCGGCCAGGGTCAGTGAAGCGAGACTGTATTCGTCAAAGCCTTCTTCTGTACCGTAATATTGACACAGAAAGCTTGTGAGAGGCCCAGTGGTGAAGAATGCTCGTGGCACGCTGGTTTGTCACTGTTCATCTCTCTCGCCTCGCCTCCCTCGTACTGCGAATTTATAATATCAGTAGGCCTACATTGTAAGCTTATTGGTCAAGAAGTTTTAAATCATAGCTTCCATCAGATCAGCAGAGCACGCCCGTTTTCTCTCTATCCATATAAGTGTATAATATTAGGATGTTCTGCGTATGTCGTTATTATATTATTCTCTTTCAGATTCACTTTTCCGCTTGCGAAACAACATATATATAT
>NW_004797302.1:1618697-1620513 GCF_000002075.1 Aplysia californica
GATACGTACGGAATAGGAAAGTACGTCGACACTATAAAGGTCATATAGTGCAAGGATTACCATAAAACAGACAGTCAGAGATAACACTGATTAGTTTACTTTCAGTAAAGTTTTTACGGTGCTCGCAACTGCATAAGGTCATTTGAGCGCCAAGGGTTGATGTCAACAGAGAAGTCCAAAAGGGGAATCCAGCTTACTCTGCTCACCTCTCTAGCTTTCAACAGCACAGAGTCGGCTTTGATTATCAAGGCATCCTGGAAAAACTAGTTCACAAGAGAGTGACAACCATACAAAAGAAAATGACGTTTGTAAGGATGAAGAAAGAAAAAGGAGCAGTTCCCCCTATGTTGTTTCGGTACAGCATGAGCATAACATTGATAAATCAGCCAAGTTACAAGTGGAAGCAAGTTGGAATGTGACTAGGAATGGAGATTTTTTTTTTAATTGTATCTTTTGTTTCCATTTTTTTTTCTAGATTCTAGAAAGCTTTTTTGTTTTTAACTCTATTCCGATATTATAACAGAATCAGTAATGATACCTGCATTTAATTTTTGCTAGTGCATTTCGAGTTGAATGTGATCGCTTGTTGTGCTTGTCAACAACATGAACCCTTTTTTTGAGAGAAGGTCAGGCATTAACTTTACAAATCATCAGCGAGAAAGAAAGACATTCATAGAGAACAAGATAGAGGGGGAGAGATGGGCGGGAAGAGAGAGAGAGAGAGAGAGAGAGAGAGAGAGAGAGAGAGAGAGAGAGGGGGAGAATGATTGTGTGCTCCCATTATTGTACCTTAATTTTGTGTACCCAACCAGAGTAGAGATACGTTACAAAGAAAGGCCACATTCACCAAAGGGACTTAACTCTCGTAAGACTTCCTCCATCTGCCGACAGGTTTCTTTTCTGTTCACTGTTCGGAGGACAATTTCATGAACCACTTGTACAGAGAGTACAGCTGCAAACCATAAACAAAACCGATGACAGAGAAAGATATTTCTTATGGTGACTGCCTTTTAAAGTTTACTCTCATAGAGGTCTTATACACATTGTCTGCTCTCTCATCTCTTTACTGTAAATAGGCTGCTAGAATCATTAGAAAAGAATGTTTCAATGTTATGTTATTCTCACGAATCTCACCAGGGGCCTGGGGTGAAAATAGAAATATAATGAAGGCCTTTGTATAAATAAATGCCATTATTAGGAAGAGGCTAGATCTAGTCGTACTTAATGACGGCTGGACTGCTAGTGCTAGGCTACGGAAGTACGGCTAGATTTCTAGACTGGTTGGCAAGTACGGCTAGACAGCTGGGCTAGAATCTAGATTTAGATCTAGCCCTACTTTATATAATTTTTAGGCCACCTCTATTCTCACCCCAAATGAGAATAGCGCAGGCGAGCCTTTGCTTTTCTCACCCGGTGTGCGTTCACCGTGATAGCCTAGGCCTAAGCTAATCAGTGCTGCGTTCACCCTGAACCCCAAAGTTCTACACGGCCACGGTGATAACAGAATTGTAGCATTCTGTGCCGTGAACAATACTTTTATGATGCAGGGAGGGCCAGTTTAAATAGATTGAGTAAATATATTAGGCCACCTCTATTCTCACCCGGGATGAGAATAGTGCAGGCTAGTCTTTTGGCTATTCTCACCCGGTGCGCGTTCACTGTTATTATAGCCTCTAGATCTAGGCCAACAAATTTTGCGATCACCCTAAACCACAGAATTCTACACTGTGATAACAGAAAAATTGTAGAATTCTGTGCCGTGAACAAACGTTCCATTACAACTGTAGCCTACTAAAAGCGTACAATTTTGTATGTG
>NW_004797302.1:1621014-1654577 GCF_000002075.1 Aplysia californica
GAGAATAGCCTACGCTGGCAAGTCTCACCCGGGGTGAGAGGTAGATTGTTCTTCTATTCTCACCCCGGATGAGAATAGCCACTTCCAATATATTAACCCTATTCTTCCCATTTTAGAATACTTCTAGTGCGAAGATCTCTTTGAAACTTTCAGTATTTATCAAAAAATCATTTTGACAAACTGCTGCAAAGCGTGGGTCGGATTAATGAGTAAATTTCCTCTTTGGAAAGTGGTGGCACAGAGTTCCTGGCGTCTTATGGATACAAGATAGTAAAACACGACGTACGGATAGGGATAAAGCTCACGTCTTGATTGTTTTATATTTGAAAAAATTTTAATAAATGCTGGAAATATTTAGGTACACAGATCGGAAATCGGAAGTGAAGTCATGCTGGACTCGATTCAGAGTCCAAATATAATTTTTTTTTTAGATCGCACTTCAGTCCAAATAGTAATCGGACTTCAGTCCGAATAGTCACTTCGATAAATGAAAGGAGAAAATATTTGTTGGACGGCTGGTCAAATATGAAAGATGATAGTGTTTCCTGGAAAAATTAGTTCATGATCATACTAATTTAGAGTCAGTTCAGATTCATCTGAGTTTTATCTGGTTTCTGTTTCTAAACCTTTTTTTATGTTCTCCTCAGTTGTAAATTTTTGGTGCATGTTTGAGGCTGGATACAATCATTTATGCTCAATGCTTGCTGTGGACTGAATGTGAAAAAGGAAAAGTTTGTAAGTAGTAATGTGGTATTTTAAGTAACTTAGAAATAAAAATGTATATGAGGCAGCCTGGTTAAATCAGGCGCTCGTCAAAATAACGAAATCGGAGAAACCGACATTTTTCCGACATTTTGGACATTTTTATCGAATTTTTATTTTTTGGCTTAACCTCTTAAATATGTTCATTCATATGAACTCATATTTTCATGTGTATTTTACAGAAAAACTTTATGCACAAAATGTGTCATTTTTCATTTTTTAAATGCTCTTTAGCTATTGGAATTACCAAACTTTGACGGCCATTTTCTTGCTAATTTCACCACTGAAACTTCACTTCCTTCAATCGCAAAATCTTGATTTCTATTCAAGATAAATGGATAGTTATTTGTGAGGCATCGTGGTGGAATCAGGCGTTCGTCAATTTTTGGGCTTGTGGAGTTATTGGTATCATCTTAAAGCTTGTTCACTTGTCTTTATTTGGATGGAAAAAAATATCAATTTATCTTGAATACAAGTCGAGATAACGAATGAAGGAGGTGGGGGTCACCTGTTTTCAGAGGTAAAGTTAGTGAGAAAATGGCCACCAAAGATTAGTTATTTCCTTAGCTTAAGAGTCCGTGGTAACTGAACATTTACATTTTTTGTGCCTTTAATCAACGTTTTTTCAGAAAAACCCACACAGAAATGAGTTCTTCTATGGGCATGAAAGGTGTTGAGCCAAAAAACAAAAATTTGATAAAAATTCACAAACCTGCGGAAAAATGCAAGTTCCTTCATTCTGATTGTTTTGACAAGAGCCTGATTCCACCACGATGCCTCACATTTCATGAATCCAAGGCAAATCAGATGATACCAATAACTCCACATGTCCCCAAATTGACGAGCGCCTGATTCCACCGCCTTGTGAGACCTATGTAATATTTTTAGAAGTAGGCCTAAAGACTTTCTTTGGGAGGAGTTCCACTGAGGGCCACGCTTACCATGACATGGTCAATAGAGCAAACTATACAAGGGTTAGGGTTTGTTGTATACCCCGTTCAAAATATCCCCGTTTGTGTGTTGTTGGTTGGCCGGCCCTCTGCGGAACTCTTTCCCTTGCTTTTCTGTGAATGTTATCTGTTTTGCTTTCATGTATTTGCTACTTAAATTTAAAATAAAACAATATGTAGTACCATAGTCTCCGCCTAAGATCCCGGTGCTCGGGAGCAAGGACAATGCTCGATCTTAGGCAAATCGGGATCTTAGACGAACCGGGATCTTAGCTGAATGGCCAGGGTGAAGGGTCCACAGTAACTCAGGGTCAGGCCCAAAATCTGTACAATGATCTTCCCTTACTTTAAAATGAACTGACATGACTCCTGGGCACTAAAAGTTCTTTTCAGAAGTCAGTTTTCCCTTTTTTTTTTGTTTGGGGGTGGGGCGTGGGGCTTTTTAAAAAAAAATACTGTCCCAGGTGGGAACCAGTTGGCTTCAAGTAATACCCCCGACAGAAAGTTTATTGCTTTCCATCTCTAATGGAGTTCCCCGCGCATGTCATGATGCATAATAAATAGTTGTGTTGTTCACACCGACCAATATTTTAAAAAATGAAAGGCAGGTTCACTGCCAAAAGATGACCCCATTACGCAGAGGCGATCGGACAGTCCATGAATATGGGCGCCAGTCTCTCTAGGAATTAGAGCGCAAAAGTGAAAGTCGCGAGCGATGTTCGGGAAAACATAAGCCTCCACAAATTCGCAGTTTGATAGAATGCATCCTGACGCTTGCTTGTAGGCCCTCCCCGCCTAGTGGGTTATGTAAGATCAGGCAGATGGCTTAGGTGATCAGGGAAAGCAAGGCATGGACGAGTTCACACCTTAGTGCGATCCCGTCTGGGGTAAACATGGTAACCGCTTATGGAGATTTACAACAGAGGTGTGATTGCCTTCATGACAGTGAATGATCCGTGACATGACGGACTGTACAATGATCGCACTTTTTCGCTACTTGGTTGATCAGCTGAGCATGCCTAGGCTTCTTATTCTTTTTTATTTACTTAAACAAAGAAAAAAAGACTTAATAATGACCTGAAAAGCGGGATCTTAGCCGCATGTAGCTCCTTCAGTGCGGGATCTTAGAGGTGACTTTTATATAGTAAAAATTCTGTTTTTCCAGAGCAGCGGGATCTTAGGCGAACCGGGACCATAAGTGGTGGGATCTTAGGCGGAGACTTCTGCATATGCTCTTAAGTTATGATTTACGGTTGATCATATTTATAAGGTTAGGTGTATAGTGTATGTATTTTGATGAATGAGATACACATGAATATAAAAATGTAATCTAATTCTTTTCCTCAGTCCATCATGTCTGTAGACAATGATAGCGAAAGTCAGGACTGCCCGAAGTTTAAATGGGTGGACATTACCAAGGACTTTTTCGCTGCATCATCACAATTACAGCTGGGAGAGCTGCTACATGACACCTCGTACGTGAAGTTACACATTCTCGCTTGTCTCATCTGAAATATCCTTCCATTACTACCAATTAAGTCAAAAAATAATTTTAAGTAGCTCTCATGTCACTGCAAAATAGTGTTCTTTTTTTTAGAAGCATTTGAGAAGATTGCTTTAAAAAAGATGTTTAAAATTCTGTACCTATTGTTACTTCTCTTTAGGTTTCTTCTGTCTGTTTTACCTGGTAACTTACATCTTGAGATTTACATTTTGGTTTGTTGTTTTTTTGTTTTGTTTATTTCATTAGATTCTGCTTTAACAGGCATAACCTTGACTTTGCCATTTGGTGCATATTGTAGTGTGTGTGTCTCCGTGAAAGAGAGTGTGTTGATGAATATTTGAACTTGTACTTCTAGATGTTTTAATGTATTTGCAATGTTGCAGCTAATTTCTCTTTGTAGAGATGCGTTGTTATCGATCCAGCTTTGTAGAGACACAAAAGTTGTTATCTTATGATAATCATGCTTAGTTTCACAGTGTATAATTTCTTTTCTTTTTTTCGCCAGTTTTCATTTACAAAACAGGATCTTGAGTAAATGGATTTGATTAAGTGAGGTAAGGTATGTTTTTGTGAAAACTAACTCTCTCTTTGCTTTTTCTATCCTTAAAACCAGGTTTGGCTTGTTTGAAGCAATGTCTGCTATTGAAATGATGGATCCAAAAATGGATGCTGGAATGCTGTGCAATCAAATCAAGCGAAAAGTGTTGACATTAGAGCAATGTGTTGAGGTGAGTTCACAGCGTTTACTTTGATCTCTTTAGTTTCATCCTTACTTTTATTATCTCTATTTCTCTAACAGATCTATGAATTGGTCCAAATGTTTCAATGCCAAAAAAAAAAAAGATTCCTATGGTTACCTTGTTAGAGTGTGTCCTATGTTCTCAAAAAGCACATCAAATTTTTTACTGGGCTCTCCTGTACCACTGTCAACTGACGGTGTGTGTTTATTTTTGCTATTTCAGGAGGGCAGTGTGAAAGTATCAGGCCTTGATTACCAAGAACTGATTGGTATAATGGATGCAACTCTGGCTTGTATGGTGAGTTCGTCTTATGAATAATTTTACTGTTTTTCAGTCTATTTAGGAAGGCCTTGTTGATTGGTTTTTTTAAAGATGAAACTGAGTTAGATTTGCTGAGGAAGGAATCCAGTGTGTCAAAAAAAAATATACTCCACCACTATGTCTTGTCTTGTCCAAACCTTTTCGACTGACACAGTATTTAGTTCTTTTTCTTTATCTTGTTCTTTTTCTTGCTGATACTTTTTTTAGGGTAGCTCTTCCATGAATAAAGTTGGTTAAAAATCTGAAACCTATGGCTGTCTATTGGAATGGTTTGCTTATCTATGTCTGAAAAGAAGAAAGTATAGCAGTGGTCGCATCAACTGTTTTGCTTCTCTTACCCAGGGAAAATGTTGTATTTTTTCTCCTCAGCAGTTCTCATTAAGTTCATTTAACGACAGGTTAGGTAAGAAGAAACTCACATTGTATGAACTTTCTATTGTGTGGAGAAACATTGTGAAAGCCTTACATCAATACAAGCTACAGTGATATCTGCTGTACATGTAACGGCCAATGTATAAGACAATCACTTGCACAAAAGACTACTTCCCATTTCCCCCCTTGCATTTTTTAAGTATCGTAATAACACTGTTCAAGACATCCACCTAGCTAAGACAACCACTTTTCTCCTCAACAATGTGTGGCCGTCTTGGACAATATCGACTTTTAATATCTTTTACTTTTTTTCTGAAGACTGGTTGTTGAAATCAATTTCTCTTCGTGTGATTTCAGGTGACTTGGATAGAAGGCCATTCTCTAGCCCAGACTGTGTTCACAAATCTGTACCTGCATAATCCTTACATCATCGAAGACAGGTGTCTCAAGGCATTCTGCATCATCATGTTGAAGACAGTGGATCACATCCGAGAGAGGGTCAATAGGGCTGGCACTGTGGAAGAGGTGAGATATGAGATGATATCAGTAGAATTCACATGAAGTTCTATTCTCTTTTAGGGTTTTTTATGATTGCTCTTGGATCTATTTGCCTAGCATGTTTAGAAATAGCTTCTTGGATTGTTTTCTTCACATTATTGATTGAAATAAAAAGATGTTGCTCAAACATGTCCATGTTTATTAGGCCAAGTAATTTTTTTTTCTCAAACATTGTATTTTGTGATCGTGTAAACCTCATTTTTATATGATGATAAAGGGAAAACCTTTATGTTAAGATACTGGTGGGCAATGCTGCACCAGGCTATTTTTTCTCCTGATCATACCACTGTAGATGCAACATTGGTCAAAATTAGAATTCAAGTCTTTCCTTTGTTGATCATCTTTCAGGAAGATTTTCAGCCGATGTCGTATGGATTCAAGATGGCCGGTGATGTGACAGTCACAAGGGCCTTAGGAATGGTGAAAGAAGTGGAAGAGGAGCTTGGAAAATTAAGCAAGGTACTCACTGCATGTTTGGCATAACACTCCACTTTATATCACAAATTGTAATTTGTCAAGACCTTATTTAAATTAGTAACCATTGGGTGCTTTTCATTGTTTCTGTTAGTTTATTGCAGATCTGCCAAGTCTCCAATAAAATCAGAGCCTTCTGATTTATTTATTTTTTACTGTTGAAGAACCCTGATCAGATTTGCATAAAATATGATTTTCCTCTTGAATTCTGCTTCCATCAGTCACATGCAACTTGTCTTAAATGATGTGGGAATACACATATTTATTTTCATTTATTTGTTACTCTCTGTTAGTAACATTAATTTAATCTTCCTGTGTTCTAGAGACTCTTGATTTTTTCCCCCCATACTCTGCTCTGTTTTTTTATAGGGAGGATCATGAGGCAAAATCCTATTTTTTATCATTGTCGGCCGGTCTGTTATTGTTTCTTATTGTATGGTGTACAAGTATTATTCAATCATTGTGCAGTCATGCATAACCGATGTGATAGATGTCTTATTTGTCATGTCATTTATCATACATTGGGAACAATTGATTTATGTACTTTTCCTTCTTTACCATATTTGTTTCCTACTTTTCTCGTAGAATACAAGAAGCAAGCCTGGGGAAGAGAGGAGTGAGTCTCAGGAGCTACAGGTATTTCCCATGTTTGGACAGAGATACTTTTAGACATGCGATAACAAAAATGTTGATCCAATGCTCAAAAATACACTTTTGATAATAGCATGCATATTCAACTAGTATAGCGCTGAAGGTGGCGGAGTTGGAGAAAAGTGAGATACAGTCGAACCTGCCCTGACGGCCACCTATACAAACGGCCACTTTCAATTACCCCCCTTGCGTTTTTTCTATATAATTTAACTGTGTAAAACGGTCACCTGTCCAACGCGGCTGCGGCCACCATATTTCAACGCACAACCCCTATCACACTAAGCAATAACACCTGTCTTAGACGGCCACCTTAGTGATTCCATTACATTTTGTCATAAATTGTGCATTGACCCCTGGCGTTGTGGGCGAGCCGTCATAATCCATTCACCTGTCGTTGTTGTTAGGTAGTCCCTCCAACCGATCATGTTGCGTAGGCCCCTCCCACTGTTGACCAATAGGTACCAATGTTCAGCTGCTGGTAATGTAAGAGTGTGATCCCTCATAACCCATAAGCCCCGCCCAGAACTCATACGCAAATCGTAAGTGAGATGAGTGGTCACTCTTTACCCAGTCTGTAACAAAGTACCAATGGACGTCAACATGAACTTGTGACAGAAGTGTCGCTCGTTCTCCGAGTGGTGGCGACCCATGTGTTTGTTTTACAATAGCACGCGGTCCTCCTTGTCTGACACATTTTGTTTTATTGTCACCCTTGCGCAAAAGCAGCAACAAAATAAAAATAACAAACAAAATACAAACCAACAGCAACAAAAACAACAGCAATGTGGCTACTTTCGATTGGGACGTCAGATGGGAATGGTTGGTTTTCTTCATCTTGATCAGTTCTAAGACGGCCACCTGTCTTATATGGCCACTTTTCTCCTTGACAATGGGTGGCCGTCTTACACAGGTTTGACTGTATTTAGTGAGAGAACACAAGGCTTTGTTTTATGCATCAGTGTAATCTTGCTCTTGAAGCAAATGAAATACTTATTGTCTCTCAAATTCATTTGAATAATTGGAAGTTACAAGGCAAAATCACACCACACTTCTTTTTTTCTCACTTTTCCTGAAGTGCAGGCTCTTTTTAAAAAGTTATCTACCTCCACTGTTGATACAGTTGTGAAAAGCTACCTAAAGACATTCATTCTTTTGTATACATACAAGTCCCCCATGTACATACCTTTGTAACTCTTTAGCCTTCACCTCATTGTGCAACAACTAGTGTCTTTGCACTCTTTGATGGGATACGCTTCTAATGACAACCATCCTCACATATTCATTCTCTGTTTTGTTAAAAACTTTTAGAAGAAAAGTCGAAATTGTCCAAGACGGCCACCCATTGTCCAGGAGAAAAGTGGTCGTCTTAGACAGATGGATGTACTAGTCAGCATCATTCTTATATGGAAAAATGACAAGGGAGGGAAGTGGGAAGTGGTAATTTATGTAGGTGATTTGTTTGGACAGGTGGCTGTTAGAGCAGGTTCAGCTGTATAAAGGTTAAGAAGTTATTATCAAAAAGTGTTGTTTCTGAAATGGAAATCACCTATACGATATTTTAGTTTTGTATCCCAGTATTCGAGGATGTTGGAGCTTCCCTTCTGTCTCCAAGAACACAATGTTAAAGAGGAGAACATCTGATGCTGCCTCATGGCCTTGCCACTAATCACAGCAGTTGCCATATCAGAACTACGTATGATAGTAATAATAATTGCATTTATTTTACTTGTGTGAGATGTGCTGACAAAATGAGGAGTTGCTTCTCCAATTTTAGCCTTATGGAAATTGATCCATTAACTTTTTAGGTGGAGTTTGTACAATTTGTAAGTGTGGAATAATAAAAGAACAAGGTAGACTTGAAGAAAGTGGCATCAATTGAAAATCTATTAATCTGACCTCTGTATCAATTTTCAGCCGATATCTCCGTTCTTGGATCGTGAGAAGTAACTCTTTCTGTCAACACACCTCACATAGAAATCTCATGTCTGCTTTACTTTTGCCTCCCCAGCACCAACTGGTCACCGCTCTTCACGTAAGGCTCAGATTTTACAAGTTGTTCTACTCAATGCTCCAGTCTTTTGCCAAAGAAAAGGTACGTACTCCAAGACTTTGTGAGTATTAATTTTTTTTAACCCCTTAGTGACAGCTTCCCTACACCATACATGGAAAATCATGAGCCAAGATGCTCTCCTCCCATGCAATATACATCTTAAGTTGCAATATATGGGATTTTATAACTGTTCTGCAATAATTTTAAACAGAATTCTATCAGAAATGTACGAATGACAAAAATCTTTAATTTTGAAAGGGTCGCAAAAATATTGGAACTGCTCGCCATCCTGGCAAGCAAAAATTGGATTCAGTTAAAGTGAAAAAGCGTTGAATCACACAGAGGTTAAATAAAACTTGACATTAATACTTTTGAGTTTGTGATTTTTAAAAATTGTTGAAGAGTTGCATTTCGTAAGTAAACACTTTAAATTGTATTTCTAGTACAAAGATTGTATTAATATCAATTCTTGTATGTTTTTTCATTTGCTAGTTTATTTTTTTCAGAGTTTTTGTTACTGGCGGAGGATTGCTTTTTTGTTCCTTTTAAACCAATGGGTTGGGATTTTTTTTCAATAAATTACTGTTAGACAAACTATGTTATCTAAAATACTTTACTTCCTGTGTATTGCTCTCAGTTTTCCATGGTTTGTGACTGTTATCGTCGATATAGTGGTAATACAAATTTTTTTTCCTTCAATTCCTTTTCCATTAGGTCGTATGTGGGTTTTTTTTTTGGTAAATGCTATGAATATATGCATTTTTATTGGCGTGTATTTGCAGTACATGTTTATTTGCCACAGTCAGTTCGTTTTGTAATCTTTATCTACTGGGGTTCTAGAGATTCTGATTTTCCTTTTCCTAACTCAATTTTTTTTTGGGGGGTACCATCTTGAGTAAAACTCATATTTTTGGTCAAAGATTGGTTAGCAGGTCTGTATTCATGAAACGTCAAGCATCTACTTATCACATGTTTTTATTTGTCCCTGCCTACAGTGTGAGGGTCTTTCCACGGCCCAGAAACAGCTGACCCAAATAGTAGAGTTAATTCCCTTGATGAAATCCTCTGTGCCACTGGGCATTCAGGAAGGTTCCAGTGCTGCTTCAAAGAATGGTGGGTTGTCCTTATGCTTTAGTGTCTGTTTTGTTTTGTTTAGATTCTCACGTGTGGAAGTGGATGTAAAGGACATATTATTATTATAATCAAAATTGTCATAGATGGCCACCAACTCTTTAGGTGAAAAGTGGTTGTTATGGATAGGTGGATGTCTTGGACAGAGACATTATATGTGTGGTGCACTGACAAAATGAGTTACTTCTCGGATTTTAGCCTTATGAAAATTGATGCATTAACTCTTTAGATGGAGTTTGTACAATTTGTAAACATGGAATAATAAAAGACTTGAAACAAAATGGCATCAATTGGAGATTTATAAATCGGACCCGTGTCGATTTTCGGCCAATATCTCCATTCTTGGATTGGGAGAAGTAACTCATTTTGTCAGCATGCCTCACATATTTTTAAAAAAAGGTGCATGGGGGGAAGTGACCATTTTTAGACCAATTGTCTGGGACAGGTGGCTGTTACAGCAGGTTCGACTGTATGTACATCTTGTTTGTCACTGTCATTTGTACCATGATAATGTTATCACTTCCTGTGCTGTGCGAAGTGGCATTGGTGGTCTAGTGGTTAGGTTGCTGGGCTCTCAACCAAGAGATTGTGGGTTTGAATCTCGTAAGGGTCCCAACGTTGTGTTCTTGGGAGAGAACTTAAAACTAATTTTCCTCACTTTATCCAGGTGGGAATGGGTACGGCTGTAGACGGTGAAAGATTTTGTTTTCAGTTTGTTACTAGACTAGTGTTTGAGCTCTTAATCAGCTGCTTGCACTGCATGCTTCGCAGGAATTCCAAGTGTTCCAGGGTCTGCTGGGATGATATAAATTGTAAAGTGCAGAGAGCTTGCTGTTCAGAGGGTATATGCGCTATACAAATGCTATTTATCTATTCATTAAGTGAAGTACCCTACAAATACATCAATGCAATATATTCTTATTTCTCTCATATTGTTTCATTCTTTTAGAAATTGTATTTTAACTTTTTATGTACGTGGTTGGCGGGTGCTTTGGTGTGATTTGCTCCTTTTTTCCTATTTAAACGTCTATCTATCTTCCTTATCCTCCTTTTTTGCGTGTTTGTTACTCTCTTGTAACACCTCTACACTTCGTCACTTTCATGACCTAATTGTGTTGCAAGTGCTATAATACTCTTACTAGAACTAACAAAGTCTCTATGAATCGTGCCTGCAGACTACCCAACAATAATGGGTTTTGAGCCTCTGATCAACCAACGGCTCCTGCCGCCAACATTTCCCCGGTACACCATCATCAAGCCCAGGCTGGATTCCTTGGACTACATCGGCGTTCTGGTTCAGACGCTGCAGGGAGTGACCACTGTACCCGAGCTTGCGTCCTTGCATAATACACTGGTGAGATGTTAATTGATTACCTTTTTTTTAACATTACAGGTGCTGATTTTTCCCAAATAAATCTAGATTTCCAGATTTATGAAATTATTCAGAATAAATCTAGATTTCCAGATTTATGAAATTGTCCAATTTTGACTGACTTCAGGCTGATCGTCGAGAAGTAGTCTTGATACAAAATGCACTAAATAATGTTTTGATCCATAGTTTTTTAGTCCCAGCAAGTGGGTACTTTGGGGATCCAAGAAATTCGGGGGGGGGGGGGGTTATATCTGGTAGGCGCCCTTGAACATTTGGGTCAATTTTGAACAGGTGCTTGCAGGGTGTTTTGGTACTTCCTTCTTCTTTCCCTTCTGTCTATGTTTCTAATCTCTCGCTTCTCTTCTGGATGAAATTAGCTGGATGCTCTCTCTCTCTTTCTCTCTCTCTCTCTCTCTCTCTCTCTCTCTCTCTCTCTCTCTCTCCTCCACCCCCACCCCCCTTTACAAATGTTGGTTTGTTTGGCAAAATTGAATATTTTTCATGAGTCAATTTAGATTAGCTAGCTGCCATCCACCACTTTAAATTTGTGTTATTGTTTGTAAAGAGGTTCATTGGGTCTGTTAGTTTCTTTACGCTTTGTTGCTCGAAAATGGACGCAAGAATGCTTTGCATGTTGGTTAAAATTCTGAATGTTTTAAAAAACAAAACATTATGTTGATCTCTCTGTATTTATTTTCTCGAATATCCCCACTCCAGACATGTACAGTACATGAGGATGCTAATTTGTTTTCTGTCTATACATGACATTCACTGTTCCAGCTAGCCTACACTGCATCACAAAACTAAATAGCAAGAAGGAAAGACAATGAAAGGAAAGAGAATGATCCCGAAATAGAAATATGAGAATTGCATTGTTTCCACTCTTTAGGACAGTTGGGAGGTGGAGTTGGTGTTGTGAGTGTGAATGCAGATTTTTTTTTCTTATGCTTTAAATATCTCTCTTTCTAAGGAATGCAAAATTTTGAAAAGAAATTCTCCATGCAACTCTTACTAACTGATTTTGTATTACCATCTCATTTTGTTGTTTAAAAAAATTATTATTTGGTTTCGTCATATTCAGGAAGCTTTCATGGATTTCAGCAAGTCATCCCCTTGTGTTTTGTCAAGGTCCTTATTGCAGGTGAGTGTATCTCACAAAGGGATTGTGCCCTATTTAGTTTAAAATGAAAGTATAATCTTACTTTTGACTTTTTGACCCTCCTTGTGTCGACAACCAATTAAATCCGCTTTTTTAAGTTTCATTCTATGATGCCCCAGTCGATTTGATCAGCTTTATATTTGAGATGCTGTTCACATTTATTTATCCTAACATTTCAAAATGAGCTGAAGGTTCCATGTACTTTCTACTTTCTGAAAATGTATAGCTCTATGACCTTTGCTTGCTTTGTTTGCCTGGTTTTCAAACATTTTCCAACAGAATATGATGGTCTTATAATTTCCTTTGACACCATAGACTATTTGCTTGTAACGGTTTGAAGGTTAAGTCCTAGGGTTTGTGAATAGACAGGGCACATTTAGCCTTACGGCCGCAACACTCCCACAGAAGAAACTGCTTCTTCCCTGTTTGAGGTGTGAGCATCTCTAATGGCATAGTCCCATGTATGTGCATCAATGAATCTATGCCGTGTTGTGTTCATGTGGTCTTCACTGTGATGGGGTTTTTTGTCTTTTGTATTCATGTGGTATTTACCGTGGTGTTTTGAGTTGTGTTTTTTTTCTTCCTCCTCCGTAGTGGATGATTGGAGGGTATTGCCGATAGATCCTATGTGTTTTTTGTTCCCTCTGTTCTTTCTGGCCCTCTATCTTACTTTGTGGGTGGTTGGCGGGTGCTCTGGTGTGGTTTACTCCTTCTTTCCTATCAAACATCTATCATCCTTATCTCTCCTTCTTTTTTGTGTTTGTTACTGTCTTGTAACACCTTTAATCTTCGGCACTTCTATGACCTTATTGTGTTGCAAGTGCAGTAAAACACTTACTAAAACTAAAACTGTCTTATTTTTTCTCAGCACTAAATGAGCTTTATAGTGTTGATGTGCCTTTCTTTGTACATACAAATAAATAAATCGCCTTTTTTACTCTTACCACAGAGCTTCTCTTTGTTCTTACAAATAAATAAATCGCCTTCTTTACTCCTACCACAGAGCTATATGCTGTGTCTCAACCATATCTGTACGTCCTGTTTTACTATCGTACCCATACAACGTGGGGAACTCTGCGCCACCACTTTTCAAAAAGGAAATTTACTCGTTAATCCTGTCCATACACTTTGCATAACAGTCTGTCAAAATGATATTTTGAAAAGTACTAGAAGTTTCAAAGAGATCTTCGTACTAGCGGTATTCTAAAATGTGAAAAATACAACCCCAGGGGTACAAAATGACCCCAGGGCGTACGGATAGGGTTAGGAGTGACTAGATTCTGTTGAGTAGGGCGACAAACTATTTTTTTTTTAGTTTGTTTGAGTAGAGAAGCACATCGGCACAATAATGGTCATTTAGTGCTGGGAAAATGTAAGACAGACAGACAGACACAATAGGAGGAAATGAAAGAAGGACCTACCCGTGGCGCCCTCCAACCACCCACACAAACTCATCAAAAGTAAATAATCTTTTTTTAAAGCATTTTTACTGGCCTTGTATAGCTGTGTCGAACGAGTTGACTCATTTTTCTTATGAAAGTGTGGATTTTTGGGGTGTGTTCTATTGTGAGTTTTCTCTCTCTTTCCCATGAAACATCTACCTTCTTCATCCCTCTTTCTTTTCTTTTTCTCTTACTCTCTGGTGATGCCTCAAATTTTTTACACTTATTTATTACCTATTTGTGTTGGTGAGTTCCGTAGAACTCTTTCTAAAATTTATACTTTAAACAAAAATTTCTTACGAGAGTGATGATGACAAACTACCAAGTGTTTTCTTCACCTGAACAGCTCATGCTCTTGCCCCCGAATCGCCGAGTGTTTGGTCAGCAGAGTGTGGTGGATGCTCTCAAGGACACCGTCAGAGCTTTCATAGCTCCACCCGCCCTTTCCCCCAAGTGAGTGCCTGTGACGTACAAATCCTTGGAAGCTTAACTGTTTAACTCTCCTTACCTCCTTCAGTGCTGTGCGCAGCTCTATCAGTGCTGCGCGAAATCATAAGCAGTTCCCTGCATTGGTAGTTTGGCAGGCGCTCTAGTGTGGTTTGTTACTCCTTTTTCTATTTCCTATCAGATACCTGTTGTCCTCATCTCTGCTTCTTCTTTTTCTTTGTTTTACTCTTTAGCAACACCTTTAATTTTTGGCTTTTGTATGACCTACATAAAACCTTACGAAAACTAAAATTAAGCACTTCGCTGCCTGTAGGTTGTTGGTGGGTGCTCTGGTGTAGTTTGCTCCTTCTATCCTAGCAAAATCTATCGTCCTTATCTCTCCTCCTTCTGTTATGTGTTTATTACTCTCTTGTAATTCCTCTTGTCTTCGGCACTTGTATGACCTTATTGTGATGCAAGTGCCATAATACTCTTACTAAAACTAAACTAAAACTCTTACTAAAACCATGCACTTCCCTGTATTTGCCATCCACTGTTGTCACCAGCTAGCTTGCATCTACAGTGGGTGGTTGGCGGGTGCTCTTATGTGGTTTGGTTCTTCTTTCCTATCGAACATCTACCGTCCTTATCTCTCCTCCTTCTTTTTGGGGTTTGTTTCTCTCTTGTAACGCCTGTAATCTTCGGCACTTATATGACCTTATTGCGTTGCAAGTGCCGTAAAACTCTTACTAAAAAAACTCTAATCTTCTGCACTTATATTGCCTTATTGCGTTGAAAGTGCAGTAAAACTCTTACTAAGACTAAGCACGTCCCTGTATTTGCCATCCACTGTTGTCACCAGCTAGCTTGCATAATAATCTATTTTATATTTGGCAACTTGGAAACACGTTTGTCACTTTTCTCATAAAACTTCGACAGCTACAGAGTTAAAAGTTGACATGTACCTGCAAAAAGATAGATAGGTTCCCATGACAGAGCCCGATTTTTTATTTATTCTTTTCCTGAATTTAGAAAAATTAATTTGACGAAAAGTTACCGTCCTTTTTTGGCCTTTGTGATTATTCCACTGAGAAACGAAAAAGTCTGTGTAGCTGTCCTCTACAGCGGAAGTGCCGGAAGTGATATTTTGCAATGCGCATTTTGTTTTGAGAGTATAGATCTAGACCTTCTAATTTTTTGCATCTCTCTATTGCTCTATTCCAGTAGAGTGTAATATAGTAAGCCAATAACTTTCAGTTGATGTTAATGCACTGATCATTCCTTTCATTGAAAGGGGGCCCAGCTAGTAATAATAATTAATAGCATTTGTATAGCACATACCTCTGCTCAACAGCCAGCTCTATGCACATCCACAGATCCTCCCTCTACAACAGCTCGGTGGCCAAAGAGTACGTGGACGCCCTGATGTCGCGGGCGGCCCGGCCGCTGTGCACCATGTTCCAGGTGACGGGCCACAACCGGGCGCGGCAGAGAGACAAGTGGGCGCACGTACTGGAGGACCTGTCCAATCTGCAGGAGGAGGTTTGTCAAGCTTAGGGACAAATTATGTTTGTGCAGTTTCTGTCGTTGTCATTGTTGTTGTCGTTGTTGTTGTGCTCGGGGGCCAAATGTTTGTGCCGTCTCTGTCGTTGTTGTTGTGCTCGGGGGCCAAATGTTTGTGCCATCTCTGTCGTTGTTGTTGTCGTTGTTGTTGTTGTTGTTGTTGTTGTGCTCGGGGGCCAAACGTTTGTGCCGTCTCTGTCGTTGTTGTTGTTGTTGTCGTTGGTGTTGTTGTTGTTGTGCTCGGGGGCCAAACGTTTGTCGGTGGTTGGCGGGTGCTCTGATGTGGTTTGCTCCTTCTTTCCTATCTAACATCTGTTGGTAGGTGGTTGGCGGGTTATCTGGTGTGGTTTGCTCCTTCTTTCCTATCCAACATCTATCGTCCTTATCTCTCCTCCTTCTTTTTTGTGTTTGTTACTCTCTTGTAACACCTCTAAATCTTCGGCACTTATATGACCTTATTGGGTTGCAAGTGCCGTAAAACTCTTACTAAACTAAACATCTGTTGTTCCGATCTCTTACGGTGTCCAATATTTCGTCTCAGCGATCGTTTGGTTTGTTCGGGCCCCCCACGTTAAGTCATAAATCACTAGCAGGTGACCTGCAGTTTCATACGTCAGGTCAGGGATTGACCGAGGTCAACTCGTGCACAGCGCTATCCTATCTTGTCCGTATCAGAACGTGTTTCTTCCCCTAATTTCATGAGCCGTAAAATGATGCTCACTCTACCCCTAGAATCTATTTCTTCGCCAATTTCGCTTCATCTATGTCTTCTTGGTATCTTGTGAAAGTTTCACCTGTTTTCATCGATTCGTTTGGGAATAATAAGTTTTAAATTGTGAGTGTAAAGTGATCGAAGGTGCCGTTGATAATGTGATCTCTTCAAATTTAATTACAAATCATTCCAAAATGAAATGATTGTGTTCATTTCAGTTTGCGCGGTGTGATAACCATCAAATCATATTTTCTAATGATGTGAATTTTGTTTTTCCAGCACTTTACAGTGACTGGCAATCAGTGAATTGTGTTCCTCAGTAAAAATGTTTCAACTGCAATGGGTCACCCACTTGAGAGCCATAGACAGTCTCCAAGTGAACTTTGTCGGGTCTGTTGGCGTTTAAATTAAACTGTCAAACAAACAAAAAGTACAGGAAGCCCCGATTATGTAAGACAATGGCAGGAGATATTCTCTTGATTTATGAGATTGATGTGAGGGACGAAGATGAACAGTCGTATTCAACTATCATTAGTGTCAGTGTTTTACCGCAATTTCAACTATCAAAAGGAAAGGTGTCACGTCAATTCAAGCCGAAAAAAGCTGTTGAAGCTAGTAGGAACATATGGTGTGCCTTTGACAATAACAAAAAAATTTTTAAGTTTCCCCACATTCTCACGCTAACAAAATAACCAAACTTTGGAGGCCATTTTCTCACTAATTTTACCTCTGAAACCAGGTGACCCCCACCTTCTTTAATTGCTAATATCTCGATGTGTATACAAAATAAAGGGATATTTTTTTCATGAAAAGCAAGGCAAGTGGACAGGCTTTAAGGTGATACCTATAACTCAATATGCCCAAAAATTGACGAGCGCCTGATTTCACCACATCATGACACATATTAATCTACTGGGAACTCTGGAGACTCCGATTTTTTCCCGAAATTTCTATTTTTTAGGAGGATTTTGAGAAAAAAAACTTATTTTTTGTCATAGACTGGTTGGCAGGTCTAGGATTTAGTTGTTGTCTCCCCCTCCCCCTTTCACATACACACACACTCACGCACAGACACTCACACACACACAGATACACGCACACACACACACACACACACACACAGATAGATACACACACACACACACACACAATCACGCACAGACCTCACACACACACAGATACGCACACACACACACACACACACAGATAGATACACACACACACACACACACACACACAGATAGATACACACACACACACACGCACGCACGCACACAGATACACGCACACTCACACTCGCGCACAGACACACACTCACACACAGATACACACACACACAGATACACACACACACAGATACTCACACACAGACACACACACGCACACACATACACCCAAACCCTTTATCTCGTTATATTTCAGCTTCCCTGGGTTGCCCTCCCTGTTAATAAAACTTGACAGGCTGCTGTGCCCCTTCAATTTTGATACTTTCCATGACTCTGCTTGACAATAACATTATGTTTTGGGTTTTTTTATAGTAGAGGGTTTTACGGCGCTCGCAACTGCATAAGGTCATATGAGCGCCATAACATAATGTCTGATGTCAACAGCACTACTATTAGTTTAATAATTATAATAATAAATAGCATTTGTATAGCGCATACCCCTGCTTTACAGCAATCTCTATGCGCTTTACACTATGTTATTACCACAGCAGACCATAGAACACTCAGAAACGTTCTCAGCTTCCCGAGAAGCAATCAGTGCAAGCAGCTGATTAAGCTCTCGAACACTAACAGTCTATAGCTGGTTACCCATTCCCACCTGGGTGAAATGGGGTTCCCGCGAACCAGGACGCAACGTCGGGCCCCTGACAGGATTTCTTTTCTTGTTTATATAGTTGAAACTGCTCTTATGACCACCTGTCCAGGACAACTACCTCTACAAAAGACCACTTACACCCCCCAGCTTACGTTTAATGTGTTTTAATTTTATACAGTGTTACTTACTATCTGCTGACTTTGTTGCAGGCGGACAAAGTTGATGCGTTCTTGCACAGTATGCTTGTGAAGACGGAGAGGAACAGGAACCATTTGGCTTGCTTTGGAACCTGGGTGCTGTACCACACCCTCAATGCCATGATCAATTACACTTTGTCTGGTTTTGAGCTGGAGCTGTACGCCATCTTTGAGTACCAGTACGTCTACTGGTGAGTCACTTCATTTTTCCATTTCTTTTCCTTGTACATTTTTATCTGTTTGTTTGGATAAGTCTACAGATGGTATTTTCAGGACTTTAAAAAAATTCTGAATTTGTACTATTGGTCAGGAAAAGTATTCCTGAATATAACTCATTGTTTTGGACGTATTTTTGTTTTCATTAGCCATTATAGAAGCCAGAAGTCATTTTAACCTTAATTTCGCTTCTCTAAAAACTCTCCTCTGCGGATATGTTGGTCACTAATATGCGTTTTTCAGTGGCGGCTTTGGAAAAAGTCATAACAGCGACGTTGAGTTTGTCATTCACCTCGCGTGCTTTTATACTTTATGCAGTTGCGAGCACTGTAAAACACTTATCAAAACATGTCATTCACCATTAGTAGAAATAAAAGTCATCTATCGCATTCTTTCTTTTTTGTTGAAGATTTCCATCTCTTGCCAAATTTCTTTCAGGTACTTGTATGAGCTTCTGTATGCTTGGCTAGTGTCTACTTTGCACAGAGCGGACAGTTTTTTGCTGGAGGCTGAAAATGCACCAGGTACTTTCATATTTGTCATTTCTCTGAGCTTATATCAGATACGAACACCGTGGAAGAAACCTGATGGGTGGTTGGCGGATGCTCTAGTGTGGTTTTGCTTCTTCTTTCCTATCAAACATCTATCGTCCTTTTCTCCCCTTCTTCTTTTTTATGTTTGTTACTCTCTTGTAACACCTCTAATCTTCTGGCGCTCATATGACCTTATGCAGTTGCAAGCGCCGTAAAACTTCTACTTAAAAAAAAAGAAACCTGAAGTATCTGTGCACAAAAGAGGCAATGTTTGTGAACCTGATTATCCTGTGATATGTTTATAATTTATAATATTGTTTTTTGTGAAATAGTTTTTTGATTTGTAAGAAAAAGTATAAAAGGACACTAACTGATCTTTTTTTTTTTTTTTCAAAATCAAATACGAGGGAAAGGACAGTTCTCATATTTAGAAACTAGCACTTGCACGCTGTAAGATCTTAGATCCTAGTTTAGTTCTCAGAGTTCTGAATTTTAAACTTTGCTTTTGCGTACCTTGGGTCAAGAACTTTTCAAATAACAGACGTAGCATGTAAGACTTCCTGGTACAATCAAATGTGAATATCAGCAGGGGGGGAAGTACTCATAGAGGAAAAAGCCTGGGTTTGCGACTTTACTTGCATCAGGACATCAGGACTGTGTCAAGCCAAATGTTTATTTGTTGGATCGACGCATGTCTAATAGGCGATGAGGGTATACTGACTATGTCACCTGTGACCAGAGCTGTGTTTGTCCATTGATGCCCCACTCCTTCCGTACCACAACGTGCCTCCATCCTCCCCGGTCCCTGCTTTGATGTATTATTTCATAAAGTCGAAGATCACTGTCAGCTTGTGGGTCGTTGGCGGGTGCTCTGGTGTGGTTTGCTCCTTGTTTTCTACCAAACATGTATCGTCCTGATCTCTCCTCCTTTTTTTGTGTTTGTTGCTCTAGTCTCTTGTAACACCTCTAATCTTTGGCACTTATATGACCTTATTGTGTTGCAAGTGCCATAAAACTCTTACTGTGGGTGGTTGGCTGGTGCTCTGGTGTGGTTTGCTTCTTTTTTCCTATGAAACATCTATCATCCTTATCTCCCCTTCTTCTTTTTTATGTTTGTTACTCTCTTGTAACACCTCTAATCTTCTGACGGTCACATGACCTTATGCAGTTGGGAGAGCCGTAAAACCTCTACTAAAACTAAAAAACTCTCACTAAAACTAAAACTGTCATTTTTTATGGGGGGGGGGGGGGAGGGAGGGGGTTAATGTATGATGTTGGAGGTTGTCCCTTGTTTCTCTTTGACTCTTATTGTGTCCAGCCGCACAGTTGTCTTTAGATCGGTATTAACTCTTTCACTACCGAGAGCAGTGTTTCATGGCTCGTGTTACCCCCAACGCTGGATCGTGAAGCTGTGTTTCACGGCTCGCCACTTCCTGCGTCAATACCACTCCTACTTTTGTCAAAATCGAACCTGAAATTTCAGGCTGAAAAATGTTCATTTTTAGCAACATGTTGAGATTGTTCATTATGTCCCCTTTATTTTCATATTATATAACACATGTGGCTAATATTGAACATTGAACTAAAAAATCTTTAATTTGTCCGACAGTAGGCAGAATCAGAAAATAGTTTACAGATAGGGCCCGGTCCTGGTGAGGGAAACAACCCCCCCCCCCCCATTCCGATGGTCAAACCCCCCCCCATTCCGATGGTCAAAGAGTTAATGATGTTTTTGTTTGTATGATCATATTTAATATTAAAGTAAGTCCTCCGTATTTGCTGAAATAGTATTTGATTTCCATATCTCTAGATATGACTCAGAAGGGCCGAAGCAGCAAGAAGAAGAAGAAAAAGAGAACTCGCACCTTGACCAGAGAACTGACCATAGCTCAAGCATACCAGCAGATGTTTGGTGGTTATTATAAGGTATTGTGTGCTTTTGTATTTGTTCTTCACTTTTGCCTCAGAAGTGCTGATTTTGTAACAAATCTTGAAATCCAGATTTCTGAAATTGTTCAGATTTTGTCTGACCTGGGCATGTCATATTGTACTAATGTATAAAAATAGACATGATACAAGATTTATTGTGTTTTGCTGTATAGTGACTCCTTGAGATGCCACCCGCTTTTGTATGCAGCTCTGGGGGGGGGGGTTAAAATACTGAATACCTGCTCTACTACATTTGCTCCTCCCATTGTCTGTTACCAAACACTCGCATTGTGATGTAGAACTTCACTCCTAGAGTACTTTTGTTTTATACAATTTTTTACTTCTTTTTTTTTACCTGTAATCAGAAATAGACAAATTTCTGCTGGTAGATTCGTTTTGATCAGTGCAACTTATGTTTGGTTTTGCTAGGCCGCCAGACGTTATTCGCTCCCCCTGTGTCTTGAATATACGCAGTACCTCAGAATACACTTGTTTTCAAAACCAGATCCTAAAATCCACAAATTGTTTTCATAAGTGTAGTGATGACTGATTTGTTTTGTTTTAACTTTGGGGTTTTTTTCAGGCTGTGGTTGCCTTCCAGCTGTGTGGCAAATTGAAGGAGCCCAAGTTTCGCTTTGACAACGAGGAAGTTCGCTACAGCCACAGATTCGCTCCCTTTGCTGCTGTCCTCACTCCCCCGTTTGTTCAGTACGCTCAATATAAGGTGAGAGACACGTCTGCTTTCCTTGTCTGCTTTTCATTCTCCTTGCAACTGCTTTGTTTTGTGAATGCAGGCACACAATTATTGCATTGTGTTTATGTGTACGGATGTGTGTGGAGGAGAGGATGTGTGAGAGAGTGTGTGTCTGGGTGTGCTCGTGTGTGTGTGTGTGTGTGTGTGTTTGTGTACAAGGTAAACACGAAACCAATGTGCCAGGATCTGTACAAAAATATGTATTTTATCTTATTTTATCTTTATCTTATAATAGAGTTAACCTGTCAAGCTTAATTAGGTTCTTTGGCTTTTTTTTTTATGATGCCCTCATTACTACTGCTCAGTGTATATTGCCAATTGAATTCATTGGTTTGAGTCATTGCCAGCCAGATTTTCCTTCACAGAAGGGGCAAAACCTATGATTTTGGCACAATAAACATAAAATTCAACTAATTTTTATTAGAACCTTCGAAACCAAACACATTTTTTTTTCAAGGTGGTGACTTAATTTGGTCAGTTTTTTTCAAAAATGGTAGCCTTTGCCTTATCTAAGAAGGAAAATTTGGCTAGTTGGACTCAATCCGATGAATCTTACTGGTAGTCTGCACTGCGTGTAAGGGACTATGTGCTATGTCCTTCTTGTTGTAATCCCTGGAAACTGCTCATCTTTTTTAAAAATTCACAAAATTATATTTGTTAATTTTAATAGTGGATTTCATAATTTTTTAACTTTCAAATTAGCATTTTGCTTCAGTGAAAATAGAAGTAAGCCTCTTTGCAAATCTTTTAATACTTCATACCCTGATTCAGTTTGGCTTTGTTGTTTCTTTGTTTTTTATCAGGAAACTTCAGATCTGAATCGGTATGAACCTGTACCAACGTCCCAAGAAATGTTTGGATCTGCTTGCAAGTGCTTTTGCCAAGCCAAAGAACTCTTAGACTCAGTATCTCCACAGTCAGAGGAAGTGAGTATATCACATTAGTTTTTGAATAATTGGTCGCGTTTAAGCACAATGGGGCTATCCCAAAAAAAATGCTGTTTTGAGAAAATCGAGAGTAAAGTTTTTGCCCCTTATTTAATTTCTGTAAAAGACAAGGAGAGTTTTCTCTAGAACCAAACAAATATACACACCAATGAAACCAAACTTCTCCTATAGGTAGGGCAATTCCAACTTTCGGTATAGGTCAAGATTTCTGAAAACCCCCGAAATCTGGGTTAGCTCGCTTGTCCTTAAAAGTGACCAATTATTGGTCTCTCTGGTAATTACACATTTCGCTGGAAAAAGTAACTCGACTCGGTGGCTGAATTTCTGTTTTCGTGTAAAGATGTCAGTCTTCTTTTAGTTACAATGATAAGTATTGGAGTGACAATAGCACCTTCAGTTGCTTTGTGGCATTCTACTGGAGCAATGATACGAGCATCGATTCTTAACTTATCTTATTTTGTGTCAATGGTCCACGTGCATGTTTACAGTAGTGGTGTTTTACAACAATCTTATTAACTCAAGCGAACTGGGTTTAAAAAATGATGACAGTGAAAAATTAATGATTTGACAGAAAGTTCATATCTCGCAACAAAATATTTGTGCTGTCCATATGAGTTTTTGGTAGGCGGCTCTTGTGTCACTCAAGCCTTCTTCTTTTTCTCCAGTGCCAATCTATACCTGATCTATAACAGCAGTTATTGTTTTTGTGTTGAGTTATTATAAACTATTTACATAATTATAACATAACAAGTGCATTTATATTGCACATGTCTACGCTCTACAGCATGTTCTATGCACTTTACAACTAGTATTACCGCAGCAGACTCTAGAACACTCAGAAGCAGTCTCGACTTCATGGGAAGCATACGTAAAACTATCTTTCTGCTCTTGTTTGTTGTGTCCACAGATACAGACTATGATAAAGATTGCCAAGACAAACTTTGTGGTGATGAAACTTGTTGTAGGAGGACACAAAGGAGATTCAAAGGTAGGTCAATTATGTCCTGCTTTCTATAGAAAGGAGCATTTAATATTGTCATTGACATCTTCAGTGAAGTTCAGTTTCAAATTAGACCAAAACACAGATTTCAAATGTACTGATAGCTTGAGGTACTAGTGGTAAAAGTTATGCTGAAACTTTTGGGAGAAGCCAATCTATCTCCATGACCAGCCCTCAACCACTTTCTTTTGGTGTTCATGTTTTGTGTTCCAGAAAAATGTTGAAAATTGCTTGTAGCAGAATTTTCCTTGTAAACGACATTGTTTTCAGCTTTTGGGTGACGGTCCTGTTAACAGTGAGATCATAAATGTTTGTGAGTTGAGTATGAGGCTCCTACTTAACTGGTATGGACTATAGATATTCAGAAAGAAGTAATGAAGTTGTTATTTTTAAATATAGCATTGTTATTGATGAGTCCTGAAACACATGAAGCTTTATGTAAACATTTCATATCATTGCATTAGCATGTACAGTGCAGCCTCTCTATGACGTCCTTACCGAAAACTCTCTATAATGACATTTTTTTCTGGTCCCGACGATGTCGTTAAAGAGAGGCTGCACTGTAGTTGCTTTTGCCAAATGGGTAAATAGGCACTTCATAAATTATAGCAATGAGTTTATTCTATTATGTATTAATTATATGTAAGGATTGATGTTGTCATTCTCTTTGTCTTGCTTGTTCTTTTATCATTTCTTTATGTAAAACTTTGGAGACTTTTGTAAGTACTGAAACAAGACATTTGTTTTGATTATCCTCCCCCTCCACCCTCCCTTTCCCCATTTTGCCAGCATACTACAAGTGCAACCAACAGAAGTTACCGTCACACTCTGTCTGTGGGTAGTTGGCGGGTGCTCTGGTGTGGTTTGCTTCTTCTTTCCTATCAAACATCTATCGTCTTTATCTCCACTTCTGCTTTTTTATGTTTGTTACTCTCTTGTAACGAAACACCTCTAGTCTTCTGGCGCTCATATGACCTTATGCAGTTGCGAGCGCCGTAAAATCTCTACTGAAACTACAAAAAACCACTCTGTCATGGTATGTCTCTGTGTTTTCTCCTCAGGACCCTCCCGACTTTGACTTCTCTCAGCACAAGGTCCTCCCTGTGATCAAACTGGTGTGATAGTTTTACAGATAGTTACGGATGAGCTGACTGAGAGAGGAATGCGGAGGATGGGAGAGTGGGAGAGTCTTCTGTGTTCGACTTATGCGTGTTGAACTGTAGTTACGGATGAGGTGACTGAGAGAGGCATGCGGAGAGTGGGAGAGTCTTCTGTGTACACGGCTAGGACTGCAGACCGCCACGTTTGGATGTATTGACTGCTCAGCGTAAGACTCCCGTCATAGGTCACTTTTCAAAATGGTGTGTGGTGGAGTCTTACACCAAGCAGGCGATTTGAACTTGAGTCATTGTGCGGGTTTGACTGTCTTGGTCCCAATGTGTTAAGGTAGAATTACTTCAGACTTCACACTGCTGTAAAAGTGAATAAAGGTGTATTTTAGACCCCCCCCCCCCCAAATATCTTCATGAATTATAGCAATCATGGTTTCCTGATCCTGTAAGACATAATATTTTACGACCCTGCTGTAACCTCCATCGTGACCCCAGATGCTGCACATGAGGTCAATCAGTTCAAAATAGGGTTCCAACTTCATGTTTCCCCATTCTGCTGTACGTATTGAAGTGTAGTCAAAATTGTCCAAGGCAGCCACCCATTGTCAAGAGGATAAGTTTTTGTTTGATACTGTTTGAGCGCTTAATCAGCTGCCTGCACTGTATTCTTCCTGGGAAAGCCGAGAATGTTTCTAAGTGTTCTGGGTTCTGCTGTTGTAATAATATCAATAAATATATAAACGTGTCGCGATGCGGTGGATTCAGGCTCTCGTCAATTTTGGGGCATGTAGAGTTATTGGTATCATCTTAAAACGTGTTCTTTTTTGTTGCTTTGGAGGTAAAAAATATCCATCTATCTTGAATAGAACTTGAGATAGTTGCAAATGAAAGAGGTGGGGCTCGCCTGGTTTCAGAGGTAAAATTAGTGAGAAAATGGTCTCCAGAAATTAGTTATTTTCTTAGCTTGAAAGTTCGTTGAAACTACCAATTTACATTTGTGTGTCTTTAATCTTGGTTTTTCAGTCAAAATCCACACAGAAATGTGTTCTTTATTGGGCATGAAAGGTGTTGAGCCAAAAAAGGAAAATTCTATTAAAATTCACAAACCGAGGGAAAAGTGCATTTTTTTTAAAACCCTGATTATTTTGACGAGCGCCTGATTTCACCATGCTGTCTCACAAATGTAATTTATTATTTATTATTATTTAATACAGCGTAAAGCGCATAGAACTTGCTGTTGAGCGGGGGTGTGCGCTATACAAATGCTATTTATTGTTATTATTATTATTGTCTTTGACAGGTAAATGTCTTGGACAGTATCATTATAACATAGAAGGAAAAAAAGCAAGTGGAGGAATGGAAAATGATTGGGAGTACAGGTGATTGTCTTGGACAGGTAGTCATTAGAGCAGGTTGGACTATATTCTGTTTGTTATATTTATGGGACGAAGTTGGAGAAAAGACAGTGTAGTGCCTGTTCTGCGATCGCTCCAGTCTTTTGTATAAGTTTTTTTCTAGACTGAACGAACAGCCTCCCATAGTCTCTGAATCTGATGACCTACAGCTGGATGTATGCTCAACCCTATCCGTACGCCCTGGGGTCATTTTGTGCCCCCGGGGTTGCATTCTTTACATTTTAAAATACTTCTAGTACGAAGTTGTCTTTGAAACTTTCAGTGTTTCTTAACAAATCATTTTGACAGACTGCTATGCAAAGCGTACGGATCGGATTAACTAGTAAATTTTCTCTTTGGAAAGTGGTGGCACAATGTTCCCCACGTCGCATGGATGCGATAGTAAAACACGACGTACGGATATGGTTAAGTTTATTTAAGTTGCTAAAGTAGTACGAAGAATAGTGGTAGGTATTAGAATTTTTAACCCTTACAGTCTTGGTCGTGTATTTGGTGTGCAAAGAATTGTAGACACAATCAGTATTGGCTGTGCCTGATGAGTCAAGGACTCTAGTATATATCCATATTACCTGGGCTAGAGGAAAGTGAGGGCTAAGATTTAAGTCTGGTGCTGTAAGGGTTAAAGAAATTAAGTCTATATATATCATGGTTTATCAGACTATCGAGAAATGGCTCGCACAAATGTGGACTGGCTGATCGTTACAATTTCAATCAATCACGTTCTCGCGAGTTTGTGGCAGTGTGTCTGTGTGTGTGTCTGGATAAGTTGTGGAGCTGATACCATAGCATACACAACAGAGAGAGTTTTCAATCAAAAACATGATCTCCTTGTGCAGTTCTCAATGCCTTGAGTGGGTTTTTTTCTACTGTTTTCTTCATTATTTTTTTAAAATGTGATTTGTTTTGTCATTATTCAGTTTTGTAAGGGCATCTTACCGAGAAGATCTTGTGTGTGGATATGACCATCCTTTTTACACCGCTTTTGAGTTGAGAGGTTGACAGAGGGCTATAGCTGTGGTGTATTTAGAAAGGTTAGGTTACCTTTTCTTATTCCAAAACGTGCTGTAAAATAATTGTGTAAATTTTTTTTCGGGGGGTGGGGGGGATGGCCATCTGTCTTTGGCAGTATCCTAGATTATGCTTCTCGTTAATGAATGACATTCTGGGTAAATGATGTTGAAAATAGGTCTTGATTTCTTTAAGTTAAGTTCACCACACTGCCTCACATATGTATTCGGTTTTTACAAAGATTTTCTTGTATTCTCCAAGCAGGTTCTTGAAATAATGTGCAATTGTTCCTCACTCACTCAGAGGAAAGGGTTATCTCAGATTTGAAGGCTAGTATGGGCAGTGTTACAGCTAATGATCTTATGTCCATCCTATTTTAATATAGAGGATCGATAGTAGTAAGAAGGAAACAGGACAATAAAAGCACATGGGCAAAGTTCCTTTTCAGTTCCCCATTCTTTTAAGATTAAGTTGAAATCATCTTTTGTGAATGACATCACAGTTACCCCCAGGTTAGGCCCCACAGATTGTGGGTTCTGCGGCTGTGCGAAGTTGGTCCGGTATTAGTAAGTTTTAAATGGAGGGCTGAAGTAAACCTTTACTTGAACGTGTCGCTGAAAGGCTAGACATTGTTGAGGCTAGAGAGGTGAGCAGTGTAAGTCTTGATTCCCTGTAATGGCTTCTCTGTTGACACCCACCCCTTGGCGCTCATATGACCTTTTGCAGTTGCGAGCGCAGTAAAACCTCTACTAAAACAAACAAAAAAGGCTAGACATTCTAGCACAAGCTGAACAGCCAATCATGACGTTGGAGTGTTCAGTGCTGATATTATTCAGGTTTAACGCAAAATACGCTTTTTTAGTTTTAGTAAGAGTTTTACAGCACTTGCAGCACAATAAGGTCATATAATAAATGCTGTCAAAAACTGTTTGTTTTAAAGAAGGATAACTATGACAAAGAACTTTCAACCATTTTGGGGGGAAAATTTTTAAAGTTTTTAACAATTGATTCAATTTTTCACTGCTTCGTTTTCTGAATTTGTACTATCTGTCATTGTTGCAAAATGCAACAAAATGGGAGTTCCAGTGAGAATTGCACAGATTGTCTTCACTAGAGTTGATATTTATTGAGGGCTCTTATGATAATAATAGCACTGATCTTATTTTGGAACTGACCAATGAATTCATATATATATATAATATATTTTAAGTGCAGTGTTTATTGTTACACAGAAGTGCTGGCCAATCTGAGCGGTAGCGCCCACTAGTGGGCAGTTAGGAATCACCCAGGTAGTGACAAGTATTATTTAATACCCCGCTAAGAAATACATGTAGGTAGGTGCTATAAAAATGTTACTCTCTTAAAGGTGGTAAAAAGGGGCACTGGCTAAAAAAAGGTTGACCAGCACTGATAGAGTATGACACTGACATAACTCAGGATGCACTGTTTAGGCCTTATATTGTTTTAAAAATGGTCCCACAAGCAACAACTTTAGTTCTCTCTTGTCTGACTGATTTGCGTTCTTTGTGTTTATGATCTATATATCGGCCACCTTAATTTTCTTTCCTTGAGCGCACTCGTATAACCTTTTGTGGTTGTGAGTGCTGTACAACTCTTGCTATTGACTAAAGTTTTCATGATGAAATGTGCTTTCATAATGTGCTGTCCTGGGCTAAAGGAGACGGGCCCAAAGGCCATTGGAGTCATTACAATATTACATCGTCTGCTGTTCCAATGTTACTGAAAATTTTGTTCTGAATTCTTCATGCAAGAACGGAGAAAAAACAGAATTGTTTTAACTTGCAGTACCGGTAACGCATCAAAATTCTAGGAGCCTGGGGAATATCCAATTATTTTCCACCCTTCCAACTGTACGGAAGTAAAGTGTTTTACAACTGTTATAGTACTTTGACTGGCACATCTTTCATGTGAATGTTTCAGCCGGTTTTGAGTGTGTTTCCCTCGTGTGTTTGTCAAGTCGGTCAGCGTTGGAATGACTGTTTCTAAGATCAGAAATAAAGTAATTTATTATAATTGAGCTTGTGTCCTGTGTTTATTTGGTGGCTGTTAAACAGGAATGATGTAGGTTTTTCACTTTCTCTGCTTCTATGTTTTCACTCACCACTATATTGTTCATATTATGTCTTCATCTGTTTTTATTGGCTCACTCTTATTTATTAGTCACTGGGTATATCTGTCTACCTATCTAATCTCTTTGTGGATGGTTGGGGGATGCATTGCTTACTCCTCCTTTCCTTATCTAACAATTAACATCCTCATCTCTCTTTCCACTTGTCTCTGTTTGTTACTCTCTAATAACACCTTGTGGGTGGTTGGCAGGTTCTCTAGAATGGTTTGCTTCTTCTTTCCTATCAATCATCTATCGTCTTTACCTCCCCTCCTTCTTTTTTGTGTTTGTTACTCTCTTGTAACACCTCTAATCTTCAGCACTTATATGACCTTATTGTGTTTGCAAGTGCAATAAACACTTACTAAAACTAAAACTAATAACACCTTTAATCTTCGGCACATATATATTATTATCTTATATGACCTATTTGATATCCACTAATGAACAGAACAAAAATGCACACATTTCAAACCAGAAGGTTTTTAAAAATCTTTACAGAGGAAAACACAATTATCTGGACTACTAAATATTTAGTAATAATCTCTATAGAAAAATCAAAAGACAAGTTTTTGATCATTTTGAAGGTCTTTGAGGCGGGGCGGGGGCTCTCGTGGCCTATTCGTTCAAAGAACCCGGGTTCGAATCCGGGTAGCGACGGAAAAATTTTCTTGTCTAAAATTGTCTCCTTTCACCTCTTTTCCTGTTCTCCTGTTCTCTAGCCATGCTCTGTCGTCTGCTTTCGTCTCCACTTTCTGCCCCCACCTCCTCACCTCTTTTGCCCCCTCCTCTGGGCTCTTGACTCTTTCTGCAGCCTTTCCACAGCTACTCATTGGCTCCTTCTTACTGCTGTCTTTCAGCCACATGCCTGATCTTCTGGTAGGAAAGATCTACACCTAGCCTTTTCGGACAAGGGCGACAAATCTCGGAGGGCCCGTGTGCAAGTTCCCCACGTTAAAGATCCCTTGATGGTCTATAATCGATCAGAGTAGGCTTCGGCCGCCACCCGGGCAAAATTAAAAATTTCCTACCAACTGAAAAAGTCTAATGTGTCCCGCGCGCTCATATGACCTTATTATGCAGTTGTGAGCGCGTAAAACACTTTTTTTTTAAATACATAGAGTCTGTGTTTGGTAACTAAATTGTTAAATGAATAAATTTAATGACTTCAACTTTTTATTGATCATGTTCTTTATAACAACAGCGGAGAGGGTTATAATCTTAATACTAATATTTCTTGTGAATTGTGAGCACTAAATGGTCCAGAGACGTGACCTCCTAATATACCGTCCGTCTCCGATAGAACGAAACCAAATATAGGAAGAGACTTACAAACTCCCTGAATAACCAGTTCAAGACTGCCACATTGGCGATTCGAACCGGGGTTATGCGCACCATGAAGGCATCTAACTCTGACAGCTTTCTCTTACATGTAAAATTAAAAGCAAACGAGACAGCGGTTTAACACACACTAGCTTATTTGAAAAGCCTTATAAAATAAGTGATGAGGAAAGACCTGGATAGCATAAGTTTGCTTTTTTGTTGGTTGGTTTGTATGTTTGTTTGCTGTTGTTTGTTTGTTTGTGGGGGGGGGGGGTTGGATTATTTAGAGCATCCGGGCAAAGAAATGAGAGGCGAACAATGACCGCTGATGTCTGTTGAGGGTGTGGCATTTGACGGCGATTAATTAAGCTTGTGTGTGCAGTAGAATGGGAATCATGCGCTGTGGATGGTTGACGGGTGGTTGGCGGGTGCTCTGGTGTGGTTTGCTCCTTCTTTCCTATCAAACGTCTTATGTGTTTATCACCCATCCTTCTTTTTTGTTGTTGTTACTCTCTTGTAGTACGTGTAATCTTCGGCACTTATATGACCATATTGTGTTGCAAGTAAGTGCCGTAAAACTCTTACTACAGCAGGGTATCATGCTAATAGCATGCCCGTTTACTGTACAAGAATGTGTTTCTTTTACAAACCGTTTACATGTCAGTTACAGAAATCAAGTATTATTCCTCTACATGATGACGACTGCATACGCACACCCCCACTCACCCGGTGATATGAAACAGGACTCAGAAACGAAAGTGAGCATTACTTTTTACTCAGAAAGTGCGACAAAAATGTTCCGTTGGCCTCCAGAATGATAATAACACAAGGCGTTTTTGAGCGCATATTTAGCGAATGTACAACGAAAGCATCTCATTTACTGCTAACAGTCCGATTAGCGTTCGTGATGGGGATGAGCAAAATGTTAAACGAGCGATTTTCTGTGTACAACAAAGAGTTCTTCCCCTTAGAGACCTGCGCCAGAGCGGAAGGGGGTCATCGAGTAGAGGGTTATACCCTTCGTTTGGCATTTACCAACTATCAATAATGGCTGAAGTACATTAGAACTGCGGCTCACGGCACGCATCTCGCGTGGCCACCAGCGTAAAGGGTACGCTCTCGATCCGAATTCTCGAAGTCGAAAGTCGTGCGCTGAAGGGCCAATCGACGTGAAGGTTCACTGGAAGTTATTATACGATCTTGTTCGGATTTCGATTTAGAATGACGCCACGACACCATGTCTTGCCTTTCGATTTCTACAAAAATCGTTTAGTCTGAACACTCTACGATGCTCACTTTGTTGTGGCTTGCCCTGTTTTGCATTCGTTTTGCTTTTGATTTTGTACGGTCGTTGTTTCTCTGGCTCCTACGTTATACACCATTATGAGCCGCCAGCTCATTTCGCCCATAGCGTCCACCGAGCTCAGCGTGAAGTCTCTGCACAGAGTACCCGCACAATAGTCATTGTGCAAGTCGAAGTAATATTTATAATCATAGATTGCAGTTATATAGCGCTCTGCCTCGCACCAGTATAAGCTCGTGTGGCTTAGAACGAGCCAAATTTTACAATACCTACTCGGTCCAGTTTAGAAATACGCCGATTTTTGTGAAACGCAGCTGTTATGTCACTCATTTTGGAAGAGCAGGAAGTGTATACGTCTGTAACGTTTCCTGCGTTGTTAGTTCTACGGATAATGTAGCCAAGCGTGACACGGAATAATTTACCAAAACTTTTGTTGGTATTCGGTTCCGGTTGTTCTCTAAGGAAAAAGTCTTTTTGCGTGCAACGTAGGAGAACTGTTTACAATTGTGAAGCTAGACACGTTGTGAATAGTTTTCTAGAACTTTGACATATTGTGGTATTTCCATCGCAGCAGTTCGTTTCTGTCAAGGTAAGCTTCACACTTTTAAAAAAAAGGAAACGCATGATCTCTAATTAAGTCTGTCCCCGTGGTTTTATGCACCCCGCATAATTTAGTGAAATTTGATTATTTTTAAAAATAATTTCTGATCATTTTCCTTTATCATTCTTTGTTAAAATTAACAGAATTGCATAATTGCACATTTTTGGGCTCAGTTTGCATAATTTCAGAATTTATTTCGCATAAAACCGCGGGGACAGTTAAGTGTAGACTGAATGACTTCAAAATAGACTTTTTTTTCTTTTTTCCCCCCAGAAAATGATTTGATCGCTCACGGCTTAGAGCCAATCACCCGCCCCCTGCCCACACCCACTCTTTTCCCAAAACATATTTTTGAAATTCATGCATCAGTGCAGTCACATTTTTCTACAAAATATATTTTTTAAATTCAACTGAATACCTTAGCTCTTTGGGTCCACTGTTATATCATGTGACGGATTCTCTGTTGCTCCACTACGTCTTTTTTTCAAATTGCTAGTAAGCAAGTTCAGTATGAGTTTTATGGCGCTTGCAACTACAAAAAGTCATAAATATGAGCGCGCGCTACGCAAGTTGGTGGCATTCACCACAGTTCACAGTACGGCTTGATTTTATTCAGTGGTCAGGTTAGAAAATTTGTAATAAAAATTCAGTTGGTTTTTTAAAATTATGTTTTATTAAAATTGCATTATTCACAAATTTAGGTAACGGCCAACGGCCTTTATAAAATTATAGAACCGAGAATTTTGTCGGAATCAAAGAGGGAGAACAAATCTATTATAAATTTGTACATTTTTTATATTTCATTCGAGTCTCTCCAAAGACTGGACTTTCTATTAATGTGTATCTAATGGTACACTCTGTATCGCATCCGACACAGAAGAGATTCTCATGTCCCTGCAGGAGTCATGGGAAATTAATTCCATCTTTAAAATATTTTGCCATGCTTTGTTCATAATCGCTCCATTGGCGATGCTGGAGCACTTTGAATAATCTTTCTTTTAAACATCACAAGGTTGAATATAATATTAATGATAACTGTAAATTATTATTATTATTGTTATTATTATTATTATTATTATTATTTTATTA
>NW_004797302.1:1655415-1656277 GCF_000002075.1 Aplysia californica
CAGCAGCAGCAGCAGCAGCAGCAGCAGCAGCAGCAGAAGAAGAAGAAGAAGAAGAAGAAGAAGAAGAAGAAGAAGAAGAAGAAGAAGAAGAAGAAGAAGAAGAAGAAGAAGATCCCTTGGAAGTTCAAAATCGATAGTAGTAGGATTCGGCCGCCACCTGGGCAAAATTCAAAAATCCTACCAAGTGAAAAATGTTTAATGTGTCCCGCAAGCTCATACGACCTTAATCAGTCGCGACCGCCGTAAAACGTTAACCAAAAAAAAAAAAAGAAAAAGAAATAGAATAAGATTCCGCTATACACCATTTTGAACATTGACGTATGACGGAGTCTCACACTGAGCAGTCGAAAAAAAACCCCATAAACTGTCCCCATGGTTTTATGCACTCCGCATAATTTAGCAAAATTTGATCATTTTTTGCATAATTTCTCATTATTTTCCTTCATCATTCTTTTTTTTTAATTAACAGAATCGCATAATTTCACATTTTTGGTCTCAGTTTGCATAGTTTCATAATTTCTTTACTTTAAACCACGGAGACAGCATAAAGCAGAAGGTGAAGGAGAAAAAGATAATAAATTTTTTTTTTAACTGCGGCTTGTTAAAAATTTGATTATAACAACACTTTCTACGTATGTCAGATGTTGAAGGTAGGCGGAATATCGAGCAATCAGCTGATCCATGAACAGACAGACAGCGAGGGCCACGGAGAGCGGGACGACACGCCTTTGACAGTAGGACAAGTTCTGTTATGTGGCACACCCGTGGTCTCCATACGGGAGGAGGTGAGGGTTTACGGGGGGAGGGAGGGTTTACAGGTGACGGGTGGAGGTGAGGGTTTACGGGTGGAGTGAGGGTTGGC
>NW_004797302.1:1657997-1667231 GCF_000002075.1 Aplysia californica
TCTCTCTCTCTCTCTCTCTCTCCAAGGAGGAGTCTGGTCCCAAATCGCTAACATTCATCGTTAGAAATAGGCTTAGTTAGAAAATAAAAGCATGTTCAATGCTTTTGAAATAATAAATATGAATATCCAATTCAAACATGCTGTGTAAACACTCCAGATCAATTGCTTTTGAAACAAGTAGGACAACTCCATACGAACGTTTGTGTGTGAACCTAATTATCGCTTTTCAATATCCAAAAAGACAAACTCACACTCACACACACACACACACACACACACACACACACACACACTCACACACACACACGCGCGCGCGCGCATGCAAACACACTCACACACATACATCTCTTGTGATATCTTTTTTTCAATGATCACGCTCTACCTTTCAGCTCCAGAGCTAAGTGCATCGAGTGCACGGCGTGCCACACTTTCTTCTCCCCCAACAAGTTTATCTTCCACTCGCACCAGAGTCAGAGCAACGCGTACAGGTACCCGGACGCCGCCAACTTCAACTCCTGGAGGAGACATCTGGTTCTCTGTGAAGGTGACCGGAGGTCGGAGGTCAAAGTTCACGCTTGGGAGGATGTCAAGGTTAGTATGTGAACAGAGGTCGTTACCAGAATGATGGCCCTTTTTGCGAATATTAATACAGTTACAGTAGCTGTTGCGTTTTGTAAAAGGGGTACAGGTCAGGGTCAAAGTTCACGCTTCGGAGGATGTCATGGTTAGTATGTGAACAGAGGTCGTGAACCAGAATGATGACCACTTTCTTGAAAACAGACACCAGTAGCTGTTGCGTTTTGTGAAGGGGGGTCAAAATTCACGCCTTGGAAAATGCCAGGGTCAGGGTGAGTAAAGGTCGTAACCCAATAACTTCTGCATGAATACCAATTATAGCGATTTCTGTGAGGTGGTTTCAGGTCAGAGGTCATAGTTCACGCTTTGGAGGACACCAAGGTTAGCGGAAATTATGTGACAAAGAAAGAATAAGAAAGAGATTTAGTCAGAGTTTAATGGCACTTGTAACACGTATAGGTCATAATATGTGAGGCTTCGTGGTAGAAACAAGCGCTTGTCAAAGTAATGAAATCAAGTATATCGGCAGTTTTCCGCCAATTTGAGAAATTTTAAATACATTTTTGTTGTTGTTCTGGGTATTTTTTGGATCAACACTTTTTATGTCCATTTAAAAACATATTATTTTTTCTGTGTGGATTTTACTGAAAAACGTTGATTAGTGACACAAGAAATGTACATTTTCAATTTCCATAGACTCGAAATCTCAGTCCCAAGCTTTGGAAATCAACGAACTTTGGCAGCCATTTTCACGCTAATTTTACCTCTGAAACCAGGCGAACCCCACCTCCTTCAATCACAAATAATATCTCCACGTCTATTCAAGATAGATGCATATTTTTTCATCGAAAGATAGTCAAATGATCAAGTTTTAAGATGATACTAATAACTCAACATACCCAAAAATTGACGAGAGTCTGATTCCACCGTGTCGTGACACAATATTATAAGTATCAATAGTTAGAGTTGTTGCTGGAGAATAACATACGAAGAAAAGGAGGAGAGATAAGGGCGATAGATGTTTGCCAAACTACACCAGAGAACCCGCCAATCCCCTAGGGGGAAAGAGGGAAAGAGAAGGTTGGGTGAACTCCTGAAGAATCCACGTCCATAAAAAATTAACCCAATACCGAATACTGCGCTTTGTGAGGAGGTGGGCTTACGTCAGAGGTCATACTTCACGTTGGGGTCTCTCGTGGCCTAGAGGTTCAGGTGTTAGCCGGGTTCGAACCCGGGTAGCGACCAAAATTTTCTTATCTAAAATTGTCTCCTTTCATCTCCTTTCCTTCTCTCTAGCATGCTTCTGTCGTCTGCTTTCGTATCCTCTTTCTGCCCACATCCCCACACCTCCTTTGCCCCCTCCTCTTGGCTTCTGACTCTTTCTTCAGCCTTTCTACTGCTACTCCTTGGCTCCTTCTTACTGCTGTCTTTCAGCCACCCCCTGATCTACTGGTAGGAAAAATCTACACCTAGCCTTTTCGGACAAGGGCAAAAAATCTCGGGGGAACCGTGTGCAAGTTGCGCACGTTAAAGATCCATTGGTGGTCTAAAATCGATAAGAGTTGGCTTTGGCCGCCACCCGGGCAAAATTCAAAATTTCCTACCAACTGCAAATATTATGTGTGTCCCGCGAGCTCATATGACCATATGCAGTTGCGAGCGCCGTAAAACACTCACCAAAACAAACAAAAAAATAGTTCACGTTTGAAATGGTCCGGGTGAATCAAGGTCGTCACCAGGGGAACTTAGAGGTCAGAGATCACACATCACATTTGTCAGAATGGAAAGATTTGTGTAAATCAAGGTCAACTGTTGACCAGTACAGACCATGGTACCATTGCTGCTTGTGAAGGTGGGCACAGGCCAAAGGTCATAATATGCTTGGAAGAATGACAGTGATCATAGTTCACCAATAAAAGAACGGCACGCCTAGGCAAGGTATCGATAGTGTCGGTCCCAGGGTGAACAAGTTCGGGAAGTATTCATTTCACAGACGGGCCAGAGAACTGTCTTGATCTAGTACTGTACAGGATGTGATAAAACAAAGCTTTTTCCAAGATATAGTATAGTTTTGGGGTTGTTGTAGTTGTTGTTGTTGTTGTTTTGTAGTTATTTAGCTAGTTAGTTAGCTGTTCATTAAAAACAAAATTTCTTTTAGAATTTAACTTCTTTTTTATTACTTTTTTCATGTTTCATTATCAATTTTTTAAAGTACTTTTTATTTTTTATTCATATACATGTAGTTACTTAGTCATTTATTTATTTTTCTAATATTTTAATTTTTTAAAGTGAAATTTTGTCTTTTGTTTTAATTAAAAGAAATTAAAATTGGTCTTTATTTTTTGTGTGTGTGTGTGTTTGAAGGAAACACGATATTCACCCATTATATCTAAATCGGCGGCAATGTCTATTTCCCCCCCCCTCCCTCCCCTTCTCTCTCTCTCTCTCTCTCTCTCTCTCTCTCTCTCTCTCTCTCTCTCTCTCTCTCTCTCTCTCTCTCTCTCTCTCCCTCCCTCCCTCTTTCTCTTTATCTCTCTCACACTAAGCATGGACACATAGACAAAGACACAAACACACACACACACACACACACACACACACACACACACACACACACACACACACACACACACACACACACACGCTCACTCGTACGTATACACGCGCGCACACACACACGCACACTCACACACACACACACACACACACACACACACACACACACACACACACACACACACACGCACACACACACACACACACACACACTCACGCACAAGCATACTCTGTGTGTTCGGAACTGGAATTACAATTTTTTTATTTTTTTTAAACACTCAACAAAACGTCTCTCGAAACGATACTCTTCCAAAACGTGACATCAACAAACATCTTAGGGACGAGTGAAAATATCAAAGTCATTCTGCAACCTTCGAGTTCCCTCAAACATCATATCTCAGATCGCTCATTAACACGAACATTGACAGAGGCATTAAGAAAGTCTTCAGAAAAGCATTAATGTCATTAACCTTTCGAAAACACATAGGACAACAGTTAGAAACTCACAGCACACTCTTGTGCAAGCGTTTTCCTCACGAGGGCAATTATTTCTTGGACTCCTTTTTTTGGAAAAGATCGATAAAGCTACTTCACGTGAAATAGTGAAACTGGATGGGCTCAATTTGAGTCATGGAAATTTCTAGAAATTTTAATGATACTTGATTGGGTCAGACCATGAGTCTTCGTGCGTTTCAGGGAACGGCATCGTCCATTTTTTCTTTGATTTTTTAATCTTCATTTGTATTGACAGAATAGAAATGTGAGAAGTTGCCAGAACTTCCGTCGAGCACACACACAGCTAGTGTAGTAGTTAGAGCAACAACAGTAGCAACAGCAGCAATAGTAGTAGTAGTAGTAGTAGTAGTAGTAGTAGTAGTAGTAGTAGTAGTAGTAAAATAAGAAGCCTACTTGATCGTAACCCATGTTGACTTTTAAATTCTGAAACTAAATTTGTTTTTATAGCGACGTATTGTCCATTTGAAGTGAATATCCTGTTGTTGTTCCTGTACAAACTCAAAAGACAAGCCAACTCGTCAAACTGGGGTTAAACTTAAAGAAGTTGTGGCTATTGGAAGAACGTCAACATCATTGCCTTTCTCCCCCTGGATCAGGATATAGGCCACGAACAAGCACGTTCCACCTTTTCCTATCCTGAGCTAGTCGCTTAGATGTCATTCCATGTCTTCCCATTTTTCTGTACATCCATTTCCGTGACTCTCCTCCAGGTTCCACGACGTGGTCTTTCCCTTGATATTTTACCTTGTGGGATCCAGTCTAACACTTTCCTTGTTATGCAACTGCTTGACTTCCTGAAAGTGTGTACAATCCTTTGAAATAACTAAAAATATCAGCAACGTTAAACAGAACCAAGAGCAGGTGTTAGTAAGAAATCGTATGTACATTATATTACTTTCTAGGCTATGTGGTTGGCGGGTGCTCTGGTGTGGTTTGCTTCCTCTTTCCTATCAAACATCTATCGTCCTTATCTCCCTTCCTTATTTTTTATGTTTGTTACTCTCTTGTAACACCTCTAATCTTCTGGCGCTCATATGACCTTATGCAGCTGCGAGCGCCGTAAAACCTCTACTAAATCAAACAGGCTATGTTCAACGGTGGCTCTCGCCGAAAATCTCCCTCGAGCCCGGGTGCTGAGCCAGACGACACCTGTACACTGCCCTCCACACACAGCCAAGGCTCCAGCTTGGACAACCCATCCGACGCCATGGCAGAAAGGTACAGGAAGTACGCGTCACGTGATGTGGGCGTGGCATGGCGCCGTCTGCAGACCGCACAGCCATACCTCGGGGAGGCCGGGAATGTCTTCGTTGATAAGCAGCCTCTGCCTCATGGTGATTGGTTAACACTTAGTGTTATCATCATCATCATCATCATCATCATTATCATCATCATCATCATCATCATCATCATCATCACCATCATCATCATCATCATCATCATCATCATCATCATCATCATCATCATCAACAACAACAACAACAACAGCAACAACAAAAACAACAACAACAACAACAACAACAACAACAACAACAACAACAACAACAACAACAACAGCAGCAACAGCAGCAACATCACATAATCTCAAATAGACATCGGCGACCATTGTTCTCCACTCATTTATCCTCTCGGGTGCTCTAAAAAACGGTATTATTCCGGTTCTTCTTCCTCATTCAACTGTTCGGGTTTTTCAAATCATTTCTCTGAGTGTACCCCTGCCTCGTTTTGTCTTAATACTTGTACACGGAGAGTTATTTCCCGTATGAACGCAGCCAATTTTGTCATGTCATCCATTTTTCAGCCCCACAAACGTTCTCCTGTTTCTACTCCTGCTTAACCCTATCCGTACGCCCTGGGGTCATTTTGTACCCCTGAGATTGTATTCTTCATATTTTAGAATACTTCTAGAGCGAAGATCTCTTTGAAACTTTCAGTATTTCTCAACAACAACAAAAATAAAACATTTTGGCAGACTGCTATGCAAAGCGTACGGATCGGATTAACGAGTAAATTTCCTTTTTGATAAGTGGTGGCACAGAGTTCCCCACGTTGTATGAATACGATAGCAAAACACGGATAGGGTTAAAATTGTTGCTTTAAAAACACTAAACTGAATAGAAATGAATACGCCAACAAATAAACATTCAGTTGGGTTGTAGATAAGTTGGATTTGTTGGCGTTTCGCAGATCTTTTTAAAGACAACATAAATCCTTCGACATGGGACACCCTTGTTCTTGACAGGCAAAGCTGGAGAGCTGCAGCCAAAGTGGGCGGCTAGCCATATGAAACACAGTTGGAAAGTGAAACTTTTTAATCTTCGAAATGTGGCAAACCTTTCTGTTTTTCTGGTCCGGCTTTGGTCTCATCGGCCACAGCAGAAGCCACAAACCATCGTAACCTTCATTTCTTCTAGTTCTTCTAAGTCGCTTAAGAAATATTCTCCAAAATGGAAGGATTGTTCATTTTCACACATTGACGGACGAGCTATTATTTTTATTATTATTATTATTATTATTATTATTATTATTATTATTATTATTATCATTATTATTATCATCATCATCATCATCATCATCATAATTATTGTTGTTATAATGACTGTAAACAACAGAGAGATGTCGCGGTGCCAGCTGACTTAGCTTACTGTAAACTAAGAATTAATCTAACTCGTATGCCTCGCCGAGATCTTGCTCTTTTGGGTAAATGTTCAGGCTAGTCCCCAACGTCTTCGCGTACAACGACGGTCACAACACTGTGCTCTCTGTCTCTGGAAAGCATGAGAGAGCCATTGTGTGTGACCTCCTTGATAACCCTGAATGTTGAGAGACAGAAGAGAGAGGGGGAGAGGAAGAGAGAGAGAGGGGGGAGAGAGGGGAAGAGAGAGAAGGGGAGAGAGGGGGAGAGAGAAGAGAGTGAGAGAAAGAGAGAGGGGAGAGAGAAAGGGGAGAGAGGGGGAGAGAGAAGGAGGAGAGAGAGAGAGAGAAAGAGAGAGGGAGAGAGAGAGGGGGGGAGAGAAGAGAGTGAGAGAGGAGGAAGAGAAAGAGAGAGGGGGGAGAGAGAGAGAGAGAGAGAGAGAGAGAGAGAGAGAGAGGGGGGGAGACAGACAGACAGACAGACAGACAGACAGACGGAAGGAGGGAGGGAGGGAGGGAGGGGGGAAGAGAGGGGAAAAGTTAAGTCCCTAACATATTATTATTTTCAAAAAAGATTAATTCCTGAATTTGTTACGTTTGCTTAGGTGACCTGCTTCGATCCTTGTCAAGAACGCACCCCCAGGACTGGAAATTGTCACACCAATATCCGCTTCACCTTGTGCCACCACCTTTCAACACGCCATCCTTCGCCTTCTGCTCACCTTTGAATCCCAACATTTTCAATGGGGTAAGTATTTTTTAGAGAGGGGAACGAAAATTACCAGTTTAGCACAATTTGTGATAGATCTACACCCATTTGACTTGCAACCTTGAAAGACAAATACATTTGATTTTGTAGATCATAGTCAATAGTCGCATTTAGTTGAAATCGGTCGAATTGTGCGTCAATGGAAGCTTTAGCCCTCAATCAGAAAGGAAAATCAAGCCAATCCAGACTGATTCAAATGACTTCATTTTGGTCGCTTTTAAGCACAAGGGGGCTATCCTGAAATGCTGTTTTGAGAAAATTGAAGGTAAAGGTTTTGCCCCTTGTTCAGTTTCTTTAAAAGACAAGGAGAGTTTTCACTATAACCAAACAAGTATACACATCAATGAAACCAAACTTCTTCTATAGGTAAGGAAATGCCAACTTTTGGTGTAGGTCAAGATTTCTGGGAACCCCTGAAATCTGGGTTAGCCCAATTGTCCTTAAAAGCGACCATTTGCACTGTGCTAGCCATTACGTCGCACCTACCGCACACATATTATCTTAATGCTACGAAGCACAAGACGAGTAAGGGTGTAATATGGGGTGCCCTTTGGCACGATCGGTTCGGTTCCGTTCGTTTAGGTTTGGTAGGCGAGGCTAGCCAGATTCAGCTCGCAAAGCAACCGTCGTGACACAAACCGATCGCCCGACTCGAAGGTGGCCATTGGGGGATCGGGTCGGTTAAGGTCGATTTGCTAGCCAGATTGAGGGCGCAAAGCGGCTATCATGGCGGAAGCCAATCACGCAAACAAATGCGTTTGTTTTTAAGCGACGACTCGGGCGATCATCCCGACCCGACCTGACCAAATCCAATCCGCAATGGCCACCCGGTGTAAAAAAAAACCACTTTTGTTTTCTGGCCGCGAATGGGGCGATCGAAGTGTCAACCACCCCCACCCCCCCCCCCTCCCCCCTCCCCCAGTGGTACTGTGTATAACACACTAGCTACAAGTTATGAAGCATGTTAAACCACGTTTAATTATCACAAAGCGCGCTACAAATACATTTTTAAAGTTTTTCTTTGGGGGCAGTGGCAAGGTGGCGGGTCACATGGACGGACCCCACGGACTCTATCTTTTTGTTCATGTCTAATACTAGTTTTAAATTCATTCATTTATTGTATGTGATCAGTATTGTTATGCGATGTAATTGTAATTATTTTTAAAGCACTGTGCTGTTCGTCCTCTCAAATGTAGGGTGACTGCTTGCAAGCTTTGTCGACGACCCAGAACTTACAAGACCATGTGGACAGGCAATACGCGTCTCCGGAGAACACACAAGGTACACCAAGTAGGTGCTTTGTGAACGACACCTCAGCTCTGACCTCTCGACACATGTCATACCAAAGGAATGAGCTTAAGCCCCAGACATCCTACCACTCGAAAAATCCAAGCACTGACCCAATGCCACAAACAACGGATCATTGGGCTAACTCAGCAAGACATCATGAGCCTGACAACATTCCACCTGCTACTGACAAATCTCGGGAGTTAGACTTAGAGGGGCCCCAGCTGATGGGAATGAAAGATTTACCCAAAGAACGTAGCGATTTTGCTCACCAGGATGGAGATGAGGACGACGAAATAGTCGACGTTTTGGGAGAAAACGTGAATAGCGATGAGGAAAAGGGAAATTCTACAGTTTCGGATGCTTGCGATTCGTCGTGTGTGAAGCAAAGACAAGACGTGACGAATGAAGATGACCCATCAGGTCGTGTTTCAGCGCTTGAAAACATGGACACAGGTGCGAACTATACCTCAATGGTGATTGTGATGGTTTCTGAAGATGGTTTATATAATCAGAAGGCCAGTGTAAATGTTCCCATTTCTCTCGGTGAAATAATCTGATTAACTCCTCATGTCTACTCCGAAGCAAAATCTTTAACAAGCCTTCTAAGAGGTCAGTGTTTTTCCAAGAGGCTCACTGCTCGGGAATTTCCGTCTTGGTATTTCCAATACTTTTTGTTTCCTCATATTTCTGAGCTCGCTCTTTTTGCTCTTGATCTCACACGCTGACTTGACAGTTTTGGAAGGGTCTGTCTGTTGTCTGTCTGTCTGTCTGTCTGTCTGTCTGTCTGTCTGTCTGTCTGTCTGTCTATCTGTCTCTCTGTCTCTCTGTCTCTCTGTCTCTCTGTCTCTCTCTCTCTCTCTATCTATCTATCTATCTATCTATCTATCTATCTA
>NW_004797302.1:1667361-1669704 GCF_000002075.1 Aplysia californica
GGGGGGGGGGGGTTACTGACGCTTCAAGCAAACGTCATCTTCCTTTTTCAGAGCAGCTGCTCATCAAATTCGACAGTGACATAGACAACCCTGAATTTGTGGACCTTCCTCAAGGTATGTGTATGATACGTAAACACCCAAATTTTTTCCGTATCTCTTTTTAAAAAAGGGTCCAATTCTAATATTTGTTTCGTTTAGGGTAAACAATGTTCGACTTATTATGATTTTATATCATAGAGCATAAGTGTATTATTGTATGGTAAGATGATGAACTTTGCGAGAAGGGGAATATTTTGAGTACGAATGCAAGTGATGTCCATCTTTTGTGTTTTTATGAAGGATTCGTTTTGTTGATTGATTGGTTGGTTGGTTGGTCGATTGGTTCATTGATTGATTGGTTGGTTGGTTGGTTGGTTGTTGTTGTTATTTTTGCGGAATGATTTTAAATTATCTGAACAAGGATCATCCCTCACCACAGCGGTTAGACCTGGTGAGCAAAGTAGCTGTGGCTCTCAGCGACAATAGCAACAACTTCCTTATTTCCCTGTCATCCTACTTGGATGAATTGTATATTACAGCCTGCACTAAAAACTTAATTCCACCTTTTTAGACAATAAACATCCCTTGTTCCTTCAAACAAATATATTGGCCAGAAGTAAAAGACCTAGGCTTCTGACCTGCAACAACAAAAAAAGATACAGAAGGTCATTTTACTATCATCCATCAAAATTCTTCCATCTTAACCATCTTGTTACATGTATTCAAAGGACCATAGAGCATGCATCCGAATAACATTGAGTTTCAATCAGAATACGGAGTATGTATCTAGCATAACATTACTATTGTTTATATTACTGTTCATTTATATTATGCATGTGACTGTAAGCCTGCGTGTGTGTGTGTGTGTGTGTGTTTGTGTGTGTGTGTTTGTGTGTGTGTGTGTGAGTGTGTGTGTCTGTGCGTGTGTATATGTGTATGTGTGTGTGTGGTGAAACACAGAACCAATGTGCCAGGAACTGGACAATAACGATGTATCTTATCTTATCTTATCTTCTTGTACCCGTTTCGGCACAGACGTGTGGGTGTCGCTGATAGAGATGAACAGAAAAAAGTGCAGTGTCTTAGCAGAAGAAGAGGAGACTTTAAGAGGTAAATACTGATTTGTGTTTTTATGAAGGGTTCGTCCGTTGATTGGTTGGTTGGTCGTTTGCTTTGTTGGCAGGTTGGTTGGATTGTTGGTTGGTTGCTTGCTTGCTTGCTTGCTTGCTTGCTTGCTTGTTGCTTGCTTGCTTGCTTGCTTGCTTGTTTGGCTGGTTACTTAGTAGGTTCGTTGGTCGGTTGGTTGCTTGTTTTTGTTGCTTTTTTTGCGGAAGGATTCATCTGGTTGATTGGTTGGTTGGTTTGTCTGTTAGTTTGTTGGTTGATTCCTTGCTTGCTTGGTTGCTTGCTTGGTTTGCTTGGTTGCTTGGTGAAAGATTAGCAATGTAGAAGGCGAGTTGGTGTGAGTGCAAAGCTAAATTGTTAATTTGGATATAATGTTTGTTGGTTGATCACCTGGTTGGCTGAGTAGGTGGATACTTGGCTGGTTGGTTGGGAGATTAACTGGATGTTCGATTGGTTGATTGAGTGACGAGTTGGTTGCTTGATTGGTTGACTGGGTGATTGGCAGTTGGAAATCTGATACTATAATTTAAATGTTGGTAGGTTTGTTTGTTTGTTTGTTTGTTTGTTTGTTTGTTTGTTTGTTTGTTTGTTTTGTTTTGTTTTGTTTGTTTCCAGGGATATGGTAGATGGTAATTGAGGAGGAGGGGGGGGGGGATGATTTTTAAGTTCGTAGATGGACTGTACGTTCACTACTCGAAAGGTTTCTTTCAAGGATGGTTGTTTAGTTAAACTGAAACAGTAGAACTTCCTGATTGATTTACCATGGTTGACTTGGCTTACTAACTTGCGTAATAGCTTCTATATGGGCCTATCACTTACACTCTTTTTGTTTGGTTAGTATGTTTTGTCAGAAAAACTTAAGTGCCTGAGAATTAAAACCCAAAAAAAAGATATAATAATCGTATGGGATGATAAGCTATGCTAATTACTGTATTATTTACCTACCAGCGTCCCTGCACCTTTACACTGTCAAGATGCAAGAAGCAAGAAAAGATTTAAACCAGCGATTCATCTCCCTAAAAGGTTAGTAAAATGTAATATCGGGTTATATTATTGTCTCAAAAGTCTTGTGAAAGGGCTAGTCTATCTATCTATCTATCTATCTATCTATCTATCTATCTATCTATCTATCTATCTATCTATCTATCTATCTATCTATCTATCTATCTATCTGTCTTA
>NW_004797302.1:1670817-1680702 GCF_000002075.1 Aplysia californica
AGAGAGAGAGAGAGAGAGAGAGAGAGAGAGAGAGAGAGAGAGAGAGAGAGAGAGAGAAAGAGAGACATATGCCCACACACAAACACATATCTAAAGGTTGTTTTTGTGTTTCTTCAAGAAAGCATTACTTCATTCCAATGTACCTTTCTGTCGGTTTTTCGATTCCTTTATCGAAGTCTTCTTAGCCAATAACCCACGATGTGCAACTGTCCTGCTATGTTTCATGTGTATTGCTATTTCCAAATAAAAATATTATGAACTCAGAACTTTACACTGAGCATACTATTATAAGTGGACTTTGGGTTGCTAAAAACAAAGCACTCCTGCTACAGTGTATTTAGCATCATTATAATGTGTGCATAAAATAACAAAAGAACTATCTGTTTTGCAGAGACGTTCAAACTTGAAATTGAAAACGAGAGGTCCTTGCGTGATTGCTTTGAGGGAAAACTTTCAGGTCAGTACTGTAATAATGATAATAATAATAATAGATAGCATAATAATATGTATAGCGCACAACTCCGCTCTACGTCAAGTTCTATGCGCTTTACACTATAATATTATTAACCAACAGACCAAAGAACACTCGACAGAAACATTCTTAGCTTCCCCGGAAACATACTGTATACGATTACCCCGAAAGTATGTATAAACTCTAGGGGCTCGGGTATTTTGTTTGTAGTTGTTGTTGTTGTTGTTGTTGATTTTTGTTGTTGGATTTATAAATTTATTCTTTTTTCGGGTGTTTTGTTTTGTTTTTTCGTCTACATCTTTTCAATATTCGCACAGTCCTTACTTATTCACAGCGAAATATCTTAGTAAAAGGCAGTTTTGTCAACGTTATTTCACAAGTGTTTAAATTATCCTTTTTTATGTTTAAAAACATCAAAGTAAAATAGAGGTCCCAAATAAGAGTCATGGCATGTTTTCAGTTACACAGAAAAAACAAATAACGAAATAAAACGAAGCTGTCTGCAGTGTTTGACACAATTGACCATCCTATTTTACTCACAAGGCTTGAGCGCTCATTTGGTTTATCAGGTACTGTGCTTTCATGGTTTAAGTCATATTTACTAAGAAGAGTTCAATCAGTGCAAATTAAAAACAGTTTTTCCTTCTCTCTTGCAACATTCTGTCGTCTGCTTTCGTCTCCATTTTCTTCCCCCACCCCTCACCCTCTTTGTCCCCTCCACTGGGCTCTTTTTGCACCCTTTCAACTACTACTCTTTGGCTCCTTTTTACACCTGTCTTTCAGCCACACCCCTGATCTTCGGGTAGGAAAGATTTACCCCCCAGCCTTCTCAGACAAGGGTGAAAAATCTCGGAGGCCCCGTGTGCTAGTTGCGCACGTTAAAGATCCCTTGGTAGTCTAAAATCGATAAGAGTAGGCTTCGGCCGCCACCCGGGTAGAATTCAAAATTTCTTACCAATTGAAAATGTTTGGTGTGTTCTGCGCTCTCATTTGACCTGATGGAGCTGCAAGGGCCGTAATACACTTACCAAAAACAAAACAAAACAAGACGGAGAATCATCTAACTGTTACACCACAGACGACAGACCCTGCTCAACAGACAAAAGAAAACGAGGGATGTGCGCTGTGTCTGCGTGGGATTATTTCATGTCTTTTTTCTGGGCTTAACTTTTCGGTTATGTTTGGGGTGGGGGGGGGGGGTGGGGGGGGGGGGTGGAGGGGCCCCTTTTGATAAGGATGTAAACCCTTTTGGCGGATAAAATGAATATGTAACCCCCAATTTCCGGACTTTGCTTTGTATGTAAATGTTTTGTTGTTTGTTTGGGTTTTTCCTCAGATGTTAACCCCCCGCTGCCGCCATCCCCGGGGCCCATGTCTTTTCCCCCTCCCTTCCGAAAACCCTAAATAAATAAAACCCCCCCCCGAATGCGAGTGTATAGTATCATATATAAATGTATATATATATATATATATATATATATATATATATATATATATATATATATATAATATATATATATATTATTATATATATGTATACATAATATATATTATATTTTTTTTTTTTTACTGTTAATCAGAAATGACTTTTCAGTCCCATCGACGCACTTCATATCATTTAGGAGGTGGGCTGCTTCGATGCTGGCTTCCAGAGCCAACTTCGGCTGAAAGAGAAAAAGAAAACCTCCCAGAAGGCTGATAGAGATACTCGATTCCTTAAAAATAATAAAAATCAACTTCCCTGTCATTGTAATCGAACTCCTGTCCTCTGCTTACGACCGGGAAGAGCCTCACCTTTATTCCTCAAATGCTTGATTTAAGAAAAAAAATGAAAAAGAAAAAAAACGAGTTCAATGATAATACATCGAGTGTGCAGACGCCACAATTTCGGGGAGAAAAAAATCCACCATACACTGTGTACGCTCTGACTTTATCCGAAACTAAAAAGTCTTGATACATCCATCTTAAAGTTTCCTTCCAATAAAAACGATTCCTAGTGTCACAACATTTGACTGTCATTTCGAAGCTTCTAGTAACACTATAAGTGCTGCCATTTCATATTATCTCCCTCCCCCGCCCCCTCTGATTTATTTTTAAAATCCAACCGTTGGTACAACATAGAGGCAGATGATAGCGACAAGTCAAGAAGGATAGTCCATGCACAGCGTAGGTGAATCGTATTTTTATTTTATTGGAGAACAACACAAGGAAAGAAGCAATGTCAAAAGAAGGGTTTTAATTTCCAGCTTTTCAAACCAGACGACAAGGAATAGTGTCAAGGGTATATAATAAATAAATAAATATATATATATATACATATATATATATATATATATATATATATATATATATATATATATATATATAAATGTAATTACAAAAACTATAAGCGCGCGCTCATACGACCTTATGCAGTTGCGAGCGCCGTAAAACACTACTTACCAACAACAACAACAACAAAACTATAAGCAAGAAGTATGCTACCAATTATCCATAACATGGTATCAAAAATTGAAGTACATTATAAGTATGTGAATGCGTCAGAGATACTTTTCGGACTGTGGTCCTTTACTATGTAAGTGCGCCAATTCTGATCAATTGACAACACTTGGAGACGCAGTATTTTTGGGCACTGAAAAAAAATGAGTATTACCTCATTATTATCCAGATTTTTTCAGTTTTATTCTATTTATCTGAAACTTTAAAATGATGGCAACAACATTCATATCATGAGATACTCAAACTCGGGTTCCTGATTTGTGTATTATTTTTCGAAACGTGCAGCAACATTAATGTGAGAGTTCTCTTGAATTCAGTGATGAAAATGAGAATAAAGAGGAGAAAGAGAAGGAGGAGGAGTTTGTCAAATGATGAACAACCCCTGCATAATTGGAACAACAAAGGAAAGGGCGAGAAGGAGGAGAATAAAGAGGAGGACGACGAGGGGGACGAAGGGGAGGAGAAGGAGGAGGAAGAGGAAGAGGAGGAGGAGGAGAATAAAGAGTAGGAGAAAGAGAAGGAAGAGGAAGAGAAGGAACAGAATGAGGGGGAGGAGAAGGAAGAAGACAGGGGGTAAGAAAGGGGTAAGATGGAGAGGAGAAAGAAGAGGATGGTGGATTTTAGCTATATTTGACAATGCGAACAAGCTTATCTGAGAACCTGACCATTGCCAACCTATGTGAGGTCCCAACCAAAAAATAAATACACCTAGACAAACCAATAAGCATTTTAGTCACGCAGAAGTCTTCCCATTGTTTTCTGTGTTTCCACCTTGAAATCGCTTATTCCGAATATGGTAGAAAATTCATAAACTTCATCTCAAATGATAACAGGATTCGGTGATATCCGTATTTTGAACAAGCTGTTTATTGATTGTTTTGACATTCGTCTCTTTTGAGAATTGTTTTTTTTTTTTTTTTTTTTTTTGGTTGAACTGTTTCTTTGTCCGTAATTCTTTTTTGTAATGTAGGTGTATTACTTCCCCATTGACAAAGTTTAGATCATTTAAGACTTCCACCCTGCCAGTCAGGGTCAACCTATGTGTGAGGAGAATACAACATCCCAGCAGAAAGACCGAGACACTCAAGGGAAATATTATTCTCACGACTCGGAATTCAAACTTATTTCCCTGAGTGTGGCAGCGGAGCGCCTAACCACTACACCACTCAGTTATTTAATCAGCTGGTTCCTTATTCTGCCGACTTACTGGCTAGTTGGTTGGTTTTTGCTGATTGTCTGTGTGTCGTTTTCATCTTAATGACTTATTTGAGCATTTTACCTTTAAAGAGCAGCAGCATATCATCTGTACATGAAACGAAAATAACAACTTTTTTATATTAAACATGTACGACTGAAGCAACAAAATTGTGTGTGCCAAAGAAAAATATTTTAAAGACAAATAAAAAGCACATGTAAAATGCAGACATAAAAAAATGGTCCATGTTCATGCAAAAACCATGCTGAATAAATCTGCAATGTTTAGAAACTTCGTTAGTTCTACTTCGGCTTGTTCCCTTGCAATAAACAAAACAATTCGAAAATTTCATTGACTCGTATAGTGAGACGTGACACAAAAATTATCGAATATGTCGACCTTTTCTAGCTATCAGCCCAACTCATTAACAGCAGTAATACTTAATCAGAATACAAGATTTCTGTCCGATTCAAATAGAGTAGTACCTCCACAGGATTGAATCTTAAATCATGGACAGAAATGGAGATCTGACGAACTCAATAGTTTTGATACTTATCAAAATGAGGTTTTGGAAAATATTATAACCCCTCTATCGTGTTGACGCTTAAGTCAAAGTCAGATCTTTAAGGTAAAGTAAAAGTAAACTTTGATCCTTGTTCATAAATGCTAAGAACGTCTTTGCGCGTTATGTCGCGACTTCCTAAATGTGGTGAGACGAAAACGGAGACCTCTAGATATGTGTACTAGTAGGTCAAGAAAGTTCCCAAAGGGGCCTGAAGTTTACTTTTATCATCTTTTGAGGTTACAGCTTTAGTACGAAGGAAGAAAATAGTTTAAAAGCTCGACTGTGAACAAAAAAGTATATTCAAAATGTCTGCTGTCTTCATTAGGATCTGTCTTCATTAGGATCTGTCTCTATGAGTACTACCTCATCAACACAATGCTGATAATTTTTAAGAGGCCTACTTCGACCCTACCTGTCAGGGCCAACTCGCGGGCTGAGAGGGATACAACATCTCAGCAGAAAGACCGAGATACTGGATTTTAAAAAATGTTTAATCTCTTCCCACTGAGGAATCGAACTCGGGTCTCCTGCTTGCGATGGCCAAGCGCCACACCACAGACGCCGATGCTGCTCCTATGAGACACACTACAACCCCACTGTGACCCCACATGACCCTCAGACACTGCTCACTAAGTTTGTAATTTTCTTTACGGGATGGGGGAGGGTTGAGGTTGGTGGGGGTAGGGGGGTATGCTATTCTCTTCTTGTATCCCACTCTTTCAGCAAGACAATTATCTGTCGGAAGGACTTCGTTACGAGCGACAACCCCAACAGATACGATAAAGAAGAAGCCTCACCCTAACCCAAACCCTAAAGACCTGGCGGTTTTAACCGGGGTTGGAACTGGGGTTGAAACCGCCGTGGAAAACCGCTGTTCGACGGGTCGGCGTGTCATCCACATCACGTGCGGTTTAACCGTAGGTCAAGTCAAATTTAAAAATGGCGGAGTGTACTGAACCCCTTCAGTGAATGCATTTTTCTGTGGGAATTTGTGAAATCTCTTTAATTATTGAAATTACTCAAATTCTGCTCTGACCTTGCCTTAAAATTGGGTCGCTCGTTTAAAAAATGCAATCAGATTTTATGTGCGGTAAACCATTTTGAAGATATTGGCAGTGACAAGATAAGCCGGCTAAGCCTGTGACGTCAATCAAAAGCTGTCGTCGATGGAACGTGCTGAACTGTAGTAAGAAAAACTAAATATGTTGAAACTGCCCGTTCGGTCTCCCGACTTAACTTTGTACCGGTACTAGCAGTTTTTTATCTCCATATTATGCGTCTCAGCCGCCAAGTTTGCCTTTCCCTTCCGAACAGGCAGTTTGGAACGTACATATTGTGTAGCCGCCTTTACCCTATCCCTAACCCTAACCCGAAACTCGAAACCCGAAATCCGAAACCTAAACCCTAAACCCTAAACCCTAAACCCTAAACCCTACCCCTACCCCTCTATTCTAACTTTGTCTCATAGTGGTCGCTCGTTACAGAAGCCCTCCCGATCTGTCTAAGGGCTGGCTGGTTTGATCTTCATCTCCACCTTCTTCAGCGAGTAGAACTCGTCGTCTTTGAGAGTGTACCAGGCGATCCCGTCGGCGTAGCTGTTCTGTCTGTACCAGGCGGTGTGATAGATGCCATTCAGCTGACTGGAGAAACAGCTACGGTACCACCAGCCGCCCTGGAACGACATGGAAGAATGGGAAGGTTGTTTTTTTTTTATTGTTTAAGAATTAGTATTATTGTTATTGTTGTTATTGCTGTTATTGTTTTATTGTTAGTAGTAGTAGTAGTAGTAGTAGTAGTAGTAGTAGTAGTAGTAGTAGTAGTAGTAGTAGTAGTAGTAGTAGTAGTAGTAGTAGTAGTAGTAGTAGTAGTAGTAGTAGTAGTATCATTATTATTACTATTATTATTATTATTATTATTATTATTATTATTATTATTATTATTATTATTATTATTATTATTATTATTTTTATCACCATCATCATCATCATTAAAAAGGAATATACATCATGAAAAAACATGCATATGATATATTATACATAATATATATACATACATATATATTATACTCTGGACTAAAATTGTCTTGAAAATGCGATTTTAATTGCTCATTAATACATTTTTGATAGCTACACACCAATGCAATGGCAAATTTAGTGCTCTACAACAGAAATTCAGTTGATATCTTTTTCAGTCTTTGTCTGGTAATCATTTGAGGAAAGTCACTCATCATAAACCTAGATCGCAAAATTAAACAAAATATTGACGATGAAGAACGCCTGAGGGAAATCAGCAAGTGAACACTTTGGACTGATCCAAACGGTAATGCCCCTCCCCCACAGGACTAATGCTCTAGCTTACAGGTTGTTGCTCGAAAACAATTAAATAGATGTCATTGAATGGTAGTCTGCTATTAGTCCAGATATGAACTTTAGTTTGAACTGTGGCAAAAAACAATTAAATAGATGACATTGAACAAGTAGTCTGCTATTAGTTATGAACTTTAGTTTGAACACTTTATTGTGGAATTTCCTGCGGCGAGCAGCGCGGACAACAAAGCCAGCACCCCGTGTATCTCACGAACTCTTTGAACACCTTGTAAACGCACGGAATGGAGTCCGCAAGAAGACAATAAAGAGCACAGGGGGGAAATGACGACAGTCACGAACTGGAAACTGTGAGGGTGCCAACTTTAAAAGTTTGTTGACTCATAACCTTATATTTGTTCGACTGGTTGTTTATTATTAGTGTTGTTGAATGGGAAATCTAACAACAGTAATCAACCTACAGTTGAACAGAAATACAATTATGAGTCAACAAGTGTTCAGAATTGGTACCATCACGATTTTCAGTCTGAGACGGTCGTCGTTTTCCTCCTGGTAAACCGTACGTGCTCCATGCAAAGACGATTGATCACTTTGTTAAAACCAGAATAGTGAACACATCAAGTACAGGACTGTTTTGTTTTTTGAGGGGTTTCTTTTGTTTTTATGTTGTTTTTTGTTTCTTTGTTTGTCTGTTTGTGTTCTTGTTGTTGTTGGGTTGTTGTTGTTTTTCAAAATTATTGTTGATGCACAACAGCAAGATTTGCAGATACCATTTTTTAACATTCTTTGTAATGTAAAGTAATGTAGTGGAGAAGAGATGAGAAGATAAGAGAAGAGAAGAGAAGAGAACAGCATAGAAAGAAGAGGAGAGAAGAGGAGAGGAGAGAACATAAGAGGAGAGAAGAGATTTGAAGAGGAAGAGAAGAGAAGAGGTGAAAATAAAAATGGTGAAATGGTATGGGTTTAACGCCCTTGTCAACACTATTAGGTTATATAAGGGACGGGGCCTCCTAGTTTAACGTCCGTCTCCGAAAGGATCGAGCCAAGTGGGGAATCCGTGTAAAGAGCCTTTCCCAAGGACACAACGTTGGACCTAGCTGAGACTCGAACCCCCAAACCCGCAATCCCATGATTACGAGTTCGGTGGCCTAACCACTAGGCTACCGACGAACTGAAGAGAAGAGGATAGAAGAGAAGAGAAGAGAAGAGAAGAGAATACACAGACACACAGACACACACACACACACACACACACACACACACACACACACACACACACACATACACACACACGTACACATACGTACACGTCCTCCATCAATCAACCAATCAATCAATCAATCAGTTATATAATTAATCAATCAATCAACCGATAGATCGATCAATCAACCTATCAGTGAACCAGTCAATCAATTAACCAAGCAATCAATTAACATTTCACACAGTCAATTAATATGTCAATCACACAGACAGGCACGTGCACAATGAATCAGTTAGGCAGTTAGCCCTATCCGTACGTCGTGTTTTACTATCGTATCCGTACGACGTGGGGAACTCTGTGCCACCACCTTCCAAAGAGGAAATTTACTCGTTAATCCGATCCGTACGCTTTGCATAGCAGTCTGTCAAAATGGTTTTTTGAGAAATACTGAAAGCTTCAAAGAGATCTTCGTACTACAAGTATTCTAAAATGTGAAGAATACAACCCCAGGGGTACAAAATGCACCATAATTTTTTTTTAAAGAGAATGGATTGGACATGTTCTGAGAAGAGAACCAGACTCTATTGTGAAGACTGCCCTCCACTGGACACCCGAAGGACATCGCAAGAGGGGCAGACCCAAAGTGCCCTGGAGACGCACAGTAGAGTCTGAAATGAAGTCCCGGAACCATTCGTAGGGGGCGTTGACAAAGATGGCCCAAAACAGAGCTGGAGATCCTTTGTTGCTGCCCTAAACGCCAGATGGCGTAACGGGTAGTAAGTAAGTAAGTAAGGTACAAAATGACACCAGGGCGTACGGATAGGGTTGAAAATAGCTAGATCTATACCTTGTTCTCGGCCGCACAGTGTCGTTCGTGCAGGTCGTTGTCCGCGTCCTCGGTGCTGAAGGCCATCTTGTTGTGGTAGAGCAGCGAGTCTCCCGCAGTCCCCGTGTAGCCGTCAACGTGAAGCTGGTAGTTGTTCTCCTCTCCGCTCACCTGCGTCACACACATACACACATACCACACGCGCATATGATATACATGTGTGTCTGTGTGTGTGTGTGTGTGTGTGTGTGTGTGTGTGTGTGTGTGTGTGTGTGTGTGTGTGTGTGTGTGTGTGTGAATGTGTGTGAGTGTGTGAAGGTGGGTGTATGTGTGTGTATGGGTGTGTGAATGCGTGTGTATATGCGTGTGTGTGTGTGTGAATGTGTGTGGGTGAAAGTGTATGTGTGTGAGTGTGTGAATTTGTGTGTACATGTATGTGCATGTGAATGTGTGTGTACATGTGTTTGTGTGAATACGTTTGTGTGTGTGTGTGTGTGTGTGTGTGTATATGTGTGTGTGAATGTGTGTGTATATGTGTGTGTGAATGCGTGTGTATATATATATATATGTGTGTGTGTGTGTGTGTGTGTGTGTGTGTGTGTATGTGTGTGTGTGTGTGTGTGTGTGTGTGTGTGTGAACGTGTGTGTCAGAACGGCAACAACTTCTTCCATAAAGCCACGCCTACTGTTAGCTAAGCGCTGTCTGCTAATAAATGTTTACGCCTATGTTCTCCCACAAGAATTCATGCCTCCAGGAAAAAAACAAAATGTATTCCCGCCAAGTACAGGTCGACACACCCCAG
>NW_004797302.1:1680802-1681956 GCF_000002075.1 Aplysia californica
GAGTGTGTGTGTGTGTGTGTGTGTGTGTGTGTGTGTGTGTGTGTGTGTGTGTGTGTGTGTAATAGGCTTCAATTATCTATCACTATCGGTATGTTCTGATGGATAAAGGGGGAGGTGGAGGGGAGCTGGACAGCATGGACTAAACAATAAATGTGCTCATTGTTATTCCATTGATATTCCAGCACTTGCGCTAAACCGAGTCATTTGGTGACTCTCACGAATGCAGTTTTGTTCATACCACTCCAGACTACCCAAAAACATGGCAGTTTTGTGGCCTCTGTTCCTCACTGACAGATGGTTATGTCCATAATCTACAACGGTCATCATCATCACCATCAATATCTTTCACCCCTGGCAGGGTATAGGCCACATACAAGCTCCTTCCATTTATCTCTGTCCTGGGCTTTCCTTCCAAGCTCGTACCAAGTGAGCTTCATCTCTCTCATGTCCCTTTCCACAGATCTCCTCCCTGTTTCCTGAGGTGGACCCCTGCCTTGTGCTCCCTGTGGGTTCCACTGAAGCGATTGTCTTGTGATGTTTCCGCTGTGCTTTCTGAGGGTGTGTCCCAACCTATACGTTCTTATTCTATCTGACCGTCTAGGTCCCAACTCTACTACAGTCCATGGGCAAAAAAGGTTTCGTCCTCTACCCGAAACCAATAGCTCTTAAACAAACAAACAAAAAATGATGCTAATAAGCACATGTAAAGTCAATTCCACGTCTTGCGAGGTATTTGTGATTACTCTATTCTCCTATCTGTTTGAAAATATCACCAGAAAATGTTTTTTCATTGCAAAGACATCACTATTCTCTCTTCATTTGATATTTAATACATGTCCATTCCACCAATGTTGTTGCACCTCAATATACGCGCACACACACTTTTACGTTTCTTTGATTCCGCACAATTTTTGCATAGCCTGATTTTAAAAGGTCACATCTCGGGCGTCTCTTCGCATAGATCCAGATGAAATATTAATGGGTCAGATGATGCAGAATTTATTTAGCTTTAAAATGGTATGCTGCATGAGTGGGCATTGCAAGGCTATAACACAATGATTGGGTGATTATATTTTTAAGTTTCTTTTGGACACCAGTATATGTATGTATGTATGTATGTATGTATGTATGTATGTATGTATGTATGTATGTAT
>NW_004797302.1:1687090-1688130 GCF_000002075.1 Aplysia californica
CTCTCTCTCTCTCTCTCTCTCTCTTTATTTCTGCTGTGAACGCTGCGTTCAGCTTTCTGCCTTCGTTTCTTTTGTTTCAACTGCTTGCTGTAATATTTGTCTGTTTGCTTGTTTTACGTTAATAACTTTTTACTGGCGCCTGTGGTGTAGTGGTTAGGTGCTTCGCTGTGGCATGCAGAAGAGTTGCGTTCGACGCCAGTCTGGGGAGTATTTTTATCTGTAGTGTGTCAAAAATTCAGGGCGTAACTTATTGTCAAATATCCCCTTAACTATTGAACATAGATTCTCCAACGTTGGCATTATGACGTATATCAATCTGTCTTAACTGATGAATATTTTTTTCAAACACTTGTACACTGTATTCTAGAAAATTACTAAATAAATAGCAAAAAAAATTGAAGTCGATGGTTTCTACAGCTCTTAAAAAGTTCACAACTCGGGCAATGTCGCTTTTAACAGCAAGTCTGTCATTGTTTTTTAACCGTCACTTTATGTTTATTGAACGCATGTTTTGAGAACATTTAGTAATGCAAAAAATGTGTTCACTATAAAATTAATTTCTAGAATAAATAAGTTTTGCCACTAAAAAGTGCCATTGGTGAGCTGTGACGTAGGCGTAAACAAAATGTGCGCAAGAAGCGAGAAGTGCTGTGAACAATCCCATTTTCCGCGTGACAGAGATTTCTAGTATTTTTAAAAATAAATTTAGACATCTATGAAGAAGAGTTAAATCTAGCCTCAATTGTTGTGGGAAAATATTATTAAGCTAAGTCAAATTGATACAAACTGCTGTGCAAAGTATGAGTGACGGTGATTTACCCGTTTAAGAGACATTAAGAGGATCCGTTGCACATCGAATTTTTTACCGCACTATAATAGCTCGGCCTTGCTGCTTGGACGTTATAGATATATCATATATCCCTCTCAGCCCGGGTTGGCAGAATCGAAGCTTGCCCCCCCTGAATGATGTTTGGGGGTTGTTTGTTTGTTTGGGTTATTTGTTTTGTTTATTTGTTTGTTTTTTTATTTTGTTTTGTTTG
>NW_004797302.1:1688230-1696448 GCF_000002075.1 Aplysia californica
ATCAATCAATCAATCAATCAATCAATCAATCAATCAATCAATCAATCAATCAATCGGTTAGTCAATCAATCAGTCAGTCAGTCAATCAGTCAGTCAATCAATCAATCTGCCAATCAATCTATGGATCGATCAATAAATCGATCCATCAATCAGTCATCCAATCAATCAACAAATCAGTCAATCAATCCATCAATCATTAATCCTTCAATCAATCCATTCATCCATCCATCCATCCATCCATCCATCCATCAACAAGTCAATCAATTAACCATGCAATCAATTAATCATTCACTCAGTCAATTAATAAATCAATCAGACAGGCAGGCAGGCTCACAATGAATCAGTTATGCAATTAAAGCACTTTCCGATTTATTGAAACAGCTTTACCATAAATCTTCCTTAATAAACAAATGATCATTACCTGCGTAGTGAGCTGATGAATTAATTCGTTTCCAATCCACATCTCCCCATAAGGATTGCCAAAGCCGTGCTGGTACTCCAGCCACCGTCGGTTAAAGCTGAGTGTTCCGTCGATGCGCCTCTGGAGCAGAGTGTACCTAGAATGAAAGCCAAAGGTCATGATATAGGTAATTTTTAGAACAGATAGCGATTATAATGAACATCGCTGTCTTTTAGCTGCTGCGTTGCACTTTATACTGACGGAACACTCAGACAGCGATTTTAATGAATATACATGTCTTTTACCTTCTGCTTTGCACCTTATACAGCAGCCCGCGTCCAAAATTCTGCATTATGGCCAAGTGAAAAGTTCGCGTCATGTTTGTTGCAATATTTATTTTTTAATGCATGGTGCTCTACTGATGGGCCAATTTCAGTGAACAGATACAGATAGTTATCGTTTATTGATGTAAAAGGTGTTCCTCCAATTTTTTGTTGCAGGCTATTATTGTTGTTGGTTACATTACTTTGAACTGCTCACTTTTAAGCACAAGGGGGCTATCCCGAAAAATGCTGTTTTGAGAAAATCGAAGATAAAGTTTTTGTCTCATATTCATTTTCTTCAAAAGACAAGGAGAGTTTTCTCTATAACCAAACAAATATACACACCAATGAAACCAAACTTCTCTTATAGGTAGGGCAATGCCCAATTTTGGGGTCGGTCAAGATTTCTGGAAACCCCCGTAATCTGGGTTAGCCCGTTTGTCCTTAAAAGCGACCAACTGTTGGATTTGTGTGGGCTCCACTTGTCAGCTTTTTACTTCGTGGTACAAGTCTGTCTCAGGGTCTAAGGACATTTCAGAGGATTTGAGTTCGCAGAAATTGTACCAAAAATCACTTGGACTTCTTCTTGAGTCAGATCCATTTTCGGATTCACCCCCCCCTCTTTTTCCCACAAGTTCACCACCCCACTTTCGTTTCAAGTGAAATGCCCACTCAACCATTTGCCTAAATCCCAAGAACCCCAGTCCCTTTCCAACCCACCTTTCTATTTATATCTAGAGCTCATAAGTATCAGAGTCACGACTCTGTGGAACTAGGCACCCTTCAATGTTTGGGCATGTGGAGTTATGGCATCATCTTAAAGCCTGTTCGTTTAGCTTGTTTTTGATGAAAAAAATACCCATTTATCTCGAATAGGAGTCGAGATATATGTAACAATATTTGTAATTGAAAGAGGTGGGAGTCGCCTAGTGTCAGAGGTAAAATTAACGAGAAATGGCCCCAAAGTTTAGTGATTTTCACAGCTTGAGCGTCCAGGAAAACAGCAAATTCACATATTTCCTATGCCCTTGATCAATGTTTTTAAGTAAAGTCCACACAGATGTATATCTTTGTATGGATATAAAAGGTGTTAAGACAAGAAATACGTTAGGAAAAAAAATTGCCCAACGATCAGAAAATTGCTGGTTTCTTTGATTTCATTATTTTGACGAGCGCCTGATTTCACCACAATGCCTCACATTTGTTCGAGCTCTGCAAGAGGAAATTATTTTACCAAGTACACATCTCTCTATCCTTCTTCTAGAATGCTGTATCCCATTCAGTTTCTGTTGGCTCAGACAGACAAGCTGGGCCAAAACAGCCTACCTCCTAAACTATCTAAATTGAGTCAATAGGGACGTAAAAACTTCATTTACAGTCAATCATCTAATGCATAACCATACAAGCAGCGGGAACCTCATCATGGCCAAAGCTTCTTTATGTCTATAGCCCCATTCGGCATCACTAATTCATCTCGAACCGCAAACACATTCGGACTGCCTGCTATTAATTGTGTGGCCTTTTCTTTAATCCTAATGGACCTCAAATTAAACTGATGGCTGTTGGTAACAAAATTCCTTTTGATGATTCTGTTTGGAATGAACGGTTGAAAGATCCCCTGAGGACAAGTCGTATTTTGATAAACAACTGACTGGTCTCGACCAAAGGCGTTAAATTTTGTCGTGCTGTATAAATACTGTGGCCAGATTATTGTCTCGTTTTCAAAGTCAGTGTCATTTACTCCAGCCATCCCAATTGTAGATCCATACACTTTGTCGCACTAAGGGGAATGTACCAGAAAGGTTCTCATTTTGGATATCATCATCATCAACATCATCATCATCATCATCATCACTTTTTTAAAAGCAAAATGTGTGTGTGTGTGGGGGGGGGGGGGGGGGGGCTTCTTGCTTGATTTGCAGCAAAAAAATGTATAAAATGTTTTAAAATTTGTTTTATTTAACTGACTCAACCTTTCGCCACGCAGCCTTCCTCAGCGCCAACTGAAGACATAAATCATCATCATCATCATCATCATCATCATCATCATCATCATCATCATCATGAACAATAATTATTTATCATAGTACTTTGATAATTCCACTTTTTCAGAGAAAGTTGGAACACCGTTGTTATAATAATACTCTCTCTCACAGGATCAGGGTCAACTACAGTAAATCCGTTCTTACCGACTAGAGAACAGCATGAAGGGTGCCCTGGTGCTCATGTGTATCTTTGTAAAAGCAGCCTTCGCATTCACTGGACCGCACACAGGTAATTGATTGCAACAGCTCGTTTTTATACAGTGGGTTGCATGATGCATGACCATGTCTCAAGTCTGCTCTCTTGATTTTGCTTTGTCAGTATCCCAATGCATTTGTGTGAAAAGGAAATTTTTAAAAATCATCAAGGGCATATGACGAAACTTCCGTATTTCAAAAATACAAAGAGAACTGACTTATCCTTGTATTCTGCCTGGCTTTGTTATACACTGTATTTTGAAAACTTTCCTCGGCTGTTTTCGTCTCTACGTCGCATATGTGGGGCAGCGTGGTGAAATCAGGCGCTCGTCAAAATAATGAAAGTGATGAAATTGGCACTTTGTTTTCGCAAGATTGGGAATTTTATCAAATTTTTGTTTTTTGGGGGCTCAAGATCTTTTTTGTCCAGAACACATTTCTGTGTAGATATCTAGATGTGATTGAAAAACCTGGTTCAAAAGCACAAAAGGGGTACATTTTCCGTCTCCTCGGACCCTCAAGCTAAGGAAATAACTCAACTTTCGCCCCTGTTTTCTCGCTAGTTTTACCTCTGAAACCCGGAGTCCCACACCTCCTTCAATCAACAATACCTCAACGTGTATTCAAGACAAATGGATACTTTTTCATCGAAAGCAAGACAAAAGGATACTTTTTCCTCAAAAGCAAGACAAATGGACAAGCTCAACTCCACATGCCCAAAAATTGACAAGCGCCTGATTCCACCACGTCGTGACACATAATAATTATTGTTTGACACAGTGGAGCAGTGGAGGTAGTGTTGAGTACCGCCAGGCCTTTCGCCTTTGATTAAAGTGTTTAGAGTAATGTGCGTGCTGCGTGAATGGAAAGCAAAATGCATTTTCTCAAATTCTCTCTAACCGTTAATTAATATCATTAATATCCTAAATCTAGGCCTTCTTTTGGGTAAAAGTTAAGTCAATAACTTCTGGAAAATGTGTACTATACGATTTATTGAAGAGGGACGCGTTGCTATAAAGCATCTCGAAAAACAAAAACAAACGAAAAAAACGAATCAAAATGAGGTTGCATGCACCAGTATTTTGATTTTCGGTTTGACAAACGTATACTTCCGATAGTGGTTTAGCTTGACCAAAGAACTTCATTCATTTTCTTTCCTCAGTGAATGGTGCAGGTTTGCCTTTACAAGACTGTCGAAGCGAGGACATCGATGTTCTGTTTGTGTCCATTGGAAGAATGAGTGAAAAGCGCCAGGCAGAGAAGCTTTTCTCACGGTTAGTAGATGTGTTTTTGGGCTCTGAAGAGGAGGAGACCACGAGGATTCAGTTTTCCTATGCAACAGAGCAGGCTGGAGTGTTACAGCCTGTGTTCCAGTTTGGCTCTTATAAAGGGAAATTTGAGACGAAAGAAGCTTTAGAGAATATGGAGCCGCCCAAAGTCGTTCCAAATATTCCTTCGGATACTACAACTATCAAAGACATCATCCTCACTTCGAGCAGGGGGAACAGAACGAGCATTGAGCGAGTGGTAGTCGTTGTAGCGAGGACTTCTGATCCGATATACAGTATAAATTTTGAAGAAGAAGATGCGGGTGTTAAGTATTGTCTCATTTTATACGGAAGTATGTTTTTAGAAAATTATCGTTTCGATTGGTTTGGAAAAAGTGTTTCTGTATTATGGACAGACATGTCACCGCTGAAAAACGATCACAGCATAGCTCAGCTGCTGTGCAGAATGTGTTTTCACCACTGGTTTGCTCACGACGAAAATTCCATTGATGTCAATGACTCTCACTTCGTCTCCTGCTACTTTGTTGGTTTTGTCCCGAACGTCTGTGTGAATTGGCTGGAAGCTAGTGAACAGTGCGAAATCCAAAATTCAAAACTGGTATCGATTGAAACCAAAGGCGAGCTTGACTTTCTTGAGATGGAGTTGCCATGGAGAATATTTGACCTTCAAAGGCAAAACAAGAATTACCAATCCAATTCGTTAGTCTTGGCGAGATCGGACTTTCCCTTCACACGGTGGGACGATGAGTTCGCTACGTACATTGGTCTAGTGAGACAACAAGAAAGTTTGGGGAAAAGATTCCAATGGACTAACGAGGCACCTCTCGTTTTTCAGCGATGGCTCGATAACATGCCTCTAGAAGGCTCAATGCAAGGTTGTGTGTTCTGGGGTTTCGGACAGTCGATTTCCAAACCGCTATCTTCTCAAGACAGAAATAGGAAAAACGAGACTGAATATAGCCTAAAAGGGTGGGTTGACATTGGATGTGGACTGCAAATTCTTCAATTTTATACGTGCGAAATGTCACCGATTATCCAAGCTAGTACCACGGAGGAAGTGCTGTCCCGTGCAGCAAACAAGAGAAGTGTAGCTTTGGCTGCTGCTAGAGGAGAGCTCCTATTTTGGCCCGAGAGCGGTTCGATAATATCTTTTTCTGCTGTTCAGGGCGCCAGGGTCAAGATGACGCAAGCCATGTTTCCATCTTACATTGAGAATACATTTGCGAGATGGCGGGACTTTGACAGCCTATTTGAGGAGAAGTGGAACCAACTTCCCGTTTTTAACTGCGATGATGAAAAGCATACCCAGATTGCATATTCTTTTGTCTGTGATTATAAAGGAGACTGCCCTAATGGTCACGATGAGCTTATTTGTGGCTATCGGCCCTGTAACCCTGGCACCGAGATCACCTGTACTTCCGGTCAATGCATTCCGAAGGAAGCCGAGTGTGATCTGCATTCCGATTGTTTCGACGGAAGCGACGAGGCAAGTTGCTCACGTTGTCAACACAGAATCTGTCACGACGGGAGCTGCCTGCCTCGCCACTGGTGGTATGACGAACACAGAGACTGTAACGGTTTTCCCAGCGAATTGATGTTTGCAGATGAAGACATGGAAGTTGACGGCTTCAACGAAACGTGTCTCTTCATCTGCAATAGGTATGAGTGTGTCTTCGAGAGTATGCTCAACGATAGCCACGTAGACTGCAACGGACCGGAGGGGAAGCTGGACGACTTGATGTCCCGTCTCGAAGGGTTTTATTGTCCAAGAAGATCTGGAAGTGAATTGATAAAGTATCCGATATGGTCACCAAGATGTGTATACTTTAAAGATAGATATAATACCTTGGTGGGGTGTCGAGACTTGGAGCATTTACAGGGATGTGAACATTTTGTTTGCCCCGAAGGCTACATAAAGTGTCCTCTGTCTTATTGCATACCGATACATATGGTAAGGAACGGCATCTCTGACTGTCCTGTAGGAGAGGATGAAAAAGGCTGGCAGCTTAAAACTGCCAATGCGAGTAACTTTGAATGCATGCAAAGTTATGTCCGCGTGCATCCTGACCTGGTTTGTGATGGGTACCAACACTGCCCTAGGGGGGATGATGAACTCAACTGTCACTTTTCTTGTCTCCAGCATGGGCTGATATGCAAAGGAGGTACGATAGTGGCCCCTCTTAGGAGTTCAGTAATGGTTATTAATTCTCTGTCTTTTGTTGATTACCGAACGCGGTATTTAGATTTGACCGCTATGAATCTAAGTCATATTTTTCCAGCACGTATTGAAACTGGGCATTTTATCCATATAATGGTTTTGCTTCTTTCGGGGTGTCAAATTGATAGCCTAACACGTCCCCCGAGTGAACACAGGTTGTGGAATGAACTATGGACGGTACAGACCTTGGATCTTAGTTTCAATCTAATAAAAGAGCTAGATGGTGACAGCATTCTTCGCTTTATGGGCAATCTAAGAACTCTCAACATGTCCCATAATACTTATCTGGAAATTGTTACTGTTAACGCCTTCCTTGCCCATGAAACTGAAAGTAAGGTATTTGAGTCTCAGATTCGCATTCTTGATCTGTCCTTTACAAAAGTCAAATTCGTATCTTCAGAACTTTTCAAGCCTCTAACCCGTCTTTCTCTGTTAGATGTTCGTAGTACGGGTATCTCCAGTCTCGAATCAAGAATCTTCCCTGCTGATTTTAAACTTAATGTGCTTGATCTTAGGGGCAATGATATTAAATATATTTACCAAGATGCATTTACAGGGGTGACAATTCAGCATCGCCTTCTCACAGACACCTTTAAAGTTTGCTGCTCTCAAGTTCGAGGGGCTGGTATTTCCGCATCAGTATGTAGTGCTCCTTCTGACCCTCTGTCGTCGTGCACTGACCTCATTGGTGGCATGGGCCAGAGGATATTCTTGTGGGTGGCTGGAACAATGGCGATTGCTGGCAACATAGCTGTCATTGTGTATAGATCCAAGTGGGAGAAAAAAGCTCTTAAGAAGGCCTACGGAATGTTTGTGCTGCAGTTGGCTTGTTCAGATCTCCTTATGGGCGTCTATCTGATACTTATAGGCAGCGCTGACATTTACTACCTAGGAGAGTATATTTGGATAGAGCAGACTTGGCGACATAGCGTCTACTGTAGAGTCGCGGGAGCTCTTGCTACACTGTCGAGCGAGACCTCAATAGTTTTCATACTCTTCATAACAGTGGACAGATTCTTGGCTATAAAATTCCCTTTCGGCGACGTGCGGGTCTCAAAACGCCTGACCGCTGCCCTCTGCCTGCTAGCGTGGACTCTTGGTGTCACTTTCTCCGTCATTCCGCTTCTGCCGTCTTTTCAAGACTGGTCGATGTTCACAGCCTACAGCATGTGTGTCGGATTGCCCCTCACCGACCAAAAGCTTTCAGGCTGGCAGTTTTCCGCTGCTGTTTTCATCGGATTCAACTTGTTCATGTTCCTGATCATAGCTCTAGGACAGGTGATAATATTTCGAACCATAAGCGCGATTCGGAAAGAGCAGGGAAAGCACTTGAAAAAAGATCCAAATGACATGAGAGATATTAGTGTGGCTAGGCAGCTCTTCTTGGTGGCTATGTCGGATTTCCTTTGTTGGTTCCCTGTGGGTGTTATGGGCATTCTGTCTCTGAGTGGGGAGAGCATTGGTCTGACGGCCTACGCATGGTCAGTTGTCTTCATCTTGCCTATCAACTCTGCTTTAAACCCAGTCCTCTACACAATTCCAACTCTGTACGGTTTTCTGCAGAAACTGAAGATTTTCCAGCACTCGCGTACCTCGCGTTTTTCTGCCTCAACTTAATTCATGAATTATTCGATTGTGTGTGGAGAAAAAAATAAAGGTTTTACAAACTTTTCATTGAAGGTTGTTCTGATCTTGAAAATGTTTATCAATAATTTTCTTCACCCTCACACTCTCACAAACACCACCCC
>NW_004797302.1:1696548-1697872 GCF_000002075.1 Aplysia californica
GGGGGTAGCGTGTGATTTCTGTTCTCTGGACAGAGAACTATCTATGCTTGTGAGGTCTAGTTTGGAAGACACATCTCAGAGGTCAAGTCAGACTTCATTATGAATTTGGTCAAGTTTCAAAACCAGAAGCGGTGGCCTTCAAACTTCGACCTGAATAGGAAATAGCTCGGAAATATGATGGTTTTTTATGAAAGAAAGGAGCGCAGAATTTGTCATCTTTGCAACTAATTGTTATTCGATTCTAGATTCTAGATCTCCTTCGTTTAGCCAGATGTCCAACAGGCGAAGCAGAAGTCGCACTTAAATAGAAGTCTGAACAAGAAGCAGGTCTCTCACATTTCTAATCAGGGCGCATGCGCGTCCCTACCAGGAAGCAGCTGTTCGGCATTGACAGTCGGGCCGTGGCACAAAAGAGTCTTACAACCTTCTCAAATGCCCGGGATACCAGATCGGAGACTCACTCATGCCTTCGGCTATTTCCGGTAACGAGGTGCGGACGGTCCCCAGCCATTTCCCTGCTACTGGGAAATTCCACACACAGCTGAAACAAAAACTCTGGTATTTCTTTCTCAGGAACTATTTTTGCCCCAAGGTTGTTTTTCAGTTTCCTCTTAGTTTTATGCGACTCCATAGAGTTTTTGCCTGTAAAATTGTTTGGTTTGTTTTTCTTTGAAGCGTGATAAAGAGAATCACTACCAATGTAACCATTGTTATTTACTCATTTCATACCAAACAGAAATCCCCTAACATAGCATAATGTCTCGTTTCTCGTATGAACATGGCTTCTACGTATTGGACTAAATTAAGTGTTGTTATCCCCCCCCCCCTTTAAAAAAACTGTTGGTTTGTTACATGCCAACAGGACATGTGGCGGAAGGGGGAGGGGGGGGGGGCAACTGCATTAAAGAGCTGCTCAAACCCTTTTGATATGAAGGGCGTTATTTTTTTAAAATAGAAGACCTGGCTTTTCAACAATATCAATATCACTGCCTTGTATTAACAGGGGCGCCAGTTTCCAACTACTCCTCAACATAGCAGCGAATTGATGTCGGCATTGAGGTTGTTAATCTAAAGTTAGGGGTCCTTTTTGCATGTCAAAACTTCTGGTTCGATCCTCATGTCTTGGAAGTTTGATCAGAAGAGAAATGTTAGGGGTTTTTTCTCTGATATTTTCCTTATCTCCGTAACCATTGTACATATGGGATCAAGTCTGTCGTCTTCGCGGATAAGAACGAGGACCTTAGAGGAGTATTGTGCTTGTGTGTGCGTGTGTGTTTAATACGTGCATGTGTGTGTGTGTGTGTGTGTGTGTGTGTGTGTGTGT
>NW_004797302.1:1698032-1700826 GCF_000002075.1 Aplysia californica
TGTGTGTCTGTGTGTGTGTGTGAGTGTGTGTCTTCAAAGAAAAGTAGGCTTTAGGACACTAGTGACGAGGGTGAGGGGGCGACACTTTGTTTGAGCAGCTTGATTAAAGAGCACAAAAATGATATTATTAACTGTTACGTCGGTGGTGCTTCTGCTTCTTAGGATTAGACCTACATGTATTTATTTATTCCAATCTGTGTATATACTTGCCTACAACGTTATTTATCAATTACTGGAAACCTGATAATAATCGTAATAACAGTTCGTCCGTCAATGTCTGACGATGACCAGTGCATCCACATAGAAGTCTAATTCTTTAGAGAAGTAGAACAATTAAGATGGCAGGAGACTTCTGTTATAGCCATTAATAGCAGTTCTGGCAGCGTGAAGTTTGCCACATTTTGAGCATTTAAAACGCTTCTCTTCCGCTTGTGGATCTGCGCTGATTGTGGGTTGCTCTCTTGGTTTCGGCATTTTCTTATTTGTCAAGCCTCATACGACTTACAGCTAATTTTGACCGCGGCTCTCTTACTAGGTCTGTCAGGACCGAGGCACTCTCATGACGAAGGATTTATGTTGAGGTCCTTCATAAACATTTTCAGGGTGTCTTTGCAGCGCTTTTTTGGTGCGCCAACTTTAAGCTTCACCGAGGACAGTCCAGGATAGAATACTGCCTTTGGGACTCTAAAATAAGGCATTCTTACGATCTGGCTAGCCCAGCGAAGTTGAGTTGTTTTGAGTCTAGAAAACACAATCTTGATATAATTAATATGCCCTTTTGAGAACTTCGGTGACTGGTATTTTTTCCTGCCGTTTTAAGCCAAGAATTCTTCTGAGGCATATAATGCAGAAACGATTAAGCTTCTCGGCACGGCTTAGGTAAACTGTCCAGGTCTCGGCTCTACACAACAGAGTTGAAAGGACCACAGCATTGTACACTTTCAGCTTTGTCTCTGGGCGAATACCACAGCAGTCCCAAGCCCTTGCTCTGATCCTTCCAAAGGATGCATCAACTTCATTCCTACACAAGGCTATTTCTGCATCGCTGTGGGCATTTGAAGACAGGGTACCGCCAAGATAATTGAAATTATCAACATTGTTCAGTGCCGAAAATCTATAGATGAGAGTATTCACAACAGTACATTATGGTCAAGTCAGGAAGCGAAAGAGATTGACAGAGAAATATTTCATTTTTCAATATTATGTCGATTTGCCCCTAAACCAGTGAAAGTCAAATCTCGACGAAAAACAAGCGATAGATACAGGCACGCATTCTTGCCAAAATCATATGCTAAGAGTTATCTAAAGCGTTCATTGGCGTCTGTGATGTAAGCCCACTAACGCACGACGACAAAACAGTTGGCCCACTCTTTTTGACGGTGAATTTTGGACGATGACAATAAAAGAAGCACAACAAAATTGTTATGTCGTGGAGGTGCCGTCCGTAGGTTTCCCTATTTTCATTGTCCCCAACTCTCCAACAAAACCGTTGGCCAGCAGTGAATGCCCTTAGTAACATGTCACATGCAAAGAAACAAAAAGTAGTAGCTTCAATCAAACTGTCAAATGGAGTTCTTCATTCACAAAGTGCAATTTGTCCTGTTTCTGTGTGGGTTTGGGATAAAACTATACGGTCAGAGGGAGGGGACAGACGTGAAAGCATAATGTTCGAAAGAAAACAATCTGGATGTAAGATAACCGTTACTGTGAATGTTTTCTCTGTTACTCTAAAACAGTACCACTTACGAACTACCCAAGTATTTCCCGAGAGAGAGAGTGTTTACCGAGGGCAGTGAGACGATTGGAGTATGTCATTGATACCGCTTGTAACACTCTCAGGACTCAGCAATGATCCCTCAGCGAAATATCCCTTCGCCGTGTTATGCCTGCTATGCTTAATTCAGCCACTTGCGGGTGTCAATTGCCCGTCTAAAGTTAAGCCATGTTGGCAACGATCGTTCCACTGTGTGCTTTCTGTCTTAGAATGTATGTAAACGTCTGTTAAGTCGGGTTCACGCCCGGCCTAAACTTGGGTTCCCTAACTGAAGCCACGATATTGTTACCGTCACTGACTTAACCAGAGCTGGAAATGACGACGATATAGTACTTTATCAACTTTACTGTACGAAAATAGAATCTTGAGTACCTGTGTCTGTAGTGCGGAGGTCGAGCTCTTTGTGATTGGTCGTAGAAGGCGATTCCCTTGGCGAGAGAGTGTCTTTTAACGAGTATCTGCGCCTTTCTGTTTGGATGTTGAATCTCTCGCAACTGAGGTGGCCTTGTCAGACAGGCTCATAACAGTCCTCCTTCCAAATGATAACATTACCTAGACAGGATTGAGGAACACTTTAATTTGTTTTAAAATTACCAGTCAGTTCTGGGCGGGGTTTTATCAAGGGTGTAGCAGTTAGCGTACCTGACCTGATCGCCACAAGAAAGAGGTGCAAATGAAGGGCATGATCCGATCCCTTATTTCAACAGCAAAGCCCTTTCTTTCAAAACAAAATCAAAGGCGCCCTTTCAAATGACAGAAGTGCCGTATCCACCAGACCCCTCCCCTCTCAATATTATAGTACTGAAAGGGAAATACAACTTTGTGCATCTGTGTGCGTATATATTTATATGTGACAATTCACCACTAGAAGGGGTTAAACTGTACCCTCATGTGCTACGGGTGAAGTGTTACTGCCCTAAAAACTGAGCGAGTGTATGTGTGTGTGTGTGGAAGGGGGGAGGCATAAGTATGTCAGCGTGTTTGTGTGTTGGTGGTTGAGGATGTGTGTGTGTGGGGGGG
>NW_004797302.1:1700926-1703142 GCF_000002075.1 Aplysia californica
ATATTTATACATATATACATAAAATAAAAATACCTAAAAGTGTTTGAGTGTGTGTGTGCGTTAGTGTGTGTGTGCGTGTGTCTTCTTGTGTGAAGAAATCTTATATTTGGATTTTGCCGGAAAAACATAACAACTGATTTTAAAAAATCCCAACGTCATGATTAAACAAACGAAATCCAGTTATCAAAAATCAAAAAATGAAATATAACCGACCGTGTCTTGCTGTATTCAGTTACAGTATAGGATGATACCACCAAAGATCGTACATAACAAGATAGTTCACAAAGCGGTCAGATGGCGCTGCAGTCTTTGTTTTGAAGCTCTCTTTCATTTCTCCAGCAGAAGAATATGAATAGCACAGTTTGTTAGTCTCACTGTTCTTGTTTTTCACATAAGTACGATATCTCTGCTCGCAAAGTCCGCACTTTTTCGAAGAGGGCGCCCCCGGATTTTGAGGACGCGCTTTTTTAATTGGCTCAAAGAGATGAGGGAACTATCTCATTAGACACGATCTTTGTATCCACCAAGTCGCTGTTCCTCGGTTCCGCTGGGTGTGAGAGATCTATCTCTCTATGGTATGGGTTTTACACCCCTATCAACACTATTAGGTTATCTAAGAGGCGGGGCCTCCTAGTTTAACGTCCGTCTCCGAAAGGACAGCGCCAAGTGGGAAATTCGAGTAAAGTGCCTTTCCCAAGGACACAACGTCGGACCGAGCTGAGGCTCGAACCCCCGAACCTGCAATCTCACGATTACGAGTCCGGTGGCCTAACCACTTGGCCATCGACGCCACTGGGTGTGAGAGAACCAACACAGAGGAGCATCTTGACTTCTGTCTGCATTACGCTGGGCCACCGTGTAGATGACCCTAGTTCGAATCCTTACCTTTGTGTTCTTGAACCTGAGTTGTAGAGGGAGCTTTCATAGGTGAAGTGTATGTGTGTGGGAGTGGGAGTTTGGGGAAGGGGGAGAGGGTGAACGATTTGAACATTTTCTCCATCATGAGGGTGCGGTGGTGGAGCGGTAAGTGCGCTCGTTTCCGAAGCGGGTTCGAGCCTTGGTTTGGGCATGGATTTTTTTCGCCCCCTCCGTCCCACCCAGTAGAAATGGTTACCCGACTTTGAATTGGGAAAGTAAAGCCGGAGTGGAAAGGAACTGGCCACCCTATCACAATATGCCGAAGGCCCAGGAAGTTGCCTCACTAACAAGGCAATCCCCAAGGTGCGGATCGGATGCGGGAAAACTTTATTCCATCATGAATTTTATAAGACAATCAAAGATCGTATATAACAAGATAGTTCATTCTTCTCTTTGAACCAATTAAAAAAGTGCCCTCAAAATTTGGTGGCGCCCTCTTCGAAAAAAGTGCGGACTTTGCGATCAGAGTTACCCAACTTGTGTCAAAAACAATAACAGTGAAACTAACAAACTGTGCTATTCCTATTCTCCTTCTGGAGAAACGAAAGAGGGCTTCAAATCAAAGACTGCAGGGCCATCTGTGCCAATGCGCCGACTTCCGCGGACACTTTTTTGACTGAGTGAACTATCTTGTTATGTACGATCTTTGAGATAATGACGTACCCCGTCCCGTTGATCATCTGGCAGTAGACAGACTGCATCTGCGACATAGACCGTGGCAGGATCTGGTATTCTGCACTCACGCGGAAGCCTTGGTTAAACACGTCGTGGCAATCTGGGGAGAAACGATGACGTCACTGGAAGGTTGCGCGTGACCTGAGGACAGCTGAGGGGGCAGCAACTCTGAGTCCAAGCGAATACCTGCTCTTCTTGACGGTGTTCATCATGGTATCGATACGCAGTGTTTTTAGGGGGAGGGTTGTTTGTTTGTTTATCTTTTTATTTGGAGGGGGGAGGGGTTGTTGTTTTTTTATTCCCAGACTAAAGACTGCTTTGGAATGATGAACGAAAACATACTCTTTGGAGGAGTAAGACTACGCTGATATGATGTTAAAACAAGTTTTCCTTTTTCCGTTTTTCTTCTGTGAGCTCTTTGTGGTTATAGGTAGTGAACAGGTAAGGTCATTCTTTTTTTCTTTTAAATTTTTGTTTCCTTTTTCTTTCTTTTTGATTATTTTTTTACTGTATTCATCAAAGAGACCCTCTGATAATTGTTGTTTTTGCTGTCCTCTTATTTGGCTCGGTCTATGCGTCAGATGCTCGAGGACGAGGGCACACACACACACACACACACATAT
>NW_004797302.1:1703242-1706020 GCF_000002075.1 Aplysia californica
GCACACACACACACACACACACACACATACACATATACATACACTCACACACACACACACATACACACACACATACACTCACACACACATACACACACATATACACTCACACACACACATACACACACACACACACACACACACACACACACACACACACACTCACACTCACACTCGTAACACAGACAAAAGAGTACCCCAGCTCTCTGTTAGCCCTTTATTATTTGTCTACATGTTCAAGATCCGAATGTCGTATTTAATTCAGTTTGGGAAGTGGGGTTGGTAGCCTAGTGGTTAGACTACTGGACTCGTAATCGTAAGATTGCGGGTTCGAGGGTTCGAGCCTCAGCTCGGTCCGACGGTGTGTCCTTGGGAAAGGTACTAACACGAATTTCCCACTTGGCTCAGTCATTTCGGAGACGGACGTTAAACTCGGAGGTCCCGCCCCTTAAATAACTTAATACGGGGTGCCCACTACAGATGGGATCGGCAGATCGGACCGATCGTCCGACCTGGTTGCCTCAAAAACAAACGTGTTTGTTTTCAATTTCAGTTTCAGTAGTAGTGGGCACCCTGTATAACAGTGTTGCTAGGAGCGTTAAACCTATACCATTTCACCATTTTCAGTTTGGGTCTTTTTGCTTTGAATGGAGCTGGTCGTAGTATTCTGTATTTGGTATTTTTTTCTTTTTCGTTTGTTTGTTTGTTTTTTGTTTTCTTTATGATTCCAGTGTGTGTGTGCGTGTGTAATTTTTTGTTTTTGGTTTGTTTGTGGTTGTTTTTGTTGTTTTTTTGGGGGGGGGGATGTCAGTGACGCTTTTGTGACAAAAAGAGTTGGACGCTCCTGTCACTATGTAATATTCTTTCCATTTTCTCCTTGGGTTTGTATCATGAGTTTTTCTAGATAGAGGGGACAAATGGCTTGTCGTGCAGCAAAAGCGATGATGCTTGGCGTCTTGTTTAAAGGGAGAAGATATTACTCCCCCCTCCCCTCCCCAAATCCACGCGTCACTGGGCGGGAAGGGCGTGTCTAAGTATGGGGTTGGACGTTTATAATATCCTTTTTTTTCTTCATGTCCGCCTCTGTTGTTTATCCGGATTTTTTTTCGAAGAACATCACATTTGGCAAGTTGGACAGTTTTGATGTTCATAGTCAGCATCGTGTGCAATGGGCGCTTTGTTTGTTTGTTTGTTAGTTTGTTTGTTAATTTGTTTGTTTGTTTGCTTGTTTGGGGGGGGGGGGTGATGCAGTCTTTGCGTTGGTGGGAATTGGCTGTTTCTATCACTGTTTCTTGGGTACCTATCCTGTATCTTTCCAGGGCGGACATTTGACCAGTTGCACAGCTTTGGTGCATCTTGTGCGATGGAATAAGTAATTGCTACCACCCCAGTCCTCCATGCTTCATAGCGGTAAGCTGTTCCTGAAGACCAGAAGATTAAAAACCTTGCAGATACCTCATTTTGGAAGCATGAAATGCTAGGCGTTAAAAACTCTTTCCACTTGCACTAAACGCTTTAGGCAGGTAAATCAAGGCATTTCTGTAAGCGTTCATCATCTATGAGATCGCTTCCTCTCACAACCGCAGCTTTACGATGCCAGACTGCTGAGATCAATAGCTGCTTTAATGGACTTCCTGAATAGACTCCAATTTGTTCAGGGCCTGCCAAAGATAGTGTAAAAGTTCTGGCTAGAATTCTGTCAAAGGTGCATAGCTTAAGTCCATCGTGAACACGTAGTTAAGAGTACAGACAGACGCGCTGACACACACAAAATATTTCATCCCCCCCCTTCCCCCTTTCCTTAATTCGCTTTCTTTTTTCCTTTCCCCTCGTTCGCGCACCCCACCCCCACCCCTACCTTCTCATCCTCGTAAGACAAACACACAAACACACACACACACACACACACACACACACACACACACACACACACACACACACACACACACACACTGAGGCAGATTGTATAATTCATAATAAAGATGGGGAACGTTCCTTGTACAACTTTACGCAGCCCCACGTACACCCCAACCACCCCTAATCCCCCTACCCCCTGTATTCAGCCACACCTGTATAAACCTGTATAAGGAAGAAAAGAGACATATAATTTGCTCCAATTTCTCCCCATTAGCTGATTTCCTGCCCAGTTTTTTTCGTGTCCTTGTCCAGTGGCCCCAGCCGAAGAGAAGTGAAAATGGAAGCAGGAGTTATGTTTGATTTATGATAACTCTCTTGTGCGCGCGCAAACCTTACCCGCCTTTGGAACCGAAAACCCTCTTTACATGGTACACGTTGAGCGAGGGTTCTCGGTGGTTGCTTATGTTTAACGGTAGATGTGTAACGCCCCCACCCCTCTCCCAAATCGACTCAGTTTAGCTCAATTTGGACTTTGATCCACATTTCAAGGCCAATTCGAGTTGAGTGAATACGACATCCCGGCAGACAGATGGAAATACTCGATAAAATGTTCTCCCCACACGAGAATCGAACTCACGTCTTCTGAATGTAGCAGGGACAAGCTTTACAATTACACCATACTGTAGAGGTGTTTCCAAAGTACAGGTTGTGACTTCACGGACAAGTTCAGAGTGTAGGAATAGTTGAGGAATTTATGCATTACAACGTTCAAGTAAAGTGGGAAAAGGGAGACGCGCCAATGGTTTAGGGTTTGTTTATGCTCGTACTAGAATGATCTTTCTTCCGATTTTGAGAACATCTTTGTTTCTATTTAAAAGTCGTAAGTCTTGCTTGCCTTCGGTAGGTTTTTTTTGGGTTGTT
>NW_004797302.1:1707072-1708723 GCF_000002075.1 Aplysia californica
TGTTTTCTTTTTTAGAATTCGTTCTGCGTGTAGTATGTTTAGGAAAGTTAAGGAATTATTGATAAATGACCATGTTTTATTATTCTATTGACGGAATCTTAATCGGTGGACTGCTTTGAGAAAGGGCGTCAGGGCCAACCCAGGTTTGTGGAGGACACGACATCCCAACAAAAAGGGAGATGTTTTCATAAACATGACATATGTAGACCCTTCGTAGGATTCAAACTCATGTTTTTGTAGCTAAACCGAAAGACCTAACTATTACACCCCAAAGGTATACCTGAAAGAGAGAAGAATGCAAAAACAAAACAAAACAAAAAACAAATGTTTTTCCTCTTGCTCTTTGATGCGCCATGTTTTGTTTTGTTTTGGTCTTGTTTGAAGAAATAGAGGCACATTGACACGATAACGGCCATTTAGTGCAAACAGGCAGAAACAACAGAGGGAAAGAATATAAGTAGGACCTACCAGTGGTGCCCCCCCCCCTCCCCCCCAAGCACCTGCGTCGCCATATTAAAGGTTTAGTTATTCAAAGGCTGAGCTGCTAAAGGAAGACCTGTTAAGAAGGCCGGCATCATTTACGCATCATTAATCCGATATCTCCGATATCCGGATTAACATTGTTTAACCCTGACCTTTCTTAAGACCATCCAGGAAGGGATAGTATGGGGAAGTAGGTATTCTGTGAGTATGAGTGTATGTTTGTGTGTGTGTGTGTGCTTGTCCATGGTGCACACAATTCAAAGCGAATTCTATTTTTTTTTTGTAAGAGAGAGAGAGAGAGAGGGAGAGGGGGGTTGGGAGAGGGAGGGAGCGAGAAATAGAGCGAAGAGAGACGGCCATGAGAGTGTGCGGTCAGCGCTCTGATTTCGAGCAAAGGATAATTGTCGTGTTTCGCTTAAGAACACACCCAGTCACTATCCATTTAAAAACCACGTCACCGAATCGCTTGACATTATTTGTGAGCCTGATCCCAACCACTGGTCTGTGTAATTTGTTTTTGGAAAATGGAACGGAGCAGGTTTGGGGGGAGGGTATCAGCGATGTAGTGTTAATGTAAGCCTCTTCGCCTCTGCGTGCAGGAGACACGAGTTCTATTCTCAAGTAGGGAAGTGTATTAGTGAGTACCTCCATCTGTCAGCTGGTATTCAGTATCACACACCGCTAAGGCTGGTCCTGATAGACTGGGTGAAAAAGCCTCCTTCTGAAACGTAAATATAATCTAAATTGTGTCTATGGGGTCGTAAATCATTGACTAACTATAGGCAAAGAAGAGGGATCAATGGACTTGGACCCCATGCTGCTCATAGACTCTCTATAAATCTTGTAAATATTACTGTTCATCTGAAAGAATGACAATACATTTGCAACCCCCGAGAAGTGTGATGTCTTCTGGGTTGGTATCATGCTCGACTGCATTGCAGATGACCCTGTTCGAATCTCCAACGAGACATTCTGATCCAACAGCCATTCAAGGAGTTTGGCGGTTCCCCATCTGCCCGCCTCAATCAGACTCGCCGGATGATCGTCAGTCAAAAAAACTATTTAAAGACTAACAGTCACAGCTGACTTGATAGAACGTGCTTTGGGAGCGTTTGACTCTCATGAAATTCAGTCGATTTATAAAGCTTGTGTTCGACACAGAAACACA
>NW_004797302.1:1708823-1717264 GCF_000002075.1 Aplysia californica
GGGGGCATAAAAACACCTACACTTAAAGAAATAAAACCAGTTTACAGTAACAGTCATGTGAAAATGGTGGCATGCTTAGTTTCTTCGTGTTGCGCACTAGACAAGTGCTTCGTTCCGTTGTCAGATACATGTTTTATTGAGAATTTCCATCTTTCTGTTGGGATATGGTTTATCACACAGCAAAGAGTGGTCTTGATATACAGTGTCGAAACAGCCATCCTCCTAAATCAAAGACAGATCGTGAGGAAACGGGTGTTATACATTTAGGATATGTTTTTTTTCTTATAGCAAGGTAAGAGTTCGAGAAGATGTGGTCTGTCGGTCAGGATGTCAGCACTCCCTTCGATGACGCTGAACTGAAGGAGGGAGAGAAAAAAAGAATGGAACGATGAAGCGAATGAGGGAGCGTCGCACAGAGTGAGTGAAATCAGTTGTTCTGGGTGGAAACACTCCTTCGATGAAGCTAAACTGGGGAAAGGGTGGGGGAGGAAGGGAGGTAAAAAAATAGAACAGTGGAGTGAATGAGGGAGAGACAGACTGAGTGAGTGAAATCAATCGTTCAGAAAGTAAACACTTCCTTCTATGAGGCGGAACTGAGGGGGTTGGGGGGGGGGGTGGAGGAGGAAGGGAGGTTAAAAAAAAAAAGAATGGAACAGTGCAGTGAATGAGGGAGAGAGGGACTGAGTGAGGGAAATCACACATTTGAAAGGTTTGTAGGAGGGTTGGGAACAATCTGGAACCTGCCAGTGACCAACTTACCCGAAGGGAATTGCGAGTCTGCCTGAGGGAAGGCACTGCGCTCTCCTGTAGAAGACTTGCCACTCACTCGCGTTTCTGGAGGGCCGTTCAGCACCACGTTCTCGGAACTGAGAGAGGAGGAGTGGGTTTCTCCTGAACGTGAAGGCGTGAGTGACATCTGACCTCCGTGTGCCAGACGCACGTGCACTTCGTTGAGTTCGCGCTGAAGGCGGACGGATGAGTCTTGCAGCGTGTTCATGGTGTTTCTTAGGGTGTGGGGAAAGAGTGGTGGTGATGTAGTATTGTAGTTGAAGGGGGGGGGTAATGGGGAGCAGGAGAAGAAGCAGCCGTTGAAGAAAGAGGAGGAGGAGGAGAAGGAGGAAGAGGAGGAGGAGGGGTGTGGGAGAAGGAGAAGGGGAGTACGAGGGGGGAAGAGGAGGAAGAGAAGGATGAAGAAAAGGAGGATGAGGAAGATAAAAATAGTCAGGAAACCAGCAAAGTGATCGTCTACTGCCCCCACCCCCGCCCACCCCCATCCCCGCCCCTTTTCGAAATGATGGACATATAATTTTGCCAGTTTAAAATGTGAACATTTAAATACACAATGTACGACTCTCTCATTTGAGCGCTGCTTTTCAAAGGCGGTAATGATGATGGCCCAGTACAAATAATTTGAGGGGTTGGGTGGGGGAAGTTACAAAATTAGTGGTCCCCCAGCATAATGCTGGGCCATTTTGCAGATCACTTTTGTTCTTATCCCTGTTTTTGTGTTCTTTAACTTGGGTTGTTTGGGGATTTTAAACAAATTGCAAGCCTAGTAATTCTTCGATGAAAGATTGGACTTTAATTAAAGCAAATGCCTTGACTCTTTGAGGACACACATTCTGGTCATTCGAAAACGCTTGGAGACGCGCTCTTTTGAAGTACAAGTATAATCTCTTTATTCATGCAGCTTTTCCAACTCTTTTTTTTCTCTGTCTAAAACTTTGAGAGGCAAACAACATAATGCATACTATGAAAATGTGAAGCATCGAGGTGAAATCAGGCGCTCGTAAAAATAATGAAATCGAAGGAAACGATATTCTTACGCCGGTTTGGCGACTCAACATCCTTTATGTCCATTTATAAACACATTGCTCTGTGGATCGTATAGAAAAAACCATTGAATAAAGACACAAATACAATTCATTTCCAATTTTCAACAACTCTCAAGCTGTGAAAGCCATCAAACTTTGGCTGACATTTTCTCCCTAATATTATTTCTGAAACTAGGCGACCCCCACCTACTTCAATCGAAAATATCTCGACTTCTATTCAAGACAGAAGGGCGTTGTTTATTTTTTCATCCACAGCAAGGCAAATGAATAGGATTTGAGCGTATACTAATAACCCCATAGGCCAAAAAATTTACGTGCGCCTGATTCCACCGTGTCGAGACACAAATGCAAATTGGTGTTTCTGATTTTTGCATGGTGATTCCAAATGTGACACAACATCGTCTTGGGTCTACAACTGATCGGGCATATCGCTACCTCTGAATTACAAAGTTCTATCTGACATTTGCTTTAGCCGTTTCGAGTTACTTAGACCATGACGTCAGTAATCAAAGGTTCTATCATTCTACTGTATTTAAATCGTAAGGGTTATTCGGATTCGATATCAAGATATTCAAAGAACTGCACTGGAAATAGCTTGACATGTTATAAAACTCGGAATTTTTTACGTAAAATTTCTCAAAACTAGGTACTGAGCAGATAGAGCTTTGTAATTTTGAGGTAGTGGTATTATGTGCACGCTACGTCCTTAAAAAGAGTTGAGTCTTCTAGTTGAATGCTCTCTTACTTTTGTTGCTCCACTTGTTCCTTGTGCTCATTCAACACAAGTCTGAGCTGCTCTACATCCGAGGTGAGCCTCTCTATCTTTGCATCCAGTCGGTTCTGCATGTCGGCGACTTCGTAAGTCTGGGGGAAAAAATGAATCCTCGATTCATTGGACGTATGCATGACACAGTAAATGAAAGAACTGGGAAAATACACACAAACACACACACATACACACACACATACATACACTCATACACACACACACACGCACACACACACACACACACACACACACACACACACACACACACACACACACACACACTCACAGACATACACACCCACACACACACACACAAGATTGAATAAATGCTCGAATGAATTAATAAATGCACGGATATACGGGTGGGTAACCGAATGGGTTAAATGCTACATTGAATTATGTAATTTTTTTCAACACAAAAAGAAAATATGAATAAATGAATGAATGAATGAATGAATGAATTAATTAATTAATTAATTAATTACAAAAGTAATTACATATAGAGAGTTGAATTGAATGGATGGATGATTGACTTATTTTAAAAGTCTACAACCTGTATAGTTAGAAATATCGCTCAAATAGTTTTACTAAGAATTTGAAAATGTGATTGCTCATACAGGAGTTGATAAATATCTGTGAGACGAATGGTCAGAAAAGTACAAACTATAAGTTGTTAAGAGTTGTTGACAGTTAAAAGTTCAAAATAGCAACAAAAAAGCCCTAAGTGACAACCTTATTTTGGACGAACGGAAGAGCTCAAGGAACTGAACTTGGTTACAAAACAAAATAAAAGGGTCCACTGAAATATTATGAAGTTGTTTTGGGGTTGTTGTGTTTTGTTGTGTGTTTTGTGTGTTTTGTTAAGGTTTGTTTTGGTTTGGTTTGCTGTTGTGTTTTTTTGGGGGGTGCTTGTTTTTTTTTGTTCAGGTTTGTTTGGTTTTGTTTGGGGTTTTTTAAAGGGGGTGGTGTAAACATTATAATACCAATCAAGATTGTCTTGAAATGGGTGCACAGTTAAGAGAACATAAATCATCCTTAGCTCTCCTCCTGCTTTTTTCTGGCCTGCATTACTCTCTTGTAACACCACTATCCTTTAGCACTTATATAAGGCTCTATTTGTATCGCAAGCAAGAGCAGCAAAACTCTCACTCATTAAAACTCAACTAAACTAGACAACATGGAAAGAATACCTTCATCTCTAGCTTCTTGGAGTCGGACAAAACTGCGTCCAGCGACACCTTCAGACTGAAGGTATCATTGAGGACGGCGCTGCGGTAGTCCTTCAGTTTGTGCATCTCTTTCTTCAGGGACTCCACGTCCCTCTTCAGCAGAAGCCACTCCGCTTTCAGGTCTCCTACACTGTCGGAGTAGTAAAGATAATGATCATTGTGTTCACGCCAATCAGACTCAGACATACAAAGAAAATTCAGCAAAATGATTTTGTATTTAATCCAACCTGTTGCTCTAAGGCCCACCTGTCCATGACAGTCATGGGTACAACTGAACAACCACTTCCTACTACTTGCCCCACCCCACTCCCACCCCCACCCTCACGTATTGTATATCATGATGACACTGTCCAACAAGACGTTCACCAAAGACATAAACGTTTTTTCCTCAACAATGGGTGGCCGTTTTAGATCATGTCTACCGTATTTTCAAAACTTTTTCCGTGCAATCTTTTAAAATACAAAGTCAACTGAACAATATTTAACTAAAACATTATGAAAACCTTCATACTGCAGGGTGCGGGAGCAAAAAAACAAAAGGAAGTTTGGCGTGTTACGTGAAACCGCACACACTTCAGAAATATATCAAAATAGGATACATAATTAGAGTGGAGTAATTGTTTTCCTTTATGTGAAACAGAATTTTTTAAATGTCAAGCTTTATAGAAAAATAAAATCAAAATATCCACTGCATGTCGGCTTTTGAAAGGGGGGGGAGGGGGGTTCTGGTGCCCCTTTTCAAGATCGGTTCGGTTTGGTCTTCGAGGCTAGCCACGGAGTGAGAAAAACTACCATCGTGGCACAAACCGAACAAAACCAACAATGACCTTCAAGAACAAACGTGTTTTTTTGTGTTTTTTTCAAGGCCGCAAGTAAGACGATCGCTTTAAGACATTGGTCCATTTATAGTGTGCACTAAAGCCGACAGAAACCGAACCGAACCGAACCGATCTTCCAACCGGCACCGCTGTCTGAATATTATTAATGACACTGACACAGTTCTTCTCAAGGTTTGAATCCAGGTAAAAATTGTGTCCTGTGTAAATGAAAGGAGGAAACCTAGCTTTCTATGGAGTGGGGATGGGGATAAAATATTGTTAAACATAACTACAACCTCCGTCTCCTCCTCCTCTTCATCACTCGCTCGACACCCACCTGTTTGTGAGCCTATGACCCATCATCACTCACTCATCACCCACCTGTTTGTGAGCCTATGACCCATCAGCACTCATCATCCACCTGTTTGTGAGGCTATGACCCATCATCAACATTCGACACTTACCTTTTAGTGAGCCTATAACCCGTCATCACTCACTCGACACCTACTTGTTTGTGAGCCTATGACCCATCATCACTCAACACCCACCTGTTTGTGAGCCTATGACCCATCGTCACTCATCACCCACCTGTTTGTGAGCCTATGACTCATCATCACTCACTCAACACCCACCTGTTTGTGAGCCTATGACCCATCATCACTCGACATCCACCTGTTAGTGAGCCTAGGACCCAATCACTCACTCGACACCCATCTGTTTTATAAACCCTCTTTTGATGAAAACATTACACGCCCATCTTGAATAGAAGTTGAGATATTTCCGACTGAAGGAGTTGGGGGCCACATGGTTTCAGGGGTAAAATTATCGAAAAAGATGGCCGCCAGAGCTTGGGGATTTCACTCACTCGAAACTCACCTGTTTGTGAGCCTATAACGCTATCACTCACTCGACACTCACCTGTTTTTCAGCATGCTTGCAATGTCTGCGTTGACGCCCTGCTGCTGGGGCAAGCTGTCGTGCCTGGGCCGGTTCTTGCTGAGGCGACTGTTGGGTAGTTTGGTCTGCAGGCTGTACAGTGACCGCTCCAGGCGATCTACTCGTCTGTCGGGAGAATAAAATTATGTGTCATGACGCGGTAGAATCAGGCACTCGTCAATTTTTGGGGCATCTGGGGTTATTGATATCATCTTAAAGCTTGTTTATTCGACCATCTTTTGATGAAAACATTGCACGCCTATCTTGAATAGAAGTTAAGATATTTCCGATGGAAGGAGTTGTGGGTCGACTGGTTTCAGAGGTAAATTTAGCGAAAAAAGGCCGCCAAAGTTTGGTGATTCCAAAGTTTGAGAGTCCTTGGAAACTTAAAATTTTCATTTGTTGTGCCTTTAATCAATGTTTTTCAGTAAAAATCAACACAAAAAATATATTTGAATGGACATTACATGTGATGAGCCAAAAAGCAAACATTAGAAGAAAAAAAGTCAAACTGGAGGAAAAATGCCGATATCTTTGATTTCATTATTTTGGCAACGCCTGGTTTCACCATGATGCCTCACAAATATCTCGTTCATACCTAGATGGAACAGAGAAGAAAATTGGGGTGGGGTGGGAGGAGCATAGATTTTTTCATATAGATCATATAAACAGAACGATGAGAATGCAATTTTAACGGTTTCAACTCGTATCAGAGGCAGGGGAGCTTGGAGGGGTTGGGGGGGGGGGGCACAGAAAGCATAATACTGTAATAGAGGGGGACAAACACGAGGGGGAAAAGAATTTGGGTGGAGTGTGGGGACTTAAAGAAACGAAATTTTTTTTTTAAACACCTGAAAGGAAGGAAAAAAGATAAAGACAGAAAGGCAGAATCAAATAAACAATCAAAGTGAGAACTCAGAACAAGGCAAAGAAAGAAAAAGAAAAAGAAATAGACAAGGAGAAAGCGAGCGTTGTTAGTTTGACTCTGACCTAGTGACCGACTGTAAGTCTGTCTTCACTTTGGAGGTTCCCGTGTATAGCTTCATCTGCACCAACTCCTCGTCCATCATGTCTATCTGCTTCAGAAGCATCTGTTTCTCCAAGGAAAACGACGAGTTACGGATGTTGCTCAACTCCTGGATCATGTAGGATTTCAGCTCAGCAACCTGTGCCAATGATTGAAGGAGAAAATGAGTGTGTGTATAAGGAAGGAAGGAAGGAAGGAAGGAAGGAAGGAAGGAAGGAAGGAAGGAAGGAAGGAAAGAAGAAGTAAGAAAGAGAAAGGTAAGAGAAGAAGAATGAAATGAAGAGCGAGTGGCTTAGTAGTTAAGCTCTCAGACTTGCAACCGTAAGGTCGTGAGTTAGAATCCCGTCAGGGGCCGGCGTTGTGTCCTTGGGAATGGCACTTTACACGTATTTTCCTCACTTCACCCAGGTGAGAATGGGTATCCAGCTATAGACAGTGAAAGATCTTTTCAGTTTGTTAGTGTTTGAGCGCTTAATAAGTTGCTTGCACTATTTGCTTCCCTGGAAGCTGAGAATGTTTCTGAGTGTTCTGTATTCTGCAGGGGTAATAAAATACTGTAGTGTGTAAAGCGAATAGAACTTGCTGTTGAGCGGAAATGTACGCTATACAAAGGCTGTTTATTATTATTATTTTTATCATTATTACTATTATTATTACCATCTTCATCATCAGGATGACCCACCATGCAGAGCTAAGTACCAGCACCTGGAAGATGTGTATTCTGGCCACTCCAATAAGCAGGAACAAACTATCACATGTCGCTGGGACCAGGTTGAGCTAGCGAGACTGTGGTCGGACCATCATTGGAGCTTGAGATGGCATAAGAACTTTGTAAAGGAAGAGCTCAGCCCACGTTGCCGAAGATGCAGCCATGAAAAGGAGGTCAAACATATGTTTGAATGTCCAGGAACAATGGCAATTCGAAAGGAGTTATTTTTACAAGCGGAGGTGCCTTAAGTATAGTGACAATGGAGCAGAAAAAGAGCCTCGCTCTCGCTTGAAGATTTCTTTGTGAAGTCCACCATGCCCATTAAGGAAGCAAAAAAATCATCATTATCCTTTTTATTGTTATTATTATCATTATTAGTATTATCATTTAGAGAGAAAGGGTTACAAATGTTGTTCTGCTCCTAAATAATGGAGGGTTTGAGCCTAGCAATGTATGCCAGTGGTTGGAGGTGACGGGTATATAATATACACATACAGGCGTGTGTGATGGGAAAAGTTAAGATCTTCTGTTCCAGTTGTAGCTCTTAGTAGTGGTGATGCTGCTGATACCGTTGCTGTTGGTGATGGTGGTGGTTGTGGTTGTGGCTAGTGGTGCTGTGTTTATTGTTGTTGTTGTTGTTGTTGTTGTTGCTGTTGTTGTTGTTGTTGTTGTTTGTTGTTGTTGTTGTTGAATGGACAAGGAAGGGGAATTTATTTAATGGTATTAGTAACTTTCTGACACTCCCACCCCCACCCCCTTGAAGCAAATGAGACCATTCAGGGAACAGGCTGCTTCGACCTTGAATGTCAAAGCCAACCTGAGTTGAGAGGCACACAACGTCCTTCTGACAGACGAGTATTTAAAAAAACTGCGCATACACTAATCGAACCCATGCCTTCTACGTGTAACGGCGAAGTGCTCTTAGCGTTACACTACCGACGCCCGAAGAAGCGAGAGTGGGAGGAAGAAGGGGAAGAGGGCGTTAAAGGGCAAGGTGGCAAGGTGGCAATATGACAGAGAAAAAGAGAAAGACAAAGGAGTGGGTGAGGGAGGGAGGGAGTGGGTGAGTGAGTGAGTGAGTGAGTGAGTGAGTGAGTGAGTGAGTGAGTGAGTGAGTG
>NW_004797302.1:1718027-1721943 GCF_000002075.1 Aplysia californica
GAGAGAGAGAGAGAGAGAGAGAGAGAGGAGGGGGGAGGGCTCGACTGCTAGTTGATTACCTTAAAATAGACGTTCGTTTTCAGGCGATAAAACTCTTAAGGTATTAAGCATCCTTGACTTTAAATCGTATTTTTATGGGCTTACTGAAACTTAGTAGTATTAACTGTAAAACCCCAATTTACTAAATCAACGATCAAATCTGTGTTTCAAGCATATCACTTCACACTCACTTCAAATTTCGTGAAGGCGGTGAGGTTATCAACCTTGGAGTAGATTTCCCTGAACATCATCTGAGCATCATGCCCAGGCTGCCACACGTTGAAGACGGACGAGCAGTAGGGCGACGTATTCTCCACAGGCGGCGGGTTCCTCGTGAGTCCAGGGCGACTCAGTAAGCCAACGAACAACCATATCCATTGTAATTCCTTCATAATGGTAGAAAGATCAGTGGTAAAGCCCTCCAAGTGACAACTTTTCCAGTGTATATTGTTTTGGAATAAACGTGAATGCCCGCGTTTGAAAGAAAGGTAGCAAAACGTATTGCAAGACACGGTATTGATTTTTTAATCACCACTTTGAGTTCCAACAGAAATATTTACACAGAAAAGTCCGGAAGGGAATTTGAAAAAAATCAGAGACACAGGTTTGATCTATTCATCAAAAGACTGCGATTGCCATCTTAACACAATTCCATCTTATCTAGCAGAGAAAACAAAAGCTCTGTCGGTTCCCGTAACAGCAATCACTGATGCCTGGCCTTGATAGCTCTTTGGCAACGCGGGGCGGGTGCTGCTAGTGGCCAAAATACAGCGCCGCTGGTTTTCGATCTTGCTCCGTTAAAAAGTAATTCGCTGCCATCAGTAGCCAATCGGGAACTGAGATAGGGGCTCTTCCCATCTGATACAATTGTCGTCTTCGCTGGGCCTCGTTCGGAAAGCTGTTTTAAAGCAAGAACGTGTTGGCAGGTCATGCAGGAGCTTGGTATATCCAAACGGAATGTATCACTGTTCTAAAGTTTACTTTCAGATTTCAATGTTTAAAAAGCTACTTTTGTTTTCTGCATTTATCCGAAATCTTACTTGTACTTTCAATCTTCAAACGATTAAAAAATTGTTTCTTTATGTACTTACTCAAAAGCTTATTTTCAACCTTAAAAATATGAAAAGATACTTTTGGTTTCCATATTTGCCGGAAAGCTTACTTTCTTCCTTCAAAATATGAAAAGATAATATTTTGGGCCATTTTTAATTTAAATTTTTTTCTATAATTGTCATGTTATCATACTTAGCCCTTCCGTGACTCTAATTAATTTTGTTTTCGAATTCGCAAACATTGTTGTGCGTTTTCCCAACAAGTACAAAGCGTACAGTTAATGTCAAAATGTCATTTTATCGTGGTTGCTGAGCTTATGACGAGCAATGCCGTGTGTGGGACGTCAAATATGCCAGGAAACAGATAAAGCTGTATCTCTACCATTATAATACACACTCCAAAATTACAAACAACTTCATGATACCGATCTAAACGGTATTAACCAATGCTGTTGTAAGAGTGAACTGGTTAACGAAACATTATTTGTTACAAGCTGGCCAACAGCATGCATGAACCCTCATTAAAAATTCAACAACTTCCTTTAAGCGGTCATTGGATGAGCCAGGTTGTAGGCGAAGGTATATCTGAAAGACCGCTCGTTACACCAGGCCCGAATTATCGGTTTTGCCTCTATCGCGTGTCTGGTGCTGTTCTTTATTGATTTGAAGATGTCCCTTGGGAGCATGACTGGGGTCTCTGTTGTTCCTTAATTTAAAACCAGATTCATTTTTTTAAAAACGTTCTTTGTTCTTTGTTGTTGTTTACTTTTTAAACGAATATCGATCAAACGAGCGGCTTCTGGTCTGTGGTAGAGCGGTTAGGCACTCCTTTGTCGCATTCGAGACACCTGAGTTCGATTCCTGAGTGTGGAGAAAGTTTTCCCCAGTATCTCTGTCTTTCTGCTAGGATATTGAAATATTGAATCCCCACTCTCAGTCTGGGTTGGCCCTGATCATTTGAAATGATCTAAATTGTGTCGGTAGGGGTGTAAAAAATAGCCTAGATTCTATTTTGAAAATTACTCTCTTGTGATATATCTAATCTTCGGCACGAATATTACCTACTTCTGTTGCAAATGCGTACAATTCTTATCAAAACTAAACTAAAACTAAACCAAAAAACCAATAGGTCTATCTTTTTCGGAATGAGAAGAAGTTGAAACATTTTATTTCCTTAGCCTATACATCTTGACAGTGTCATTATAGTACAGTCCCCGTGGTTTTATGCGCCCCACATAATTTAGCAGAATTTGATCTTTTCTTTTTTTTTTTTTTTTTCATAATTTCTGATTATTTTCCTTCATCATTCTTTGTTAAAATTAACAGTGTCACGGTAGCCAAAGTATTGAACCTTACTCTTTTAATCACGGGACGTAAACGCCCCGTATGCCAAGGTCTTTTGGTTAATGTTACTCACCTCGGGGATCAACATAAAAAGTCAGACATTACACCCGGGCTCATTTTTAGATTGCTTGGTGTCGTGTGTGTTCGTCTCTCCAGTTTACAGTCGTGTGTGTATACTAACGTTACAAACAGAACAGCATAATTTCACATTTTTGGGCTCAGTTTGCATAATTTCATAATTTTTCTTGCTTAAAACGACGGGGACAGATAGTATAAGAACAACACAAGGTAGAAAGTAGGAAGTGGGACGTGGTCGTCTGTACACGTCATTGTCTTGGACAGGTGGTCGTTAGAGCCTGTTTGGCTGACTGGTAGGCTTATCCGCAGCTTGCACTGTATGCTTCCTGGAAAGCCGATGATGTTTCTGAGTCTTGTTCTAGGGTCTCCTGGGGTAATAATGAAGTTGTGGAGCACTTTGAGCATGCTCTAGACTAAGACCGTGGGCGTGCACTACGCAAATGCCATCAATATTAACTTATACTACATTTGTATTTCTTACACGGTTTACTGAAATTATCACAGTAAGCCGTGATTTCTTATCAACTTTTGTCTGAATGGGGGAGCAAGCCAGTATCTTCGTATTATCGAATGATGTAATAAAAGCAATTTACAACGACGACAACTACGTCATTAAAATTAAATTAGCGATGGCAATTTTTGGTCATGTATTTTCTTTTTCTTAAAAAAATCAAAGCAGGCGTCAATGAAAAGGCGAGTTTTGCTCATGAAGCATATTATGTGGAGCCATTTTAACTGACTGCTTACAAGATTGCTTTCCGTTTGGAACTGTATCAATGTCAAAAGAATAGCACCTTCAGAACAAGGAAGCGGACCATAGCAAGCGAAATATATTATTATATAATGACGGCAAAATGCTCTTCCAGACACTGTTATATCATGCTTGTGTAGAGTCATTCATAACCTGGGAAAACGTTTTTTGTTCTTGTTTATGTTTGTTTGTTGTTGTTGTTGTTGTTGTTGTTGTTTGTTTGTTAAGCTTGAGTTTTAAGCCTGGTCTCATTTCCTTCACCTGTTTTATTTTGGCTCGTTTTGTACGAGCCGTCAGCTTTAGAATTGAAGAGTTATTTATTTTTCATTCACCTTTTTAGTAATCATTGACACTGAAACTTTGCGCAAACTCTTTGTGTTACTTGAAGAATAGTAGGGCTTCCGTATGAGTTGGGGCCTTGCCTTATTAAGCAACAACAAAAAAGAGTGTTCGCTAAGTCAAAAGTAACTGGAAGTTCGTTATCGGCCTGCATATTATCAAAAATCATTTTTAAACAAATTTTAATAATGATAACCATCATCATAATCCTAATAACAATGGTATTAATAGTAGTAATTATAGTAGTGGTGATCCTTATAGAAGAAGAAGAAGAAGAAGAAGAAGAAGAAGAAGGAGGAGGAGGAGGAGGAGG
>NW_004797302.1:1723921-1724744 GCF_000002075.1 Aplysia californica
AAAGTATTGGTAAATAAGATGTTCTCATAAAGCACAAACGTAGTTAACATTTAATTTAAGGCAACAGTCACACCTTGAAAAGACAGGTGACAATAGTCCTTACTAAGAATAAGTGACAAGTCTATGCACTCTCCAGATGTCACCTGGCCATTTTGTTTATCAGAGAGAGGATACGGTTTCACTCCTTCTCAGACTATGAATCCGCTGATTCGTCGAATCTTTCAGTCGTGGTTGACACCAAAATATAGTACTGAACCTACCCAAGTTTTTCTTGATCCTAAAGTCTATAGAGGACATTTACGCATCTGTTTTGAATATCTAACCTCAACTGTGCTCGCATCACCTAGATTTTTACACCATCCAATTGCTGGTTTAGAAACCACTGAGCAGACCCCGTTCCATGAATTGACTCCAGCTACCATTTCGAAGTCCTTTCCGGGGATGTGTCTTACATGTGGGGGCAAGGAAGTATCAGCATCATCCCAGACTGAGTCTGCACCGACACCAGTGTCGCCTGGAATCACGCCCCAAACCGTACTGACGTTTCATCAGGTAACTGTAAGTCAGCTGCTGAATTATTACATGAGGAGTCACAGCAGCATGATCTGCAAACTAACATTCCTAGGTCCATCTCACCTTCAGGCACCTTAGCCACTTTTCTTGGAGCCCGATCCAGAAACACAGCTCATTTGGGATGCCACGGAGGAAAATAAAGGGTTTTCAGGGGAGGCAACAGATAAGCGAAGGCCATCCGTGAATCTGGTCAGGAATACCATAATGATTCAATGAAAAGCCCAGCTACGTCACTGAAACCAAACTGTTA
>NW_004797302.1:1727666-1730166 GCF_000002075.1 Aplysia californica
TACATAAAAGAATTTCAGTTTTATTTTCATTAAGCTGGAGCTTATTATCAACCATCCACTTTTTGATGTCATCCTTGCACAGACCCACGGTAGTACATCTGGTACAACTCCAACTGCTTTTGAAATATTGGATAGACACTGTTACTATTTGAAATGCAGGTTTTCTATTACAGAAGATGTACTCAATGAAAAGATCGTGACACTGATTGTTACTGCAGACGTTTTATATTCCACCTACACAATTTAGATCTTTTAGGCGGCAAGCTTCTCTGTCTTTCCTATCAAACATGTATTATCCTCATCTCTGTCTTTTCCTTCTTTTTTCCACGTTTTTCTGTAGTAACTCCTCTAATCTTTGGCGATTATATAACCTGATTCCATTGGGAGGCTGTGAAACTCGTAGCATCTACACTCCCTACGAATGAGCACACAACCATAAGCAGTGTCGCAAATGCCGTAAATATCTTACTAAAACTAAAGCTAAAGGAGGCCAGCTGCTTTGACCCTGCCTGTAAGGACCGGTCCGGGCTGAGAGGGACACATCATCTCATGGGCAACCAGAGGTACACATTGTGAAGCATCGTGGTGAAATCAGGCGCTCGTCAAAATAGTGAAGTCGAAGAAATCGACATTTCCCCGCCAGTTTGGCAATTTTTATCGAATTTTTGTCCTTTGACTTAACCCCTGTTGTGTCCATTTAAAAATTCTTTTTCATGTGGATTCTGCTGAAAGATGTAGATTAAAATTAAAAGCACAAAAAAATTTAAATGTTCAGTTTCCAAGGACTATCACGCTATGGAAGTGACCAAATTTTGGCGATCGTTTTCTTGCATGTGTTACCTCTGAAACCAGGCGACCCCCACTTCCTTTAATAGCAAATAGGGCCTACATGTATCTCGGCTTCTATATAAGATAAGTGGGCATTATTTAGATCTAAAGCAAGACAGAATAAACAAGCTCTAAGATAATACCAATGACCCCACATGCCCAAAAATTGACAGCAAGACAAGCCAATAACTCCACGTACCCAAAAATTGACGAGCGCCTGATTCCATAGCATCGTGAGACACTCGATAAAAACCTTCCCACATTGGAATAAGACTCGCGTCTTCTGCATACAACACAGCGAGGTGCCCAACTGCTGTATCTTAGACTATTTACTTTCGTCTGTCTGTGTTTTAAAAAAAGTTGTAGTTCATTTATTAAGTTGCCAGTGCGCACGTAACTTTACATGGCACCTCTGTGAGCCAACAACCAAACATTTTTTTTCTAAAATTCTAGATCCAGTAATCAATACGTTTCTTTATTTTGAGCCCTGTATTAAGCACCCCCTTTTGGTGCACATACTGGATCATTACAATATGATTTACAATATTCTAGTCTCATCGGAGAAAACATGTCGGAACCTTAGTTTGCCGTGTCCTTCATTAATGGGCTTTTAGATTCTGTTGGTCATCCAACTTTTAGACCCGCATGCGAAGACCTGATGAGATCAAAACAACGATTTGGTTTTATTCAGTTTTACCTGCGGACAAACGAAATAAAACAAGCAGTAACAGTGGGTGGTTGGCGGGCGCTCTGGTGTGGTTTGCTCCTTCTTTCCTATTAAAAAAATATCGTCCTTATCTCCCTTCCTTCTTTTTTTTGTGTATGTTACTCTCTGGTAACACATCTATTCTTCGGCTCTTATATGACCTTATTGTGTTGCAAGTGCCGTAAAACCCTTACTAAGACTAAAAGCAGTAACATCACAGGCCAGACCTATTACTGAGGCGAGGGCTCTCGTGATCCAGAGGTTAAGGCGTTCGCCTCTCATTCAGTAGGTCCCTGGTTTGAATCCGTATAGAGACCGAAAATTGTCTTCTCTAAAAGTTTCTCCTTTCACATGCTTTCCTGCTCTCTAACAATGTTCTGTCGTCTGCTATCGTCTCAACTTTCTGTCCCCGTTCCCTCACCTCCTTTGCCCCCTCTTCTGGGCTCCTGAATCTTTCTGTATGTCTGTCCCCTGCTACTCCTTAGCTCCTTCTTACTGCTGTCTTTTAGCCACCAAGCCTTCATCGATAAGAGCAAAAAAGGGGGACACCGTGATGAATTCAGGCGTTGTCAAAATAATTAAATCGAAGATATCGACATTTTTCCTCCAGTTTGCCTTTTTTCTACTTATTGTTTTTTTGGCTCAACACCTTTTTTCCATATTAAAACACATTTCCGTGTAAATTTGAAAGAAAAAAAAGTTGATTAAAAGCACAAAATATGCAATTTTTCAGTTTTCAAGGACTGTCAAGCTATTGAAGTTACCAAACTTTGGCAGCCATTTTCTCACAGATTTTATTTTATCACTGAAACCAGGCGACCCCACCTCCTTCAATCGCAAATATCTTGACTTCTATTCAAGATAGTTGGGCATTTTTTCATTTAAAGCAAGGTAAATGAATAAGCTTTTAGATGATACCATTAACTCATCATGCCCAAAAAAAATTGACGAGTGCCTGATTCCACC
>NW_004797302.1:1732558-1734253 GCF_000002075.1 Aplysia californica
TGTGTGTGTGTGTGTGTGTGTGTGTGTGTGTATTTGTGTATGTGTGTGTTTGTTTGTTGGTCAGGTTGTTGGATTTTCTTGGGGGGTACAAATAACCCCTGTCGCCGTCTGTAGACTAGTTGCAGCGTTTCATGGCGACAAAGAAGAAACCAAGATTCATTGCTGAAGAGGATGTTTCTCCACTGCCGTAATCTCTATTGGCCATGCTGGGTTACCCACTGCCGTCTCTGTTTGTAGTGACAGTTATTGAAATTTGTCAGAAAGGTCCGCTAAAGTTGTCGTTATGTTTGTGTGTTACTGAAAGACGAGGCTAAAACAGTAAATGTACCTTCACATGGATAGTTGATGCCTCTATAAATAGATTACTGATAAATAATAAATAAATAAATTACACTTTTATTAGTCCCGGAACGGCACTTTGGTTCACAATGGCAAACATACATTTACATACATAAATACATAATATAAATACACACATACTTAAATACATGCATAAATACATACATAAATACACAATATTACACAAATACAGAAACAATTTACAACCATGCCACTGTCGGTCGCCACTGTGCAGCGCCCTGTATTTCGAGCCAGGGTTGTCGTGTCTTGCTCAAAGACACACCCCAGTGACCACCCGTCTGATTCCTGTGTCACCGACACTTGTTGGACATTACTTGAGTCTAAACTCACTACTCACTTAGCCACTCGAGCCCTCAAACGGATCACCAGGAACATGAAGACGATCTCGGACAGTTTGGTCCGATACCTGAATCAACTCTCGTATGGTCTGAACAGTTGTGGAGGCTGATATGTGGGTGGTTGGCGTGTGCTCTGGTGTTGTTTGCTTCTTCTCTCCTATCAAACATCTATCGTCTTTATCTTCACTCCTTCTTCTTTGTGAGCATTACTCTCTTGTAACACCTCTAATTTTCGGTTCTTATACCACTTTATTGTGTTGTAAGTGCGGTAAAACTCTTACTAAAACTAAAGCTGAAGAGTTTGATCTGAATCGATCCCGCCAATGAAGCCGCCGAATTTTGCGATCATGAGCACGAGTTGTTGCCCTTGGTCTGTCAATCCTTTGGCTGTCTGCCCTTGAATTTGTTTGTTGATATCGACCAGAAGTCTGCTCATACTCATTGCCCACTTGGACATCAGCAACTATTTCCCTGTGGTTGGTTAACTGCAAGGCGACCTATCGCTTGCTATCTTTGCAGTCGCGAAAGTTGGGGCTTATGGTGCTGATATTTTAAAAAGAATGAATTTACTCATCCAAATGTCGCCATTTGTCGTCATTTGTAGTGTTCGCTCATATGCAAGCATTCACATGATTTCGCCAAAGGATAAGAAGGTTAATAGTTAAAACTAAAAGAAAGTGTTACTTGATTTCACCTTGTTTAAAGGTATCTAGGATCGTGGGCCAGGAAAGAGTAAGCAATTTCGTATGACTATGACATCTGAGGATAATGTGTACAATATAGGACACTCATAAAAAATAGAAAATACTGAATTTATCACGAAGTAAACCGTGTCGTTTATGCCTATTAAAAACTGCGGGGGATTTTGTTCTCTTTCTTGTTTGTCTGTTTGTTGGTTTATTTGCTTGTTTGTTTGTTTTGGGGTTGTTATTTTGGGTGTGATTGTTTGTTGTTGTTTTTTGAGGACTGGGGTTTTTGTTGTTGTTGTTGTTGTTGT
>NW_004797302.1:1735511-1736610 GCF_000002075.1 Aplysia californica
TCTCTCTCTCTCTCTCTTCCTATCTAAATCTAAACCTCTATTATCAAGATACTAGTACATGAAAGCGCTGAATCAATGGAAGTTTGGAATAATAATTACAATTTCAAGACAGCGGCTGACGGCGCGTTTGTAGAATCATGTATAGCTGTCTTTTGATTTCTCTCAAAACAAAATGTGAGGCAGCGTGGTGGAATCAGGCTCTCGTAAATTTTTGAGCAAGTAGAGTTATTGGTATCATCTTAAAGCTTATTCATTTTTCTTTATTTGGGTGAAAACAATATCCATTTATCTTGAACACAAGGCGAGATACTTGCAAATGAAGGTGGTGGGGTCACCCGTTTCAGAGGTAAGATTAGTGAGAATATGGCCGCCAAAGATTAGTTATTTCCTTAGCTTAAGAGTCCGTGGTAACTGAAAATTTACATTTTTTGTGCCTTTAATCAACGTTTTTCCAGAAAAATCCATACAGAAATGAGTTCTTTAAGGGACATGAAAGGTGTTGAGCCGAAAAACAAAAATTTGAAAAAAATTTACAAACCTGGGGAAAAATGCAAGTTTCTTCACTTTGATTATTTTGACGAGAGCCTGATTCCACCACGCTGCCTCACAAATGTTTGTCGTTGACTATCAAAAGTCCATAAATACATACATACATAGGCCTATTTAGCTTTTTCCTTACTCCTTAATGACGTGATGCCCTTCTCTTTGTCTGTTTGAAAGGAGTACATATTTGTTTGTTGTTGTTGTTGTTGTTGTTGTTGTTGTTGTTGTTGTTGTTGTTGTTGTTGTTGTTGTTGTTGTTGTTGTTGTTGTGTAGTTTGGTTGTTGTTTTTGTTTTTTGTGGAGGGGGGAGAGGTTGGGGGTGACTAAGCAGGCAAAAAGCCCACCGGGGGCTAAGGGGCAAAAAGAGTTAAGGGGGATAAGCGCCCTTCGAGGAGCTAAGTAAGGGGGGGGGGGGACTTTATCAGAACTAAAGGGGCAAAAGTCCCTCTGGGAGTTATGGAGGCAAAAGCCTTTTCTTTTAGAGCTGTGGAACCTTAAGCCCCTCTGGGATCTGAGGGAGTAAGGAAGTGTCAAAGGGCAAAAAAATGCCTTGAGG
>NW_004797302.1:1738290-1739908 GCF_000002075.1 Aplysia californica
ACTACTACTACTACTACTACTACTACTACTACTACTACTACTACTACTACTACTACTACTACTACTACTACTACTACTACTACTAACTATACTACAATAACAATAGAACGATAATACACTCGTGTGGTGCGTACAACCTATATCTGGATCAGACCTAGATCTATGAGCATTAAAGTTATTATATGTCAACCGTTTGACACCCAAAAAAATGTGATATGAGCGTGGAAAGATCTGATGCTTACATTCGGAATTCGGTTTCAGGGTCAACACCCTATTGGTGAAACTGATAACCCCGTGACAGGCTTATTTATTTATTTATTTTTGTTTCGTCTTATTATATTTTATTTTTGTAATCGGATACATGTATACATCTTTTAATTACTTTTGAAACTATTGTTCATGCAAGAGAATATTTGTCTGTATGTGGATTACTCACCAAAAATAGAATTCAAATGTAGATATTATTATGAATGCGAAAGCGATATGTAAGCGTATGTTGATATAAAAAAAAATAACAATGGTGTGTGAACTGATCTATACAGCTTGCAAGTCGCTGATGCTTTCACTCGATTCCCCCATGGGCGTAGATCTAGAGAGTAGGCAGAATCAACAATAGGCCCTACACGCGAGTTGGGAAATTGAAATAAGTGAAACAATCAGTGTTTATTCGCATGTGTCGTCTTCAATATGAGCAAAGATCGTACATAACAAGATAGTTCACTCCTCTCTTTCAGTCAATCAAAAAAGTGTTCTCAAAATCCGGTGGTACCCTCTTCCAAAAAGCGCGGATTTTGCGAACAGTGTTACCCTACTTGTGCGAAAAACAATAAGTACTTTACATTTGGTTTCTTTACTTGGTTGAAAAATTGGCACCATTGCAGGCGGCACAATGCCATAATTGCTCCTCCCTCCTATCCTGGATCCATGAAAGGGTCTGCCTGCTGCTCGTGCCAGTTAACAGCATGTTGGATATTCGTCTGGATTTTCCACGCAGGTTGCTGTCTCTCCCCGACCCTCTAGAAACATCAGCTTCCAAAAAGTGAAAAAAAACCAATAAGTGAAACCAACAAACTGTGCTATTCCTATTCCTCTTCTGGAGAAACGAAAGACAGCTTCAAAACAAAAGACTGCTGCGCCATCTGAAGCAATGCGCGGACTTCCGCGGACACTTTTTTGGCCAAGTGAACTGTCTTGTTATGAACGATCTTTGATATGAGCGCAAAGTGAATAATCCGAAATCCGATCAGTAAAACAATAAGACGGTGTTTATTCGCAAATGCCGAGTCCAGTGTGAGCGAAAAGTGAATGATCTTGAGTCCAGAGATTGGAGTTAAAAGTGCAATGGGTTTTTTCCAAAATTCTTATACGTGAGTATAGGTCGCAAAAAGTGTGTTTGAATCCTTCAAAAACATAAATGCTTTTAATCCCCTGTCGAGACTGACAAAGAGAAACCATAAGAACTCTGCACAAAGTACCAAACATTTGTGTGACATCGTTTTGAAATAAGACACTTATCAAATAATGAACTCAAAGAAACCACATTTTTATTTGTGTGTGTGTGTGTGTGTGTGTGTGTGTGTGTGTGTGTGTATGTGTGTGTGTGTGTGTGTGTGTGTGT
>NW_004797302.1:1740322-1741487 GCF_000002075.1 Aplysia californica
TCTTCTTCTTCTTCTTCTTCTTCTTCTTCTTCTTCTTCTTCTTCTTCTTCTTCGTCTTCTTCTTCTTCTTCTTTGCGTTCCTCTTCTAGATCTCAGAGGCAGTCGACTGCTAGTTCTCCTTCAACCTGCAGGGCAACTGATTTTTACCTATGTGACCGTTTTTCCTACTTGTACGGCCAATGCCTTCAGGCAGCCACATAATATTCCGATTTCGAAGGTACTCTAATATGTTTTTACACTGACTAGAGTAATTTTAGTTATGGTAGGAATAGATTTTAATATTTGCGCGGGCAACGGCCTTACATACTCCTATCGATTTTAGGACCAAGGGATCTGTAAAATGTGCAACTTGCACACGGAACCTCGGAGATTTTTTACGCTTTTCGAGGAAGGCTAAGTGTTTGATTTTGAGCACCCTAAGATTAGGGATGTGGCTGAAAGACAGCAGTAAGAGTAAGAAGAAGCAGGGAGAAGTACATATAGTGCATTCACGTAGACGAAAGAGTGAAGGAGAGAGGAGCCGCGGGAGGCCGAGGTGTACGAGGATGGGAGTGAGGGGGGGAGAAAGTGGAGATGAAAGCAGAAGACAGAGCACATTTAATAGAGAGAACGCGAACCGAAGAAAATCTGAAAGCAGAAAATAATGTTTCCGTCGGTGTCAGGTTTTGAACCCGGGACCTTTTTGAATGAGAGGCGAATACTTTACCTCTAGAACACATAGAATAGTGTTCTTCATTCTGACAAAAGACAAAAGAAGTTCCAGACCTACTGTCTCACAGGCTGATCTGAAAGAAAAATGTGGAGTAAAAACAGAAAGCTTTTTTTTTCATTTTCGCAAAGTGTTATGATAATGCTCATTAAATGTTAAAGAATAGTTCAATCAAGATTGCTGTTACTATAAATATCGGCCAATAGTGTACTCCTAACGTTCTCTAACTATCCGCTTGTGTCTTTTTTAAGGACAAAGTGGTGAAGCTGTCTCAAAATTAATTGGGCAATTATTCTAGATTACAGTAAATCATAGGGCTATTGATTGAAGTGATCCTGTTTCATCCAAAGGGCAGTGTTTAATATTGGGCCTAAATAATGAAGATTAATTATTAGATCATAGGATGTGTGTGTGCGTGTGTGTGTGTGTGTGTGTGTGTGTGTGTGTGTGTGTGTG
>NW_004797302.1:1741832-1743922 GCF_000002075.1 Aplysia californica
AGAGAGAGAGAGAGAGAGAGAGAGAGAGATTTTACCCCTGTGGGTTCCAATCTAACACTTTTCTTATTATAGCAGCTGCTTGGCTTCCTGAGAGTGTGTCCAATCCATCGCCAACGTCTTCTTCCCGCCTCATCTCTGACTGAGCTCTGTCTCGTTCTTCTTAATACTTCCTCGTTGATGATCCTGTCTGTTGAAAATTCTAAGCTGTGTTCGTAATGAGATATCCCTGGCCCCTCCAAATTCTGTTCAAATAAATAAATGCAGTCTGTACCTTTCCAATGCGGGACTTTATTTCAGCGCCTGTTCCTCCCTATCTCTGTCAATTATACTCCCAAGATAGCAGAGGGATTCAACGTCTTCTAGTGCATCTCCTTGTACTGTGACCTGCTCCTTTCGTAGTGCATCTATCCTTTGGACTTCCGACTTTCCGGGGGTGGATCCTCAATCCAACAGACTCTGATAGGCTGTTTAAAATTGTTGTCTTTGCTTGCATCTGTTCCTGAGTGTGTGACAGAAGCGCCAAGTCGGTACCGTACCGACAACACTATTGGGAGAATCCCCACCCCCACCCCACCCCGCCCTATTTCTTGATATTTTCTTGCAAACATGATATAATAGATTATGTGTTAATTCAACCTCATTTTAGGCCAACATGACTACCTCTTCTCTTCATCTCTTCTTTGTTTTAAGTGGAAGAACAGCAAATGCAGTGTATTTAACCAACTCACTGCCGGGAAAGCGCTTTACTTTTTTTGTATTCGTAAAACTTGACTGGCGGTCTTTATTGCCGACATATGGAAGGGTCAATAATGAGACATGTGATATTGTACTCTGCTCAAGTCGCCCACAGTCGACGAGCCGTAAGCTTAGTTCTCTTTCTCTTTTTTTTTTTTCTTCTTCTAATCAAGGAAAGAAAAAGATCCTTGTTTCCAATACAAATACAGAAAACATAAGTCTAGATCGAGATCTATATTCAATTAAAACAATTTTTTAAAACACACAAAAATTGCTTAGGCCTACTGTTGATCACTTTTCCTGGGTACGTTTTTTTTTCCTCGCACGAATATCATAATTATTTAACTTCCAATCCAAGGAAACTGTACTCTGACTCAGAGAAGAACCAGAGAGTATTTAATTATCCTAAACCTTGGCCACCGTACATTGAAAATTGTATCGTTATATATTGCAACAAGCATGAGATCCATAATTTTATGATTTCTTGAACCTGCCCTTCCAGTTTCCTTCCTTCCCAGTGTTTTGTTGTCTTTTGTGGCTTTCGTAGCAGCAGCACAAAAACGAAAGTAGATCTAGGCCACGGGCCAAAGCTCAGTCCAAAGTGCAGATTTACGAATCGAGACGTGTTATGATATTGAGAATGTTATATATAATACTCAGACTCAGGATGATGTCCACTAAGTCCACTGCAGTGATGCGGCTTGTTCCTGTTCGTACGTTGTCTAGCATGGCTAAGGAACCCAAGTAAATATAATATAATTCACCAGATTCTTGTCAGTTTAATTTTTCGTTTGTTTTCTTTCTTCATCCAAAAAAGGAATGAATGAGCATTGTAGGCCTACTAAGTTAGTTTAAAGCTAGATCTAGAATCTAGATCTAGGACTAGGGTAGACTTTGAATGAACTGCCAACTAAAACAGAGGCTTTGTTTTATCTAATCTCTAGATCTAGATCTATTGTTATCTTGTCAAGCAGCTAAATAATGAATTTAAGAAATAAATCCAAGAAGTAGAAGAGTTACTTTACTTACTTTAACAGAGTTACTAATCTAGATCTAGATCAAGTAGACTCCTCTATCTATAATTGATAATTATTTTGCATGACCACAGTTGAGTTTGTTATTTACAACGCAGTGGCAACGTTCACGGCGCCCTGAACGTAGCCTGCAGACTACGTTCACGGCGCCGTGAATGTAGTTTGCGGTAGATGTTGAGGCTACGTTCACGGCACCCAAGCTTCGTTTAGATGGACCGTCCACTGCCGGTTTAAGTCAGCCGGTTTTAGTCAAGAGGCTTAAAATTAAAAGACAAGACAACGCGATTTGGTTTGCGCAGCTTGGTGCAGCAAAGTTGGTTT
>NW_004797302.1:1747733-1757664 GCF_000002075.1 Aplysia californica
TCCTCCTCCTCTTCATCATCATCGTCATCATCATCATCATCCTTCTTCTTCTTCTTTATTTCTCCTCCTCCATCTACGCCTCCTCCTCCTCCTCCTCCTCAATTTTCCTTCTTCTTCCATGAGTGTGCCAACCCGCTGTTACTGTGAGAAGAACTGTCAAAGGAGCGAGACCAAAACCAGGAATTCCCAGAGTACCATAGGCCTACTTAATCATAGGTCATCACAGGTTCAGCCAATCATAGCCCGGTTTACGCCGTGCGTTTAGTCATATGTCATTTACTCTACTTGCACAAAAATTTAAAAGCACCTGATTCCATTGTGTCATGACTCAAACAGACAGTGAGGAGATGATCAACAACAAGATGGTTAAATGCAAATGGTACTAGATCTAGATCTAAATCTATGAGTAGGCTAAGGCCTATCTATAGAAGGCAATCCATCTCTTAGTCTATACAGCCGTAAGCTGACAAAGCGCCTTTTTTAAAAATTCACAACAGTTTCGAGATAAAGAGGCTTTTTGTCAGAGTAACTATTTTTAAAAAGGAGTTTTTACTGCAATTTCAATTCTAATATCATTTTTATTTAAAAGACTAGTGTGTTTCCAAAATTTGAATTCTAATATAATTTATTAAAAAAAACTAATCTCTAGATTCTAGTCATAGTTTCACTTTTTTTATTTTGTCACACAAGTAGGTGTAAGTGATCAGGCTTTTGATTGTCTCTCAGGCTAGCTGCTTGTGTCACGACATAGTGGAATCAGGCGCTTAAAAATTTTTGGGCATGCAAAGTTAATGGTACCATCTTTTTCATTTCGTTTTACACAAAAATTGTACAACTACTGCTGTAAGTGGAAACTGAAAGCAAATTGTGACCAAGACAATCTACAACGTCTTTATGAAAAGTCACAAGGTCGCCAAGCAAAATCTCACCATCTCACTTGCAGGAACCAAATTCGAAAAAGTCGAAAACCTGACATACCTCAGGATCGAGCTGGACAGGCTGTTTTCATGCAAAAACCATATCTGGTACCTGAAGACTAAGGCCAACAAGAGACTTAACCTCCTCAGACAGCTGGCTATCCCCTCATGGGAATCGGACAAGGATGCACTTGGACAGCTATATGTTGACTATGTATGCTCTGCCATGAAATACAACTTAACCCTACAGACAATCTGCAGCAAACCAACTCAGAGGTCTCTTGACAAAATTCAGAATCAAGCTGTACGATTTATGTCAGAAGCTTTGAGATCCTCTCCAACTGCAGCTTGCAAAATCCACACGCCAGCATCAAAACTTCCTTCATAAAGAGGAGACAGTGAAAAAGAAATGTGACGCTGCAGAACTGAAGACAACAGCTCTCAACACAGTTGACTCCTACTCAAGTAATTCCATCCATATTTACACTCATGGGTCAGCCTTCAAGGGAACAATTAATGTAGGCTTTAGAGTAAGAATAGAGCATCCTGACAGGACGTGTGAAGAACTGTTTGATGCCTGTGGTACTTCTTGTACAAATTATGAGGCTGAGGCCATCGCCATTGAGGCAGCAATCTTCCACCTGATCAACATTTTTTTAAATATATCCAAACAAAATCAAGGACACTGTAATCTTCACTAATGGAAAATCAGTTCTCCAAGCTTTAGAAAACATTAATTTCGAAAGCCCAGCCTGCCTATCTGTGGTTCAAACAATTACCGTAACACCTTCGTACAGACCTATGCCATTGACCTGACTTTACAATGGATACCTGGCCACAGCAACATCCCAGGAAACGATGGAGCAGACACCCTTGCCAAGAAGGGAGTATCACGAACACAACGTCAAAACCCAGTATCACAACAGACAGTCAAGAACATCGTCAAATGCAACACCAGGGAACAGTGGCTGAATGGATGGGCATTGGGTAAAACTGGAAGAGCTGTATTTGCACACATGACCTCTCCTAACTCAAAAGAAGCACTGAATTCCCTGAGTAGAAGAGAGCAAGTCACTATCTTTTGCCTGGGAACACAACTCATCCCCTTGAATTCCTACTTAAATAGGATCCGCAAGGATACCCCACATGACTGCCCGCTGTGTGACTGCCAGGATGAAACAGTATCACACCATCTCTTTTCCTGCCATGCGCTTACGGACCTGTGCAGCACTCACCTACATGCCTCCCCAGATATTGGAAATACTTCATACAGCGACAAAACACTGCTGATAAAAACCTGTAAATCCTTTACCATATCGACAGGCCGAAGGGCTAGAACCTAGATATGGCCGCTGGATCGGAAAGTAAAGTAAATTTTACCAATATTGACACTCTCTTATGTATATATGTATATATTATAGTTGTGAAAGTTGGTCACTGAAGACAGAGTGAAAATAAAATAGAAGCTACAGAAATGTGTTTTCTTAGGAGGCTGTTAAGAGTATTGTTTGTGGAAGGAAAAGAATTCAAATGAGGTAGTGCTTGATGAAGCCTATGTGGGACACCCCCTGTTTAAAACAATCAGGAAACGACAAATGCAGTTTTTGGGACACCTGAATAGACATTTAATAAGTGTCTTGAACATCTAGCTTCAAAAATGAAGGCAAACGAGGCAGGGGTAGGCCCAGAGCAACCTACTTAGGAAACCTAAACCAATGGGTAACAGGGAAAGATCAGGGAAACATAGCTTTTTTAAGAGCATCTGAGCAAAGGAATGAATGGAGAACCATATGGTCGCTGATGTCTGTCTCAGACCTGACACTGGATGATGATGATTCTGTGCTAAGAAGCATATTAAAGCTAAAATAAATGTTTCCCAAGTAGTGTTCTTCACATTCAGTTTAGCTCTTCTTTTGTATCCTAAAAGTTAGTTAGTCTTTCAGAACTCTAATTTAATTTTCTCCTAAAGAGCAAAAAAGAAGAACTGCTATAACTTAACCATTGCTAATACCATGTACATACAATCCACAGATCTTTTGAAAAGTCCTTTACAAGACCAAATTTCGATTTTGGTTAGAATATGTAAAATGTCATTTGAAAACATGTCGCTCAACATTTGAATATAATTATATCAGACTAAAGTATGAGCTGTAATTAAATTTTCTGTTCATATTTCCACAGTGCACCATGCTGTTCTAGTTCTAGTAAAACTGTATTTGGTGGCCTACATCACAAACTTGATTTTGCATAATATTTTAAAAGTTTTTTGTTTACAACATGTTACTTCTAAAATTTGACTCCGCTGTTATTCTGAAAATATTATCAGCTGTTTTGCACAGGCCATCATCAACCCAGTGTACCATGTGGTATCATGTTCAACACTGTCATTTGTTTCCCTGGATGCATTTTCAATGAGCCAAAGCTCTTACTATCCCCGTTGTGCTAAAAGCCTAGAGTACAACAGTGAAAACTGATCCATCAGATTGAATTAAGTCAATGAGTCTCATGAAACAGGTGTTTGTTTTCTATCAAGGCATAGATGTTTGTATGTATGTCATGTGTGTATGTGTGTCAGTCTTGTGGGTTGTAGTGTTGTTTTCATACATACTTTCTGTCAAGACATAGATGTGTGCATGTATGTGTGTGTGTGTGTGTGTGTGTGTCAGTTTTGTGGTTTTTAGTATTGTTCTCATACTTGATTGGTTCTCACGCAATGTTTGGTGTTGATTAATTTGATGTCCTTTTTTCTTAGTAGGCTGCAGAGAGGTCTATATTAAATTATGTATCTGAATCACTCAGTATGTGTACATTTATGTGTGTATACATTTCTAGGACTGGATTTCCTCCCTGTCACATTTGAAGTTTCTATTACTGTAAGGTTCGAAGCATTTTATAAGTGATGAGTCAAGGCTTATGACAACCCACTAGCCACAATGGGATTCTGACGCACGTCGTTTTCCTGTAATGTGATCTACTCTTTGTGAATGCATTATACAAACACAATGATGTGGTTTTGTTTTATGACAATGTCTGTATGCCGTCTCCAGTCTGTCTCCCCCCCCCCCCCCCCCCCTTTTATTTTTCTTTGAAAGTTTTTTTTTCATGTGTTTGAAAATTATTGTCTAAAGTTTTATCCTTCAAAGAGATTTGTGTTTCAGATCTGTTGCCATTGTTTGAACTTCACATTGCATAATATTATACTTTATTGGTGCTGATACTTTATTCTTTCAGAAAACTGGAAACAAAGACAAGCACCTTTGAATTATCAGATAGGCATCAGCTGCATGTTGCCAAGTCTCGGGAATCATGGCAGTGGAAGACAGATCCCACCAAAGTCTTAGTGCTGTTTTTTCCATGGTTGGGATCCAAAGAAAAGCATGTGCAGAAGTACCGAGATTTGTACCTGTCTAGGGGACTTGATGTTCTTACTGTCAAGTCTGTTGTGTCTGACTTTCTGTGGCCGCCCAAAGCACAGAAATTTGGCAAGCAAACAATGGAGGTATGTCATCTGATTGTTTGTTTGAATATTCCACAGTTTTTTAAAAACTTTTGTGCAAGCATTACATTCTTAGATGAGTGGCTAAAAGTTGTTGAAGAAACCTGCCTCCTAAATAGCCAAAAGTAGAGTGGAACCTGCACTAACGACTATCTGTGCAAGACCCATCTGTACGAGCGACCACTTTCCATTTCCCCTTGACATTTTTGTCTCTATTATAATGACACTGCCCAAGAGGATCACTTGCCTAAGATGACCATTTTCCTCTTTGACAATGAGTAGTCGCCTTGATCAGAAAAGGCTAGAAAAGTCATACCTGGTCAAAAATTTAGTTTCAGGAGAAAAGTCTCGTTCAACCCTTTCTTAATAACATATTGAAAGGATTTTATATTTTAAGTCAAAATGTTTTCTAATTATATATTTTTGCAACATGTTGCGACCCAAGGTTAAAAATGTGCTAGAAATTGGGGTTTTCTCCAAACTTGGTTTTTACACCCTGTGTTACAAAATGCGGAATGTCTTTAAAATTGTTCAAAATATTTGAAAATTTTGGAAATCAAGTACGTGCTCTGCCTTGAATTTGATACAAGAATATGCCCTTATTTCAATTTCCAAAATTTCTGACAACTGGGACCTTTCTCCAGGCACATATTATATTGAAGAAAATATATGATACATAATGACATAAGGAAACAATAAAACAGATCCTGGCTTATTCTAGTCCCCTTGAAAGATTCATGTGCCTTTGGGCTGACAATTATCTTGTTATTTTCCTTGTACAATGACCTCTGTGTAAACCAAAATCTGCAGAACAATTTTCTTTGTTTTAGCCATGTTTTCTGCTTGGAGAGATTGCTTTAAATAGTGAAGGCATTAAAATCATGGATTCTATTTTTTCTTTCGATTTACCACAGTTTTCAGATTGGTTGTTTTTGGTTTAAGTGCAGTCTGCACTGTATTTCTTTGAAGTTCAGCTTTTTTCGCTTTCAACCCGTTTACTTTAACTTCATCTCCAGGTTCTAGCAGAGCACTGCAACAACTATGAACATTTCCTTCTCCATACCATGTCAGTTGGAGCCTACAACATGACCGTCTTGAGAATGTTGGCTGCAGGAGAGAATGACCCCAGTGGCATTTTGCGGAGGTGCAGAGGACTCATTTATGACAGTATTGTGGGTGGTTCTGGCAAAGGTGGGGTAGTCCAAGGTAGTGATGCAGCTGAAGTTGATAAAAAACCAGTCCATGCCACAAACAGAATGCTCCATGGGATCGCTGTATCTGCCAGTAAAAATAGAGTTGTGCAACTAACAATTAAAGGCGTTGGGAAAATGTATTTGTTCTTTACCAAAAAGAATACAGTAGCCTTTTATGATAAATCTCTGACTGTTGTTAGGGATGAGCCTTTACCGGTTCCGACGTTGATGTACGCGTCAAGAAATGACCCAATGGTCGATGCGTATGTTGTTGAGCAGCTTGCACATATTTGGAGAACAAGTAAGGGTGTACCTGTTGAAGTGAAGCTTTGGGATGTCTCAGGCCATGCACAGCACCTGGTGAAACACACAGAGGAGTACGTGGAAACTTTGGACAAGTTCTTATCTGATATTTTTAGTGAAAGTTTGCCTTCTCTACCTGGTGCATCAAAACTGTAAACAATGATGTCAAAAAATATCTCGTCTCAAATAATTTCTTTGAAGCAAAGATATTTCGTCGTAGATTACTGTGTTCAATTCAACATCTCAATGAGATCGCAAGCAAATTTTCAGTTTTACTCATACTGAGAATAGCCAAGTGATGTACATAGTCTGTCTCCCCGCCCCCTTTCAAGGTGCATTAGATTCATAGAAAAAAAATAACATTGCTCAATAGTTATTACTTGTGTCTGCCAGCTTCTACCCAAATTTTGTTTTTATGTTCCAAGTTATAGGTTTACAGATGACGTTCTTAATTGTGATGTTTACCCAGAAAGAAATCATTTTCTTTAATTTACCTTTGAAATTATAAAAAAATTGTATACACTTTGCGCCGTCCAACTATCTTGCCCATTGAATGGAAGGTTACAGTAGGTTTTTTTTATTTTCAAAAAATAATTTCAAAGACAACATCACTTTTTTGTTCAATTGCATTAGTATAAATGATTGTGATAAAAGTAAATTTCATGCTTTTCTCAAATTTTTCTTAAAACTGATTTGTGATGGAACTTAGGAAAGGTTGTCATGTGCGTAATTGTATATTATATGCGTAGGATTGCTTTTATTGTAATTATCTCTGTCTCCCCAGTTCTCAGTCGAATCCAGTAGGCAGGAATATTGCCATGCCCATGTGATATAAAATAATATGATATTTAATTTGAATGTAATACCTTTGTTAGTTTTACATAAATAGTTGGAGATTTTTATGTAGTGCAGTGCATTTTCGAAATATGGGTGGTTGTAGGGTGCTACTGGTAGGTTTTAATTTTGTATTGCCCCTCTGTTGTTTCTGTCTGTCTGTCTTACTGCTACTCTTTCCTAGCTCCAAATGACCGTCATTGTGGTTTTTTTGGGGGGGTTTTTTGTACGAGTTTTACGGCGCTCGCAACTGTAAAAGGTCATATGAACGTACAGGACACACCAACCATTTTCAGTTGGTAGGAAATTTAGAATTTTACCTGGGTTGCGGCCGAAGCCTACTCTTATTGATTTTTGACCATCAAGGAATCTTTAACGTGCGTAACTTGCACACGGGACCTCCGAGATTTTTCGCCCTTGTCTGAGAAGGCTATGTGTTGTGTAGATCTTTCCTACCTGAAGATCAGGAGTGTGGCTGAAAGACAGCAGTAAGAAGGAGCCAAGGAGTAGCAGTGGAAAGGCTGCAGTAAGAGTCAGGAGCCCAGAGAAGGGGGCAAAGGAGGTGTGGGGGTGGGGGCAGAAAGTGGAGACGAAAGCAGACAACAGAACATTGCTAGAGAGCAGGAAAGGAGGTGAAGGAGACAATTTTAGAGAAGAAAATGTTTCCGTCGCTACCCGGATTCAAACCCGGGACCTTTGACTGAGAGGCGGACACCTTAACCTCTAGACCAGGAGAGCCCCCTGTCATTGTGCTGATGTGCTTCTCTTTACTCAAAACAAACAAACAAATGTGCTGAGTTTATGTGTATTCATGCTGATCTTTATCTTCAAATTCTAATTCAAATCTTTTAATGGCAAGGTATAACTTAGTATAAGAAATCTAAAACTAATTCCTTGTATTCCTTTCAAGGAAAAAGGTTTTTATTCTTTATTGAAAAAGTATCTTTAAGAGCTTTCATGGGCCATCCATTTGAAAAATGATATGGTTATTTTGGAATAACTTTTGATTATCATGTTTTATTAAATTGCTTTTATAGTCCGTACATTTGAAAATGATACTGTTATTTTGGAAAGGCCGTTGATTATGTCTTGAGTGGGACTTTGAGCTTTTTGAATTCAAGTAAGTCTCCATTTGTCTTTTAAGCGAGGTTTTCCTTCATGGAGGGGCAAAGTCTACTATTTTAGCACAATATAACCAATTGAACTTGCAACCTTGAAAATAAACGTGTTTGATTTTGAAGGTCTCCGTAAAATTTAATTGAATTCAGTGAAAATGTGCCAAAATTGTATCTTTTGCTTCGTCCACGCAAGAAAGTCTGGCTGGCCCGAACTCAATCCGATGAATCCATAAGGCAGTGTGCACAGGGCTATTGTGAATTTCGGTGAAATGGATACATAATCCTCCTTGTGCTATGTGATTAAGTGACTCTAGGTCTGTGTGATGTGTGGAGACTTTGTTTGACTCACTTCACCACATTCGGTATTCAGTTAGCAAGGCCTAGATTCTTTTACAGCGCCTTTCCCATTCAGTTATGTTCTCGTCTCTGTGCTAAAAAAAAAATATACACACACATACATTGTACCTGTGTATAAATTATAAATTATATGGATAGATTCTTTAAAACAGACTTAAGAACCCCTGTGGACCTGTGTTAAAATGGACAGGGCCTACATTATACTAGATTTTTGTGATTCGTTGGATCTAGATTCTATGTGATTCATGAGACTTGCATTTGACTAAATCACCACATTTGGCTTTCAGTTGCCAAAACCTAAATAGTAAATTCTACCCACTGACTGTAATGCTAAGAGGTTAAGACAAGGCAAACTAGATCTAGATTACGGACACTGAGTCGTAGTTTCTGTTTCAGAGGGGAGGAATGTTTGTTGTGCTTCGGCTACGATAGCGCAAATATGAGCACCCAGGCAGATGTAGCGGTTAGGCACTTCGCCGTTGCTTGCAGGAGATCTGAATTTGATTGTTGGGTGGGGAGAATTTTTATCGAGTATGTCAGTCTTTCTGCTGGGATGCTGTATCCCTTTCAGCCAGAGTTGGCGTAAAAATTTACCTACTTTAAGAAAAAGAGGTGGACTTATTTTGGTTCCATATAGCCTATTGCAGAAATGCAAGATGCAAAACATTTTTCCACTGCTTTACAATAAAGAAAAATTAAAACAAGTATTGTATCAAAATTTAGAATAGCCTAAATAGACGTGAATTCTATCAAAAGTTAATATTATTTTGTATTGACCAAAAAAAAATTGTCCATTTTTTAGATGGACAGCAGCTGTAATTTTCTTCATCTCATTCTGAGCAGCCTTACATAACTCTACCTGTGTTAGTGGTGTAGTTAGTGGATAGGCTTTTGGCTGTAGCACAAAAGAGACCCAAGTTCGATTCCCGAGTGGAGAGATAAGTTTTATCGAATAACTCGGCCTTTCTGCTGTGATGATTTATCCCTCTCAGCCCAGTTGGCCCTGACAGGCAGGTTCAGAAGCCCGCCTCTAAAATGATCCAAATTGTGTCGACAGGGACGTAAAAACAGCTACAAGAAGAAAAAAATTAGATAATGTTGTAATATTTATTGTTTTTGGGATGTTGATGTATATCTCAAGGTTTTTATCCGAAACCTTTTTTTCTTCCCTATTAGATCTAGGAACTCGCCCCTGAGAATGTGTGTCTCTTTTATCAGTTCCCTGGGGTAAAATTATATACATTGCATTTTTGTCAATGATATTGTTATTGTACATGTATTCTTTAAGTAACAAGAGTCACTTTTGGATATATAATATAATATGTTTTGTATTCTGATAAACCTCTATGTGTTTAGTAAAGCAAATTAAGGTTCACTACTAAACTAGAATTTAAACCCCCCGGGGCAGTGCCACTGTGACTGACTGTAGTGTCTTTAGGTCATTCTCAAAGGGGGGACATTTCTCGTTCAAGCACAGTAGAATTGTAAATGGGCTGATTCATCATGTCACGCTCGTAACTGTGCCTGATCTGCAGCAGGGAACTGCTGCTTTTTCTTTCCTCATCCTTACTATTGTCATTTTCCTCTACTTCTTTTGTATGTTTGTCACTCTCTTGTGACGTGCTACTCCCGGGGTGCCTTGATAGTGGAAGCAGACCTTGTGCTGTTGAAGCTAGAGAGGTGAGCAGAGTAAGTCTGATTCCCTGTAAGGAC
>NW_004797302.1:1757764-1758986 GCF_000002075.1 Aplysia californica
TCGGCCTTACATGATGATATTATTTTATCATATTATAAATGAACGTAAGCTATGCAAACGAGAAAAACAGAGGCGAAACGCATATAGGCTACATGTATTATAATACAAACATATAATATTATTTATAAGGCCCTCCAAAAAGCATAACGCAATTCATGAGCTCGTAACGTTCTGATAATTATTTTGATTGATTAGATTTGATAGTAGCGCAAAAATAAGTTTGCATCTAGTTGTGTCAAATTAGAGCTACGCGTTCTCACGAAATCAACATACAACATAAGGCTCGTTAATATAATATAGGCTTCATTTAGTTTTGTTAGCTCTGAGACATTGAGCATAATTATGATAAAACAGTCCAGCTGCAAAAGAAATGGCGTAGTAATGGCGTCGGTGGCCTAGTGGTTAGGCTACGGGATTCGTAATCGTGAGGTCGTGGGTTCGGGGGTTCGAGCCGCGGGCCCGACGTTTTGTCCTTGGGGAAGGCATTTAACCAGAGGCGAAGCGTCTATAATATAATCAAATAATCACTACTTCCCTTCCTAATTTTGAAACATTGTCGCAGTCAAATTCACCCACTTATGCAGTTGCGAGCGCCGTAAAGCCCTCTACTAAACTAAAACTAAAATTTTAGTCTTATTTTATTTGTTTGTTTGTTGTTGTTGTTGGGTTTTTTTAATATTATACTGACATTCCTCCCAATGGTCTGTTCTATTGATATTCAATTGTTCTATTAAGCGATGCAGTAGTGATTAATTTTATATAAACATGTATATATATATATATCTGTCTATATTATTGGCCAATTGTTTAGATTGCACTTTCTTTATCTGTAGTATCGGTTTCATGTGCTCAAGAAATATTTTATGAAAATTCAAATTCTAAATGAAGAAAAGGAAAAAATTAGGAAAAATACTCTTGAAAAAATTTACTTTCTGAATTTAGCACATAATTTGAACAGCTTGCCAACCATAATAATATGTGTATCGTCGATGGCCTAGTGGTTAGCTCTAGGCTACCGGACCTGTAATCATGAGATCGTGGGTTCGGGTGTTTGAGCCTCAGCGTGGTCTGACATTGTGTCCTTGGAAAAGGCACTTTACTTTCTACAAATTTCCCATTTCGTTTGGCTCTTTAAGAGGTGGACAAAAACCCTTCAAAACAATATTGACTGCTCACTTTATGTTGACGACTTCCTGATTTGCTATAAATCCAAATCCAAAAT
>NW_004797302.1:1760674-1763795 GCF_000002075.1 Aplysia californica
TTCGTCTTTTTAGCATAATAGAAATAGTGTGATCGTTTGCGGTTGCGAGCTCCGAAAGACTCTTATTAAAAACACGTCTGATTTTGTAACGGTGAAACCTGATGGCGCTTAAATGACCAAAATTGTGTCGATAGTGCCGTAAAACATCTACCCAATCAATCAATCAATAAGAGGTGGACATTTAACTCGGAGGTCCCACCTCATTAATGGTGTTGATAGGGGCATTAAGCCTATAACCTATACTATACGCCTACCATTTCACCAATTTTTTTCTCCAACACATTATATCTGGCTTTGTACAGTGAATTTAAGCCCTTCAGTTTCTTGGAAAAGAGCATCATCATCATTGTCCCTTGTTCTGTTTCGCAGCTCCTTGCTTGATGAGTGCTCTTCTATTCATTTTGCTTTCTTAGTATTATATGTACCACACTTTCCCTGGTGGAAAATTCTTTAAACAGCCTCTGTCTGTTGAAAGGGCAGTTTATGGTAAGCAAACCATTTAATTCACCTTGATCAAGGGCATAAAAGCTATGCAAATGTAAACTTTAACATTTTTGTGTATGTCTCTGGTCAATTTTCACTGGTATTTGTGGTGTAGTGGTTAGGTTTGTGAACAACTTACGTATTATGTTCCATCCAAGTGGTGCAGTATACCAAGTGGCTTATCTGATCTCAATCATTTTGGATAAATTAACAACGACAACAACATGCTTGTCTGATCTCTATCCTATTGGATGAATTAACAAAAACAACTACATTTCCATCGTTGTAGATAGATAACAACAACGTCTCCATCATTCTAGATGGATAACAACAACTAGAACATTTCCATCACGATTTTGGATAGATTAACATTAATAACAACAACAACAACAACAATATCCCCATCGTTTGACTGGGATGCTGTATTACATCTCAGCCAGCCTGCATTCTGTTACTGACTGGGTTGAATGCGTTGATGAAGCACTTTGCCACCAGCACGATCTAAATGTGTTGATTATGACATTATACATTTGCTAGTCAGTCAGTCTTTTCTAAGGAATGTTATTTTTCAAATTGTAGTTGTAGTGTACATCTTGTATGTGCATTTGTTGCAGGATGTATAACATAGCACTGCGCCACCTGAATTTTGTCAATTGTGTTGATTACAACATAAAACATTTAATGTCAATCATTTCTTTGAACTATTATTTGTTACTTGTAATATATATGGAGCATCGTAGTGTAATCAGGCACTTGTCAAAATAATGAAATCGAAGATATCGACATTTTACCTCCAGTTTCACTTTTTTTTTTCTACTTTGTGTTTTTTGGCTCAACACCTTTTATATCCATGTAAAAACTCTTTCCCATGTAAATTTGACAGAAAAAAGTTGATTAAAGGCTCAAAATGTGTAATTTTTCAGTTTTCAAGGACTCTCAAGCTATTGAAGTTACTGAACTTTGGGGGCCATTTTCTCGCAGATTTTATCACTGAAACCAGGCGCCCCCACCTCCTTCAATCACAAATATCTTGATTTCGATTCAAGATAAGGGGGGGGGGGGGGGTTTTCATTGAAAGCAAGGCAAATGAATAAGCTTTTAGATGATACCATCGAGTTGACTCCACATGCCCCAAAATTGGTGAGCGGCTGATTCCACTGTGTCGTGACTCAATTATCATTGCAGGATGTACTATATACTATATGATAGTGTATCAATGGAACAATAGAATGAAATGAATTGTTTGGTGCTAAAAACTGTTGATTCACACAATGACAGTGAAAAATTTAACTCCCTTGTTTCTGACAATTTGCAATTTATAATTATTTGTTTTTGCAAATTGAAATTTTCTATTAGTTACAAGAAATTTTCATTGTAACGAAAAACCTGGTTATTTTATTAGCTTTTTAGGCCATGCTTATTACCTGACTTATGAGTATATTTTACAAACCAAAAAATAAAACAACTTTTTGAATAATTGGTTGTTTTTCTTTTACTATGTTATACAGTATATTATTGCATATTGTTGTTCCTACGTTGATAATAATAACTGTACATTTCTTAAGATGAGGCATATATTATATCCATGCTCAGAGTGGTAGGCCTGCATTCTGAGTTTCCTTTAAAGTACATGCAGTTCAATTTAACCTTGAGTATTAGGGCTCATCATCTTGTCTTTTCTTTGGCCTGGTTCAAGCTCTTGATAGGGGTTCTCGTGGTCGAGAGGTTACGATGTCCGCCTCTCATTCCATTAGTCCCGGGTTCGAATCCGGTAGCAACGGAAAATTGGTCGCTTTTAAGCACAAGGGGGCAATCCCGAAAAATGCTGTTTTGAGAAATTCGAAGGTAAAGTTTTGCCTCTTGTTCTAATGAAACCAAACTTCTCCTATAGGTAGGGCAATATCCACTTTAGGTGTAGGTCAATATTTCTGGAAATCCCCGAAATCTGGGTTAGCCCACTTGTTCTTAAAAGCGACCCATTTTCTTCTCTAAAATTGTCTCCTGCCACCTCATTTCCTGCTCTCTTACAATAATTATTCTGCCGTCTGCTTTCATCTACACTTTCTGCCCCCACCCCCTCACCTTTTTTGCCCCCTCCTCTGGTCTCCTGACTCTTTCTGCAGCCCTTCTTAACTTTCTACTGCTACTCCTTGGCTCCTTCTTACTGCTGTCTTTCGACTCAACCACACCCCTGATCTTATGGTAGGTAAGATCAAACTCCTAGCTTTCTTTGGATACGGGCGAAAAATGTCGGAGGTCCCATGTGCAAGTTGTGCACGTTAAAGATCCCTTGGTGGTCCAAAATCGACAAGGGTCGGCTTTTGCCTCTAGAAAGTAAGTGTCATTGGTGAGCTGTGACGTAGGTCATGGGTATAAAATGTGTGTGAGAAGCAGGAAGTGCTGTAACCACCGCATTGTCCGTGTGACGAAGATTTGTAGTATTTTATATTATTTTATGAAGAAAAGTTTTTAATCTAGCCTCAATTGTTGTGAAAATGTATGATTAAGTTAAGACATATTGATACAAACTGCTGTGCGAAATATGGATGGCGTTGATTCACCCGTTAAAGAGATATATGTGGCGTCGGTGGCCTAGTGGTTAGGCTCTCGGACTCGCAACCGTAAGGTCGTGGGTTCG
>NW_004797302.1:1765269-1766464 GCF_000002075.1 Aplysia californica
GGATGTGGCGTTGATCTGTGCCCCGAAGGCATGTTTCAGCTGAGCTTCGATTTAGCGTTCAATACATCGTAACGGCCTCCATGCCATCGATTTTAAATAGTTCCGGCTCTGTGCTTTCCCAGCTGTCCGTTATTTCCGAACCAGTTTTCGGCCCTCTCGTGTTTTCTTTGGGGCTTCCACTCAAATCAAACCAAAATGGGCGTGGTGGGAAAGCGCTGTCTGCACGCCATGGCTATTCATTGGAATTGGAGCCTGCCCAGCCAGAGAAAAATCCATACCACCCATCACGGAGGAACGTGCAGATTATGCGGTAGTTGTTAGATCGTATACAATATTATTTTTCTTTCCAGTTGATGGGACGCGATCGTGTGAAAACGAGAATGATGATATAATAATGCGTATCTTTGGAAAACGTTGCCTGTTTTTACGTTTGTCCATGCATGTATCATGACGTACGTACTCTGAGATGTTTTATGTTTGTCCATAATGATGCATTCATCATGACGTAGTCTACGTACTCTGAGATGTTTTATGTTTGTCCATAATGATGCATTCATCATGACGTACCCACTCTGAGATGTTTTATGTTTGTCCATAATGGTGCATGTATCATGACATACGTACTCTGAGATGTGAGGCAGCGTGGTGGAATCAGGCTCTCGTCAATTTTTGGGCGTGTAGAGTTATTGGTTTCATCTTAAAGCCTGTTCACGTGCCTTTTTCGGATTAAAAAGTCGAGATATTTACGAAAAAAGGAGGAGGGGGTCACCTGTTTTCAGAGGTAAAATTAGTGAGAAAATGGCCGTTTGTCCTTAATGATGCATGTATTGTATCATGACATACGCACTCTGAGATGTTTTGCGTTTGTCCATTATGATGAATGTATTATGACGTACATACTGTGAGACGTTTTACATTTGTCCATAATGAGACATGTATGTATCATGACGTACGTACTCTGAGATGCATTTACTGTGTTTAGCTTTTTAAAAGTTATGATTTTTGGTACGCAATAATTATAATATGTAGAATGCATGATATGTAATACTTCTCTACACACGGGTGTAGGGTTATGAAAAAGAGAGAGGAGCATAGAAAAAGAAACAGACACAGACAAACAGACAGAGGGACACTGGAGAGTCGAGTCATATTTTATAGGGCCTACATGTCCATATACATGTATATATATGTATAT
>NW_004797302.1:1766658-1768119 GCF_000002075.1 Aplysia californica
GAGAGAGAGAGAGAGAGAGAGAGAGAGATATTCATGGATTATGTATGTAGATATATGTAGTTCGGCCTTACATGATGATATTATTTTATCATATTATAAATGAACGTAAGCTATGCAAACGAGAAAAACAGAGGCGAAACGCATATAGGCTACATGTATTATAATACAAACATATAATATTATTTATAAGGCCCTCCAAAAAGCATAACGCAATTCATGAGCTCGTAACGTTCTGATAATTATTTTGATTGATTAGATTTGATAGTAGCGCAAAAATAAGTTTGCATCTAGTTGTGTCAAATTAGAGCTACGCGTTCTCACGAAATCAACATACAACATAAGGCTCGTTAATATAATATAGGCTTCATTTAGTTTTGTTAGCTCTGAGACATTGAGCATAATTATGATAAAACAGTCCAGCTGCAAAAGAAATGGCGTAGTAATGGCGTCGGTGGCCTAGTGGTTAGGCTACGGGATTCGTAATCGTGAGGCTGTGGGTTCGGGGGTTCGAGCCGCGGGCCCGACGTTTTGTCCTTGGGGAAGGCATTTAACCAGAGGCGAAGCGTCTATAATATAATCAAATAATCACTACTTCCCTTCCTAATTTTGAAACATTGTCGCAGTCAAATTCACCCATAGACGTAAACCTCATAAATTAAATGTAAAAAGACGTTCATAATCACCAATGAACAATAGACTATGCCTAACCCTCAAAACCGTTTCATTGCCACAGAAATAGCCTGTTCGCCCCTATCGGGCCACTCCATAAGCAGTCACAAGCTTTGATTAACTTAAGTAAGCTTAAAGTGAGGCTGGAAGAGTCAACCAATAGATTTGAAGGGAACATGTGCATAGCAGTCAGAACTGTTTCATTGTCGCATACCCTGTTCACCCCTTTCGGGCCACAGTTATAAGCACCCAGACGCGCTGATTATCTAAGCGAACTATTACACTGGTCGAGTCTACCTCACAGATGTGAGGGGGACTAACTCCTAATAATCCTTTGACTCCTGCTACTACACTGCTAGTGCTTGTTTTTTCCTCGACTTTTTAACGTCCTATAATCAGATCGTGACCTCGATTATGACAGCGGCTCCTGGCCGCGAAAAGCTAGACAAAAAACAGCCAAATGTGAAATAAAAAATTAATAATTGGCGTGCTCTACCAAAGTGTTTCGGCTGTCTGGTATAACATGCCATTGTAGTGCTGACATCTGTGCTTCTTTCCTTGGTGTTCGTGTGTTCAAATCTTAAGTTAAATTTAAGGTTAGTTAGAAGAAATATTTAATTAAATACTTTCCCGATTATTTTAGCTGTTGAACAAGCATACAACATGAATTCAGGATTTGTTTTCATTCACAACTCAGAGTTTGCCGTCTCCAGTGCCAGTAAGATTTCTTGTGACTTGTGTGAGTGTGATATCTCCAGGCACTATCTGGTCCCATTTCACTTTGATTACCCT
>NW_004797302.1:1769248-1775220 GCF_000002075.1 Aplysia californica
CCCCCTGTTCTTAAATTAAAATTTGCCTCACGACACGGTGGAATCAATCAGGCGCTCGTCAGTTTTGGGGCCAATTTAATGGAGTTATTGGTAGGCCTATTTTGTTAAAGCACGTTCATTTGTCTTGTCTTTGATGAAAAACACACCCGTCTTTCTTAAATAGAAGTCGGGACATTTGCGACTGAAGGAGACGGAGGTCGCCTGGAGTCAGAGGTTACTGTAGCGAGAAAAAAATGGCTGCCAAGGTTTGGTGACGTCCAAAGCATAAGCGTCCTTGTAGACTGCAAATGTACATATGTATTTTCTGTTCTTTCATCAAAGTTCTTCAGTAAAAGCGGCACAGCCATGGGGATTTTTTTTAAATGGATATGCGAGGTCCTGCACCAAAAATTTAGGAAATTAGAAATTCAAGACAAATTGCCGGTTTCTCTGATTTTTTGATTTTTAAAAAAAAAATTTTTATGGGAGGGGGGGGCAACGAGGGCCCGATTTCCTCACGATGCCTCACAATAATTATGTAGAAGGATTCTATGATGATATTATTATGTACCTAAAAGAGCCCGGATTCCAACTGATATGCAGAGCCGGAAAAGCCCGCTTTTTAATTAGCTTAAGGGCGCGTGTCCACCTATCCGAAGTAGTGCTGGGCGGCTAGGTTCCCGATTATTGAAAGCTAGGAATTGTAGGAATCGACTCCGAACCCAATTACTTACTTTCTAAAGACGTGATTTCTTACGGTGGTTACCTGGTTGGCTCCGAACATTTTCAGGATTTAGGATAATCTTAATTTCGGAATACTACGAAGCATCAACTTCTATTTTTCAAAAAATAAATTCTTTAAAATAAAAGATTTTAATGATAAAAGTAACTGGTTACCGTTGGTTTACGTAAAAAGGAGACGGAACTTTACTTCCGTAGTATTAATCGTGGTTCCGGAATGGACTCTTCGCCCAGCTCTATTCCGAAGATTGGCCGTTTTAACCTTAAACGTGTGTATTTCAAGAAAAAGTACAGGACATTACATATAAATTTTGGAATCACACACAAGGGCCTGCCAGTGTCGGTATTCCTGTCTCCGTGTTTTTTCGCACCCCGCATAATTTAGCAAAATTTGATCATCTTTGGCATATTTTCTGACTATTTTAATTTTTCTTTAAAATTATCATTCTTTGTTAAAATTAACAGAATTAACGCATAAAATGCTAATCTAAAGCAACCTATTTTCTCCTCAACATTGGATAGCCGCCTTGGACAATTTCGACTGAATGAATAAATAATTGTTTGACAGTAGGCTATATACACAGAATTCTACACTTATAGAAGCGGAACTCCCTCTTCGCGATCGCCGATTCGCTGTGAGGAATTGAAACTAAAACATGGCGGCCGGTTGAGGGCACCTTTGGCTGCGCCGCACAGCGAGGCTTCGCGTTGCTATGCACGCTAATGCTAGTGGTAGGGCTTGGAAGACACCTTACATCAGTATTTTAAAACTTTCTTCGAAGAGGAAATATAGTGAAATAGTCTAGTACATTTGTATTGCCTACAATATGTCATATTTGGCAATGTTACAATGTTTTTGTATTTGTATTGTTGGTTTGTTGTTTTTTTAAATGATGGGATGGGATCTAGAATCTAGATCTAGATCTAGATCTAGATATCTAGATCAAGATTAAGATAGATCTAGATCTCTAGATCTAGATCTATTAAAGATCTTCACAATCACAATACACTTGATAATAACACTAATTATGAACATTAATTCTGTTGGCAAAATATCTAGATATAGATCTAGTCTTGATTAGTACTAGATCTTATAGATCTAGTCTTGATTAGTACTAGATCTACGCTAAGACAAAAGGGGACGCTGACAGTAACATTAACATGCTCACTACAATAATATTGTCATTAAACTTAAGGCCATCCAAAGCAAGCAAAAAAGAACAATATAAGCCTTTTCTCCAATTTACTAGGAAGAGATAAATAAATTGAGCTTATATTGAGGAAATGTATTATTTCTCACTTCAAAAATTCATCTCTGTGTTTGCATCAGTAGTGTGTACATACAACAACATTAACATTAACATGCTTTGTTTAAAGCACGTGCGAGTCTAACAAATACAAGAGATTGGAGAATGTGTCGGTTGCACATAAAATACATAGGCCTATTGTACATGCTGCCAAAAACACAAAAATGCAGAAAAGGCCTCAAAATATTGGTTTACACATAAAAGCCAATAATGCAAAACAAAGTAAACAAGAGTGGAACTGGCATATGTTTCCTGAATATAATATGTTCAAAGTCATTTTCTGTGTGTTGGGAGTGTGATTTCTAATGCATGAATGATAGGCTCATTTAGATGTGATAATGAAGAAACTTGTGTCTACAGTCTACAGTCACAACAGAAAGAGTTCCATGGCGAGTGATCACTGGTCAAGGATTTCAGAGCTGTGTGCATTTTGAGAAAAATGTATCCACATACCCTGGATCACATGTCGAGGGGATGGGCTTGTCCCCCTGTAATCCCCGCACACAGTAAATAAACACATATTTTTTAACACGAATAAGAAAAAATAAGTGGTCTCTTGTTACGAATCAAATTGAAGTCCTGTTTCAATTCGATTAATTGATAAAAGTGCGTATCGCAATGCGTTGGCCACCCCCTGCCCTATAGGTTTATGCTATTTAATAAATACATTCGTCAGACCTGGAATCTTTAATGCCCGCACAAAGTAAACAAACACACATTTTTGAACACATATAAGAAAAAATAAGTGTTGTCTTGTTACGGATGAAATCGAAGTCCTGTTACAATTCAATTAATTGATAAAAGCGTGTATCGCAAGGCATCGGCTAACCCAGCACTATTACGCTATTTTATAAATACATTCGTCAGATCTGGAATCTTTAATCTTTAATCCCCGCACACAGTAAACAAACACACATTTTTGAACATGTATATATAAGAAAAAATAAGTGTTGTCTTGTTACGGATCAAATTGAAGTCTAGTTACAATTCAATAATTGATAATAGCGCGTATTGCAATGCATTTGCTAACTCAGCATTATACACTATTTAATAATACATTCGTCAGATTTGGAATCTTAAATTATAATCATAAATATATGAGCCCACGCGTGGGAAGTGAAAGTGAAAGGAATTGAAAATGCTTTCAAAAACAATTATTAAAGTAACATAATTAAAGTAGGACTACATGTGCTTATAAAGGCCCAAAAAGGTGTATGGATGCGGAAATTAATGTTTCGGATGAAAATAATACGCTATCTCTACTACTGTAGCATGCGGTCAAAAATATGATGCGCAACTTATTATCAAATATCTAGGCTACTGAACTATCAAACACCTAGGTCTAGATTCTCCTACTTTAACATAATGACTTAGATCTATATCAATTCGTCTTAACCGATGAGTATTTTTTTCAAATATTTGCACACATCTATAAGTATAAGTTCTATATTATTGTAGAAATTTTTTTGAAGAAAATTCTTTAATAAATACAAGCCCAATATATCAACAACAAAAAATCCCACTCAATGGTTTCTACAGATTTTTAAAAAGTTTATAGCTGGAGCTAAATCTCTTTTAAAAGCAAGTCCGTCCTTTTTTCTACTTCTGCTGGCGACATAAAGTTAATTATTGAACGCATGCTTTGAGAACATTAATTAGATCTAGTGAAAAATGTGTTCAGTGTAAAACAAATTTCTTGTAACAAGTTTTGCTACTAAAAAAGTACGTAGGTCATATGCGTATGCAAAATGTGTGTGGGAAGCTAGAAGTGCTGTGAACAATCCCATCTGTGTTACGACTTTTTTTCACAGTTCTGTAGATCTTATATTTATAAACTCTCTATGTCTGCTGTTTCTGTTGTTGCACCCAAAAACACAACAATTTAAAACCTTAATTCCAATCTCTAGTTGCACAGTGAATTCTATTACTCAAAATTACAAACTGGACAGTAAATGTCCCACTTTTCACTCGTTTGTAAAAGCCGCTATTGCTTTAAAAGCTATAGGGTTACTTTCGAAAACGATAAATCGTGCCCTCAAGACGCCATTGTTTTCGGTCTTCAATTCCTCACAGGTCACGTGGTACAGTTCCCGTTCTATAAGTGTAGAATTCTGTGGCTATATATGAACATAAGCTAAATGAAATATGCATGGGACTACTAGAACCTCCCACCCTCCCGCAACCCACCCCTCCCCATTCTTAGAATTTTAAGTTAAAAACGTTTTTCTCGCTCTTCATCTCGGCTACCCAGGTAATGTGACCCCTGTAGTTAGTTTTGGTTTTAGCAAGAATTTTACGGCACTTGAAACACAACAAGGTCATATAAGTGCCGAAGTTTAGAGGCGTTACAAGAGAATAGCAAACACAAAAAGGAAGGACAGGTCGAGATGTTAGATGCTTCATATTGATAGGAAGGAAGCAACACACCACACCAGAGTACCCGCTAACCACCCGCTCAAGTGGCCACCCACCGGGAATGAAGATCCCGGATGCACGTAGAGGGTCAAAAAATTTCCAAATAGAGAGCTCAAGTATCCTGTACTTTTCAGAAAAGGTAAGGGCCTTCCTCGTTATCATTTAATATCCCCAGGAAACAAAGACTAAGTTGCGAATTCATCGTTTTTCAACATGTCTGAATTATCTAACAGGTCTGCTTCTTGGCTTGTATACAGCTGAGAGGGTGATTTCAAAACACGACCGGCGTGTCTGAGGCTTGTTTTCAAAGACAAAGTTTTGGTTTAAAAGTAATAACCGACGCAAAAGTGGTTGCTTTTTCTTCAGGGTGTGTGTGTGGGGGGGGGGTGGGGGGGGGAGGTTGTTTGCTTTCCTTGCTTGTTTGTTTGTCTTTTCTAAATGAAGCAGCTGTTGGCTTTAAGAAAGGCTGAGGGATTTGCCTTTCTCGTTTTCTTTTTTTTCTCGCTCCCCCCCCTCTACTCTCTTCTTCTCACATAACTCACTCGTCTCTCTCTTCTCCGCCTCATTAACCTGTTTTTTTCTCTATATATATATAGATATATATAGATATATATATTTTTTAATATATACATATATGTCTGTCTATGTCTATAGCACCCTCCCTCTCTCCCCCTCTCTCCCCCTCTCCACCTCCCCCCCCCCTCTCTCTCTCTCTCTCTCTCTCTCTCTCTCTCTCTCTCTCTCTCTCTCTCTCTCTCTCTCTCTCTCTCTCTCTCAAGTCCTTGCTGATAACTTGCCCAAGTCAGTCTTCTCAACAGCTAAGTGGCCCTGAACAATGGTCTGTCTTTTCTGTTGCCGATTAGGCGTTTCATCACACACACACACACACACACACACACACACACACACACACACACACACACACACACACACACACACACACACACACATACACACACATACACACACACACACACAAGTGATATTTTTCTTTTTCCGTGTCTGATATTATATATCTTTATTAGTGTATTTCTTGTTGCCATGGGAACTTACCTTGTTTGATTTCCTTTGTAATGATGACTCTCTATGCCTGTGAGTGGGTGTCGGAGAGGGCTTTTCCTCCGAGTTTTAATTTAATATACACATAGGTTTTTAATACTACATTTTGGAGATTGATTTTCCCTAAATTAAAGAAGTGACTAAGATCATTCCGTTTGAACAAAGTGTTTAGAGACTTGGATAAAAAAGTAGTCCAATAATTATTTTGCTTATTTCTCTCGGTTTGATTTTTTAAAGGGTAATTGTTTAGACTTTCAAGTAAAAAAAACTCTCTTACCACTCTATTTCTTGTCTGTGGGTGGGTGGGGGGTGGTTTGGTTTTGGTTTGTTGCGCTTTTGCGTGTGCATGTGTGTATGTGTGTGTGTGTGTTTGTCTGCGTATGTGTGTGCATGTATGTGTGCGTGTGTGTATGTGTGTGCGTGTGTGTATTATATATATTATATATACATATATATGTATGTGTGTGTGTG
>NW_004797302.1:1775452-1776719 GCF_000002075.1 Aplysia californica
ACACACACACACACACACAAACACACACACCCACACACACACACAAACACACACAAAAATGCACACACACGCACAAAAATATAATATCAGCGGATTCAAGATCCACCTTCGAGAGAAAGGTAAAGATTTTCTTTTTCTCTGAAGAGTGCATGTATACTACAGAGCTGGGTGTGTGCCAAGATAGCCTTGCGCAAAATGTATTACTGCTGTCCCCAAAACCAGTCAAATTGATTTCGAGGTACTTTTTAGCTTAGAAAAACTGTCGTCATGATAGAGTTCTTCTACATGTTATCACTGGCTTCCATGGCAGCTGTCACATGTTTCCCGAGCACTACGATTGTGCTAACTTTGTGTGACCCGATTATAATAACTTTCTCCGGGGTGCATGCAACTAATAACTGTTGGACTATTCCACTGTAACTGACTGGACATTTTGGACTATTCTTTCTGACAATGATAACACTGTAATTCAATATTGATTAATTTATTTCAACTTTAAATGATCAGAACATTTGAAAGACATACTAGGTATCATATGTGAGGCAGCGTGGTGAAATCAGACGCTCGTCAATTTCTGGGCATGTTTAGTTATTGGTATCATCTTAAAGCTTGTTCGCCTGCCTTTATTTGGAGGGGAAAAAAATATCCATTTATCTTGAATACAAGCCGATATATTTTCACTTGAAGGATGTGGGGGTCACCTGTTTTCAGAAGTAAAATTAGTGAGAAAATGGCCGCCAAAGATTAGTTATTTCCTTAGCTTAAGAGTTCGTGGTAACTGAAAACTTACGTCTTTTGTGTCTATAATCAACGTTTTTCAGAAAAATCCACACAGAAAAGAGTTCTTTAAAAGGCATGTAAGGTGTTGAGCCCAAAAACAAAAATTTGATCAAAATCCACAAACCTGCGGAAAAATGCAAGTTTCTTCACTTTGATTATTTTGACGAGAGCCTGATTCCTCCACGCTGCCTCGCAATTAATTGTTGCGGCAAAGCGGAGAATAGGCTTACAACTTGTAAGAATATTAAACGACAGATCTACCCATGAAAAGACCACCAGCAAGATTGTGGGCTTCTTTGCTATCAGACGTTGAACAATAATTCATCTAATTTGACACTACGTTTTGTTTGCTCCCACTGCCTTGTTGGTACTTAGCCGCTTTTTGCCCTCTCCTCTCGTGTTCTCTCTCTCTCTCTCTCTCTCTCTCTCTCTCTCTCTCTCTCTCTCTCTCTCTCTCTCTCTCTCTCTCTCTCTCTCTCTCTCTCTC
>NW_004797302.1:1779009-1782633 GCF_000002075.1 Aplysia californica
GTGTGTGCGTGTGTGTGTGTGTGTGTGTGTGTGTGTGTGTGTCTATAATATAATATGTAATATATATTTGTATGTCTTATAAATATATCAGATATAATTCCAGTCTACCCCCGATCGTCAACAACGGTCCCTCCAGACCCTCAGTGTACACGCAGCTATCGTGGTGTCCCGGTGTGTACTTTCGACAAAAGCATCTGTACTTGGAGGCCTCTCACCGCGGACAACACTAAAGTGTCCTGGGTTCTAGGAGGGGGCGCGGCTGGTGCAGGACCCATAGCTCGCGACTGGCAGCCTCCCGGCAAGACCAAAATAGGTGAGGATGTCTCCATTTCCTCAAAATGAATGTCATATTTGTCGAAAGACTCCCGTTATTGTTTTGTTTTAATCTCCCAATCCTATTTAATTCTGACATTATCACAACGTTCTCTAGCATATTTCAGCTGAAAGCCAATTTTATCTGCAAATTCTAATAATAGGGTGGTCTTCAGCAGCTTGTCTATCGTCTTGTTCAGCTTCCCTTGGGAAACTACAAGGGTTTTTTAAATATCTTGTTTCCTTTTATTGTGTTCTCTGAAGGATGTCTGATCAGTTTCTGTGCGGGCACGTGTAGATTACTGCAATACCCAAAAGCGTTTGTGCTGTGGTAGTTCAAGAAGTTGTGCGATGTCCTTAGGAGGAAATTAATGATAACCTGTCCAAGCTGCTTGCCATAATTCTTCAATGCGTCGCCGTGGCCTCATGTATTTGTTGTTATTTTTGTTGGTGGGTTTGTTTATTTGTTTGGTTTGTTTGGTTGAGGGGGGTTTTTTGTTGTTTTTTGTTTGTTCGTTGTTGTGTTTTTGGTTATTGGTTGTTGTTGTTTTTTGTGCGTGTGTTTTTGTTTTTGTTTTTGTTTTTTGTTTTTGTTGTTGTTGGGTTGTTGTTGTTGTTTGTTTGGGTTTTTTTTGGGGGGGGGGGTATTCTTCGTACCTGACTCTTGTGTTGGCTGTTCCTCCAGTGCTCCAAGCTTTGCCAATCAGTCTTCGTCTCATTTCCACATAAAACACTGTAGGTGCCCCTGGGACACTGCACGGCCATAAGAAATAGTGAAAGCTATTTCTGCTCTTGTAGCTTTCAGAATTGACGACGCTTTAGAATAAAATGGGCCTTTCTTCATAAGTTAATTTCCTGATGGTTCTGCTGCGTACACCCAGCCCTTACTTCTGCTCTGCAATGTGTGAGGGGCTGCTGTAATGTCCGTCTGGATTAAGAATACAGGTATCTGCTCCTTTTTTCTCATTAACATTTGCAGCAGTTCTATCTGTGGGAAAAAAGCTTTAAAAAATACATCGTTCAAACAGCACATTGAGAACCGTGATTTATGTGTTGCAAAGTTCTCTCCTGTCGAGTTGATAATATTAGGACTAATCATCCTATATTGTTATTCTTCAGGATCTTACGTGTACCTGAAGACGGAAACACAAGGCGCCCCAGTTGGTTCAAAAGCTTCACTGACAGGTAGCTTAGCTTTCGGCATACAAGCTGTTTGTATTGAGTTCCACTACGCTACCACAGGCAGTGAGAAGCAATTCCTTAACGTGTACAACTCGCCACGAGTGAAAGGTGCAGGAAAAGACGTTTTGCTTCTCTCGATGTCAGATCTGAGCACTAACGGCGTTTGGCAAACAGCTCGCCTCTCATCACAGTGTGTGCTCCAGGATTCTAATGTGAGTATCCTTTCACGTTTGTGACTTGTCGTTTAATGTCGTCTTGTAGCGGATAATCTTTGCTATTACTGTTGTGTCATGGTTTCCATAACAAATCTACCCCCAGAACTCATTCTCCCGGAGTTTTTCGTATCTAGTTTAGTAGTTTGGCGCAAACTGGACTGAGAAAGAAATATTAAATTTTTGAGCAAACTTGACTCGGGTTGCAAACAACAGAAGATGAAAAGCCCCAGTTTAATATTCTTCTACTTTCGCAAAAAATTTCCATCGTAACAGATTTGATCATCAGCTTTGATTTTGAACGAAGGTGATTGAGAGGGTGAAGAAAGTAAAAGGCGGTATATTATATAAAAATGTGTAAATGTGAAATCTTGTTACAGTGATGTGTTCGCTTTTTACATTAATTCAAAATTCATAAAAGACGCAAGTAGATTATTGCTAAGGCTTGCCAAACAGTCAAGGGCTGGGGGGGCATAATAACATAATATTTTTTCTTAAAGTCTGGCCTTCCATCAACAACTCAGCACGAAATAGAGCGCAATATAAAGCAAAGTAATAATTTTGAGAAGAAGAAAAATCCATCCTTATGCCAGAGGATATATGGTGAAATAGTGACAACCCACCTGCAGAGGTAGAGTTGCGCACCTTTCAGAAGACTTTTTTTTAGCAGACATTCTATCCACAGTCACTCTTGGAAAACTTGAGGAAGAGTTGATTTTATACAGGAAACGTATAAAAAATATCACAAGAACTTACAAAGCCAACCAAGAACCCTAATAATTATTTCCACACGTTTGTTGCTCACGAACTATCTTTTCCTGTATAGAGATTATTATATTGTCATTGCTGAAGAAAACGCTACAGAGATTAGCAATAGATATACATATATTTTACTCGTACGATATTACCTGAAAATGAACAGTTTTAGCCAAATACAGCTTAGTACATTGTGTTAGTGGTACAGGAAACAGTCATTACTTGGCACTACTTGGGTTCCAAATTTGTTTACTGAGTGTCATTGTAGTTGTCAAAGGGTCATTCTATCACAGGAGTGTCAATTTCAACTTGGTTGGAGTTTAAACGATATGGTCACTTTAGGTCGGTAAGTCAGTAATCCCAAATTGAACTGTAGAACAGGGTTGAAAAAAAGGTTATAATGCAACTTACAACATGGTAGGTATAACGAACTTACAACACCTGAATCTACAACACCTCCAAAACGAACTCCGTCAAAGTGATCTTTCCTTGAAAGTTTTTGATTGAATGATCCGAATACCATTCTTTTTCAAGACTTCACAAAGTCACATCGAGGCCGCATACGCGGTTAGATTGCATCAGGTATTAATTATAACATAACTGAGTGTTTACATCGTACACAAACACGTTTACCAAGCGGTTTTTCTTCTTTTTTTCCCCTCTTTTTTTTCCCCGTATTATTACTCGTATGTCGATGTAATGAACTAATATTTACTGTCCTTTGCTTCTGTCTGCAGATTGTCTTCGAGACCGTGGTGACAGGAAATTCAAGTACAATAGCTCTGGACTATATGAACATTCGGCGATCCAATAAAGTCTGTTCGAGCGAGCTAACAACAACATCAAAACAGACAACAACACATGAAACAACCATCACAACGACACCAGCACCAGAACCTATAACAACACCTGAACCTTCCACACCTGAGCCTACATCACCTGAGCCTACAACACCTGAATCCAAGAGACCCGAACCTACAACACCTGAACCTACAACACCTGAACCTACAACACCTGAACCTACATCTGAACTTACAACACCTGAACCTACAACACCTGAACCTACAACACCTGAACTTACATCTGAACCTAGAACACCTAAACTTACAACACCTAAACCTACAACACCTGAACCTACAACACCTGAACCTACAACACCTGA
>NW_004797302.1:1783418-1784386 GCF_000002075.1 Aplysia californica
CACCTGAACTTACATCTGAACCTAGAACACCTGAACTTACAACACCTAAACTTACAACACCTGAACCTACAACACCTGAACTTACAATAACACTTGAACCAACAACACCTGAACTTACAATAACACTTGAACCAACAACACCTGAACTTACATCTGAGCCTACAACACCTGAGCCTACAACACCTGAGCCTACAACACCTGAACCTACAACACCTGAACCCAAGAGACCTGAACTTATAACACCTGAATGTGCATCACCTGAACCAACAACAACAACAACAACAACAACAACAACAACAGCACATGAACCTGCAACAGCAACAGCAACAACAACAGCAATAACAACAATACCTGAAACTACAACAACAACAACTTCAAATGAACCTGCGAAGGCAGCGACAACAACATCAGCAACAACAACGACAACAACATCGGCAACAACAATAACATCATCTGAGCCTACGAACCCGACGACGACAACAACAGTAACAACAACAACAGTAACAACAACAACAATAACGACAACAACAACGACGACAAATCTGATGACAACAACAACAACGCAGTAACTGACAAAGACAGCAACACGCATCTGAAACTACAACTGCAGTAATACGGCTTAAACTCACAAACAGGAGCAGCAACAAGAACAGCAGCAACAACAACAACAACAACAACAACAACAACAACAACAACAGCAACAGCAGCTTCACCTGGACCTACGACAACAAAACGACAGCAACAATAACAACAACAACAACAACAACAACAACAACAACAACAACAACAACAATATTAGCATCATCAACAACAACAACCTCTGAATCAATAACAAAACATCTAAACCTAGAACAACATTAAAGGGTTATTTGAGTGCAATAACAAGTATTTTTGTCTTTAACTGTTCGTCTGTTTGCTTCTTTTCAGTCTTCTATAATCTATCTACCCACCTACCCTTCCATCTCTTT
>NW_004797302.1:1784486-1787851 GCF_000002075.1 Aplysia californica
CTGAGCCTACATCACCTGAGCCTACAACACCTGAATCCAAGAGACCCGAACCTACAACACCTGAACCTACAACACCTGAACCTACAACACCTGAACCTACATCTGAACTTACAACACCTGAACCTACAACACCTGAACCTACAATAACACTTGAACCAACAACACCTGAACTTACATCTGAACCTACAACACCTGAACTTACAACACCTGAACCTACAACACCTGAACCTACAACACCTGAACTTACATCTGAACCTACAACACCTGAACCTACAACACCTGAACTTACATCTGAACTTACAACACCTGAACCTACAACACCTAAACTTACATCTGAACTTACAACACCTGAACCTACAACACCTAAACTTACAACACCTGAACCCACAACACCTGAACCTACAACACCTGAACCCACAACACCTGAACCCACAACACCTGAACCCACAACACCTGAACCTACAACACCTGAACCTACAACACCTGAACCTACAACACCTGAACCTACATCTGAACTTACAACACCTGAACCTACAACACCTGAACCTACAACACCTGAACGTACAACACCTAAACTTACAACACCTGAACCTACAACACCTGAACCCACAACACCTGAACCCACAACACCTGAACCCACAACACCTGAACCTACAATAACACTTGAACCAACAACACCTGAACTTACACCTGAACCTACAACACCTAAACTTACAACACCTGAACCTACAACACCTAAACTTACAACACCTGAACTTACATCTGAACTTACAACACCTGAACCTACAACACCTGAACCTACAATAACACTTGAACCAACAACACCTGAACTTACACCTGAACCTACAACACCTAAACTTACAACACCTGAACCTACAACACCTAAACTTACAACACCTGAACCCACAACACCTGAACCTACAACACCTGAACCCACAACACCTGAACCCACAACACCTGAACCCACAACACCTGAACCTACAATAACACTTGAACCAACAACACCTGAACTTACACCTGAACCTACAACACCTAAACTTACAACACCTGAACCTACAACACCTAAACTTACAACACCTGAACCCACAACACCTGAACCTACAACACCTGAACCCACAACACCTGAACCCACAACACCTGAACCCACAACACCTGAACCTACAACACCTGAACCTACAACACCTGAACCTACAACACCTGAACTTACATCTGAACCTAGAACACCTAAACTTACAACACCTAAACCTACAACACCTGAACCTACAACACCTGAACCTACAACACCTGAGCCTACAACACCTGAGCCTACAACACCTGAACCTACAACACCTGAACCTACAACACCTGAACCTACAACACCTGAGCCTACAACACCTGAACCTACAACACCTGAGCCTACAACACCTGAACCTACAACACCTGAACCTACAACACCTGAGCCTACAACACCTGAACCTACAACACCTGAACCCACAACACCTGAACCTACAACACCTGAACTTACAATAACACTTGAACCAACAACACCTGAACTTACAATAACACTTGAACCAACAACACCTGAACTTACATCTGAACCTAGAACACCTGAACTTACAACACCTAAACTTACAACACCTGAACCTACAACACCTGAACTTACAATAACACTTGAACCAACAACACCTGAACTTACATCTGAGCCTACAACACCTGAGCCTACAACACCTGAGCCTACAACACCTGAACCTACAACACCTGAACCCAAGAGACCTGAACTTATAACACCTGAATGTGCATCACCTGAACCAACAACAACAACAACAACAACAACAACAACAACAGCACATGAACCTGCAACAGCAACAGCAACAACAACAGCAATAACAACAATACCTGAAACTACAACAACAACAACTTCAAATGAACCTGCGAAGGCAGCGACAACAACATCAGCAACAACAACGACAACAACATCGGCAACAACAATAACATCATCTGAGCCTACGAACCCGACGACGACAACAACAGTAACAACAACAACAGTAACAACAACAACAATAACGACAACAACAACGACGACAAATCTGATGAAAACAAAAACACCAAACTAACAAACAAAGACAGCAACACGCATCTGAAACTACAACTGCAGTAATACGGCTTAAACTCACAAACAGGAGCAGCAACAAGAACAGCAGCAACAACAACATCAACTACTACAACAACAACAACAACAACAACAACAGCAGCTTCACCTGGACCTACGACAACAAAACGACAGCAACAATAACAACAACAATAACAACTACAACAACAACAACAACAACAACAACAATATTAGCATCATCAACAACAACAACCTCTGAATCAATAACAAAACATCTAAACCTAGAACAACATTAAAGGGTTATTTGAGTGCAATAACAAGTATTTTTGTCTTTAACTGTTCGTCTGTTTGCTTCTTTTCAGTCTTCTATAATCTATCTACCCACCTACCCTTCCATCTCTTTCGCTCTCTCTCTCTCTCTCTCTCTCTCTCTCTCTCTCTCTCTCTATATATATATATATATATATATATATATATATATATATATATATATATATATATATATATATATATATATATATATATATATATAGATAGATAGATAGATAGATAGATAGATAGATAGATAGATAGATAGATAGATAGAGATGGGAGGGGGGTCCTCGTATAAATATTGTAGTTTCCTACGACATTTCGTAATAGTTACCAGGGCAATTTTTAAAGAATGTCACTCGGAGCAATTCTTGTTTAAGTCGTAAAAGTCAAGTGTAAATTGATTTGGAAAGTGAGTTTTGGAACACAAAAGGTCAAGTGCCGAATACGTAAAGGTCAAGTGCCGAATACGTAAGTGAAATTTTATATTACGGTAAATGTATCAGCTGAGGCTGTTTTAACTACGACAGAGATTGTCTTACGTCTTTAAGAAACATTTCCTTTGAACCTGTTGAACCAAGGAACACACTGCGATACCCCAGAATTACAAAGTTCTGTCTGCGCAGTGCCAAGTTATCAGAATTTGAAGTAAGAAAACATGTCAAACTTTTTCGAATGTTTTTATTTGAAGATCTTATGGCGTCGGTGGCCTTGTGGTTAGGCTAAGGAACTCGTAATCGTGAGGTTGCGGGGTCGGGGGTTCGAGCCGCGGACCCGACGCTGTGTCCTTAGGAAAGGCACTTTACACGAATTTTCCTCACTTCACCCTGGTGGGAATGGATACCCAGCCATAGACAGCGAAAGATCCTGTCAGTATGTTGGCGTTTTAGCGCCTATAAATGGCTGCTTGCACTGTATGCTTCCCAGGAAGTTGTGATTGTTTCAGAATGCTCTCAGGTCTTGA
>NW_004797302.1:1787951-1789000 GCF_000002075.1 Aplysia californica
TTCTCTTTCTCTCTCTTTCCACCCCTCTCCTTTCTCTCTGTCGCACAGTATGTCGTCAATTTCACAATGCGAGTGGTTTTGTCCAATTCTAGTGTATATGCTTCATCACTCAGTCAAAAATTCAGAAAGAACCTACTACATTAAGTCACATAATACATAATAATTTTTTTTATAATGTTGTTCTGGTAAAACGAAAACCGCATGATCCACGTAGAGCATGGTGTAGGTCTATAAAGCACGCTGACTGTGTTTTCTTTGAACTTTTTTTCTGCACTGCTGCACGACATTAAAGTTGAACTGCACTTTAAAATGAGATAATGTGGGTGGTTGGCGGGTGCTCTGGTGTGGTTTGCTTCTTCTTTCCTGTCCAACATCTATCGTCTTTATCTCCCCTCCTTCTTTTTTGTGTTTGTTACTCTCTTGTAACACTTCCAATCTTCGGCACTTATATGACCTTATTGTGTTGCAAGTGCCGTAAAACTCTTACAAAAACTTTAAAAAACTATTTTTTTAAAATGAGATGACTTTTTACTATTACACATTATTATGTAGCATACAACTTGGAACACGTCAAACAGCATACATGACACAGGACAACAACACATTATTTTTTAGGTAACGAACTAATTCAAAAAGCATTTTTACAACACAGTGACTTAGTGTACTAGGGTGTACTAATTACAAAAAGAAAAATTCCTGCAGGAAAACACGACTTGTATAATTGTGCTCTTTCTGTGACTCTTTGCTCGAATCACGCATTTTGCGCCAGTAGGCGTCTTCAAACATTTCTTTTTTTACACTGTTTCGGTAATCGTTGATTTTATTTTTAAAATGACAAACAACACATTTTAACGTGGGTGTTTTACGATCACGTTGACACAATTTAGATCATTTAGGGTCCGCCCGGGCTGAGAGAGATATAGTGTTCCAGGAGAAAAACTGAGATATTCAATAAAAATTCTCAGCACATGCAAAAATCGAACTCAGTCTCATGTGGGCGATAGAAAAAGCATCTTTCCACTTCACAATAGACGCCGATTGGGGGGGGG
>NW_004797302.1:1789100-1799159 GCF_000002075.1 Aplysia californica
GGGGGGGGGGGGGGCGAAGAGGAGGACGAGGAGGGGGAGGAGGAGGAAGTTGAGGAGGATGGGGAGGAGGAGAATAACAACAACAATAACAACTACAACAACAACCATAACAACAAAAATAACAAGGGGTAAGATCACAATAGCAGCAACAACAACAATAACAAACATAATAAAATCTACAACTACAACAACATCAACTACTACAACAACAACAACAACAACAACAACAGCAAACAGTTTTTCAAAGAGATTGTCGTGTAAAGTTGAAGTACGTCACAAGCCATTTATAGTTAAACATTTCCATTATGCTAACCATTTGCCTTTGGACACCTATGATTACAATTACAGTAGATATTTCACGCCGCCATCGACCCAATTTAGATCACCTAGGATGCGGGCTGTTCCCATGTTGTCTGTTGGTGTCAACTGGTCGCTTCCTCAGAATTACAAAATTATATCTGCTCAGTACCTAGTTTTGAGAAATTTGATCTTAAAAATGTTGAGTTTCTCAACGTGTCAAGATTTTTTTAAAGCAATTCTTTGTCTTAGACTTCGAATAATGTTACGATTTTGATAGAGGAAACAGGACATTAATTTGATTTCTGACGTCATGATGTTAGGGACCGTTCACAATAATGTCAGCTAAAATTTGGCAACAAATGACCCCCCTCGCCTTGTCATATTCTATCATCTTTGCCAGGAACCCCCAACCATATTGACGTCAACCAAAATGTACATATGTACATTTAGATAGAACCTGTACATGAATTATTACAGTGGAATCTTGATATAACGAGAGGGGGGGACCGGTGTGAAATGTCCGTTATAGCAGCATTCTCGTTATTAGGGATCCAGTAATTAATTCAAGTGAAATAATAAAGTAGACCTAATCTATGAGTCTTGTGTTCTGTTTATTTCTTTTCGTTATCTCCCTCTGTTATGTCATACACATTTCGTTTTTTAAGAAGCGTTTTATGGCACTTTCAACACAATGAGACCATCAAGGTGATTTTAAAAATTGTTTACAACTTTTTTTCTGAATGTCTCACTCATAATGTGTCCTAAAAAGTTGTAATTTGGAACAGATTTATGTTTAATTTATCCAGAAGTAATTTGTTAGACATAAACTTCAAAAAGAAGAAATTTATTTTTGAAAACGGAAATGGCTCATATAAAAACTACCCGTAAACGCAAAATGCACAATTTTATAGATCTCGTAAGGAAATGATTGGTTGTTTTTTCGTTTCCTTTTTTTTTAAGATTTAAATTTTCCATCCCTGTAACCTCATGGAAACAATATTTCTTTTCTCTTACAGAGTTGTCTTTAATTCTGGAATTCCGAGAACCAGTGCTCTATATGTCCTCCTTTGGACTCTACCAATTTTAACATATTTATAATGTTTAGTGGTGGCCAAATACAAGGACTCACCCAACCATGAGTACTCAATGCTACACACACCGTACAATGGGGATATATCTGCAAGCAAACGAGTTGGGGGGTTTTAAAGCGCTATGTAGAGCAAAACTATTTTGTAGATTTATCTGAAATGAATATCAGCCAACTTCTTTTTAACTTCCTATTGTTGTGAACAAATTTGAGGCACAAAACTTTAGTGGAGAGGAAAATATTTACACAAAAAAGTTGTAAAACTGTTGGTTTTTTGGGGAGTTTTGTTGTTGTTGTTGTTGTTTGTTGTTTTTGGTTGGGTTTTTTTTTGGGGGGGGGGGGGGGTTGGGTCACCCTGCAATTGCCGAAGAATAGATGTTTTACAAGAGAATAATAAACACAAGAAGGAGCTGAGATGAGGGCGATAGATATTTGATAGGAAGGAAGGAGAACCCACAAACCATACACATATAAACATTTCATGACATTAAAATAATATTATATTCGCTCGGAAAGACATAACAAAGCCGATCAATGTCTCTCTTGTTCCAAGAAATGAGCTTTGAAGTTTTAGTCTTTTATCTGTCTGTTCGACTTTTTAACGTGCTACATCAAGGCTGGAAACGGACTCAATTAATTAACAGGCGCGTTGTTATTTCACAAGTGGCCAAAACTCAAAAGGTAGATCTAGTGGGCCGAACTAGATAAACAGACAAAAGTTAAGATAATTTACATATTTTTACAATTTAAGACAGCAATTTTTGCTCCTTTGCCAATTTGGCAACGCCCGGTGTTCGGCATTTTTTCCCCCTAGCAATAAATTCATTTATGTTCGGAGGAGGGGCAGGGTTCTGTATTATGGATATTTTCAGGATTAACAATCTAAAAAATTTTAGCGGGCTGGATATTTGACACCCGTGGTTTAGATGTAGACTCTGCCGAACTAAACTTATTATGGTGAGGAATAAATCAATTGATTCATTGCTGAGTTGGCAGCTTCAATCAAGGTTCCACAGAGGAAGCCACCGTAGCCTCAATCGAAAATGACCGAAACTCCCCTAGCATTCTTCTGTGAGCACCTCTGCCAGAGCGGTTGGTTGGAGGTCGCCATTGAAAGGCTTAGTTCCTGCTTCTCTTCTTCCTCTCTGTGGTGTCTGTCTATTTTATCGGGGGTTTCCTGCACTAAATAAACGTTGTTGTGTCGATGTGCTTCCCTTGGCTCAAACAAGGAAACAAAGTCCAAAAAGATAATCTAGATGTAGTACAGTAGATTGCTGACGTCAGTAGGTTGGGAAATCCCGAAGTGGTGCAAACAGAGCACTAGGGCAGACCCGATGGAGGGCAGCCTGAAAGAAGGAGCTGTACAGTTGATTATATTACATTTTATACCGTCTGTCTTTATGGTCTTCAAGCAATCTCAAAATGACGATTGAAATGTTCGCCTTAAAAAGGGACAGCTTCTTAAACATATGCGTCCATTCTGGGTTCTTTTGAGTGATATTAATAAACATGTACCTGCTTCGCTCTTTAACTTTACACACCGCCAAAAGGGCTATTTATAATTATAGTCCGTGTCTTTATTCTCGAAAGTACCCCAGGTTGTTCAAAAACGATACCTGTAATCTTGAGGCAAAGCGTCAAATCAAAAAATGGTCTGAAAAATTTACGACGTTTAACAGTGGAGTCTGTTTTCTTCCGAGGAAGAAAAAAAGGCCCAGAGAGTACGCCTAAATTTTGAACTCATTTTGGTGTACACCGAAATGTTTATAGTACTGTTGGTAATTTCGAAGAGTTGGATTATAGACACAGTAACTAAGAATACGTTATGATAAGCTTTACCAGTGTTGCACTCATCTACAAACAACATGATCAGAAAACAGGCGGCTTGGGGTGCGTAGCAGACAATGAAGATCATGGCAATAAGTAATACCATTTTGGCGATTTGCTTGTCACTGCTCTCTCTTGGTGTATTTCTTGCTGAACGAGCGATATTCTTAGAATTCCCCCACTTTCTTTGACGCTGAATAAGTGCATGAATCAGGATAGCTGAGCAAACGGAGACGGAAATGAAAGAACCTGACGTCAAGATGAAGCCTGTTACCATGACAACGGGTTTGATGGCATCTTCGTTGTCGTTGTAAACCATTCCTATCAGCATCTTGTTCCATCCGGGATCAAAAACTGGGCCGAGACCTATGTAGGCAAAAACTGGGAGTACAGACAGTAGAATAGCAAAGAATATGACAGCGAGGCACACAGCTGTCCTTCTCGTGGTGAATATTCTGCGTACATGCAGGGGCGCTTTAATACACAGACACCGCTCCAGTGTGACGAAAGCGGTTATCCAGTTTGATGTTCTATGGAAAAGATGAATAAAATTTATAGATAAACACACTCACACACACACACACACACACACACACACACACACACACACACACACACACACACACATACACACACATACACACACACACTTATATAGAAAAACACACACACTAAGCCGTCCTTTAAATAAATCAATTTTTTCCTTCTTCTGAAAAATTTACCCGATGTCCCTTTTCCGCTACTATCACGACGCCGATAAAATATGTCCGCCACACCCTTAAAGAATGAATAGCTCCCGGTCTTCTAACACTCAACAGCGGTTCTTTTATATTTTCGATTGTACAGGACATTAAATCATCGTTATCTTGACTTTTTTTTAAACAGCTTCACTTTCTGCCTCCGCCTCCTTCTTAGCCCCCTCCTCTGGGCTCCTGACTCTTTCTGCAGCCTTTCTATCGCTACTCCTTAGCTCCTTCTTACTGCTGTCTTTCAGCAACACCAATCATCTTATGGTAGGTAAGATCTAACACCTAGCCTTCTCGGATAAGAGCGAAAAATCACAGAGGTCACGTGTGCAAATTGTTCACGTTAAAGATCCCTTGGTGGTCCATAATCGAAAAGAGTAGGCTTTTGCCGCCATCTGGGAAAAATTCCAGATTTCCTACCAACTGAAAATGTTTAATGCGTCCCGTGCGCTAATAATGCAGTTGCGAGCGCCGTAAAACACTAACCAAAAAACACAAAATGCCGCTTGAGCTGCTGGTTGTTTTTCTACCAGGTGACACAGGAAAGCCTTGATTAATAAGCTTTTTTCATTTGATACCATCATTATCACAACAAGCTAAGTGCCAAATCTGAAACAGACATCGGCAATCATGATATGTCACTCATTTCTCTGCCCGGATGCTCTTAGAATCCTTTATTGTCATCATTGTTCCTCATCACCAATCCGCTCAAGTTCTCAAACTACATGTACTTTGTTCTTCGTCTGCCTTTTGTCCTCTATAACTGTGATCTCCCAGCTATTGCAATATGTTCATGACCATTATGTCGATTCAAGTGTTCCAGAAACATTTCCAGCATTAAAAGACAGTTTATACGTACGTCTCACCCACATAAGTTTGATATTGTGGGCATACAGTTGTCGTATAGGCAAGCAAATATTTGTGACAAATAAGGAAAACACGAGAGAAAAAAAAGTAACCAACAATAAAGCAGCATCTACTCAGTAGACCTGACTACTTTTAAGAGTTATAAGAATCAACCCTTGTGAGGCAGCGTGGTGGAATCAGGCTCTCGTCAGAATAATGAAATCGAAGAGAACGTCTGTTTTCTACCTGCTAAGCAATTTTTATCTTTTTTTTTTTTGGCTCAACACCTCTTATGTCCATTTAGAAACACATTCCTTTGAGGATTTCACTGAAAATGTTGATTAACAGCAGAAAAATATAAATTTACATTTTCCATGGACTTTATAGCTTTGGATTTACCAAGCTTTGGCGGCCATTTTCTCGCTAATCTTATCTCTTAAACCAGGTGACCCCCCACCTCCTTCAATCCAAAATATCTCCACTTCTATTGAAGATGAATGTGTAATTTTTTCATTGAAAGCAAGACAAATGAACAAGCCTTAAGATGATACAAAGAACTCAATATGCCCAAAAATTGACGAGAGCCTGATTCCGCCACGCTGCCTGTTCTACAGGCAAGCAAATATTTGTGGCAAATAAGGAAAACCCGATACAGAAAAAAGCAACCAACAATAAAGCAGCATCTACTCAGTAGACCTGACTACTTTTACGAGTTATAAGAATCAACCCTTCTCTCCCTCGCTTCTGTTACAAGTCACCCTAATCACTCGTTTAGTTTCAGTACGCCCTCTGACTGAGGGGAAACATACAGCCACAAGAGTGGTTGTTTATTTAGCGCAGGGAAAATCAGACAGTCACTTTGTGTTTCTGTTGTAGTTTTACGGCACTTGCAACAAAAGTGCACCTGTCGAAGACCAGAGGTTTTGCTAAAGAGAACACCCTCGACGTCGTTCTCCACTTATGAAGTTAACGAAGTCTTAGTGCTCCACCTTAGGCTAAATCATACTATACCATCTCATATCATACGATACCATACCATATCATACTATACCATATCATACCATACCATGCCATGCCATCCCGTACCATACCATACCATACCATATCATATACCATACCATACCATACCATACCATACCATACCATGCCATGCCATACCATACCATACCATATAATACCATACCATACCATACCATACCATAGCATACCATATTATGATCTATCCTCACCTACCGGGTCATAACGAAACATGAATACACACACACACACACACACACACACACACACACACACACACACACACACACATACACACACACACACACATATATATGTATGTATATATACCCCTACATAAAACACGCGCCTAGATCACAAAACAAGTACATTGTACATTATAATGTATTCTCACAAACCTGGCAAAGCTTTGCCGTGTCCAGCCACTTGTAACGTATGTCACGTCTAGAGGAATGAACGGCAGGTCCAGTGATGTGAATAAAGGGTTGACCGCCAAACAAATCCAGCATAGTAGAAGAAGGTTGCAAAGGTCAGACAAGGATAGGCAAAATAAGGAGAGATTCACCGTTTCTCGCACACCCATCTTGATGAAGACGAATATGTTGATGTTGTTAGTGCCAATGCCACCGACAGAGATGATAGCGCTTAGAACCGCAGTGTTGACGATGATGAATATTGAGGTAATACGTGCGTCCAACAACCCACTGGCTTGAACCACACGAAGAAGACTAGTGTTGCTATTGTTCATGTTGACAATAGCTTACGATAAGCCTCACAAAAATAACAAGTACTTTTGTATGTAATACAACTGTGCAATACTTGGATATGGAATTCAGATCAAATATGTTTTACGAAACGGAACCTGGCCCCGAAAAGTCAAGCCGAAGAAGTGAGCAGTTGGCCGGCACTCTGTTCTATATGCTTTTATGGTGATCTTTTTTCTTTTCGCTCTTTTCCGTTAGGAATAAATTAAAGGCGGTTATTTTAACCAAGTCACTGTAAACAGCAAGATACATTAACTAAAACAGTAAAGTATGGAAGCTCTTTTAGAATAACGCGCTCTTTGGGGATACAACTTAGACAAAGGTTGATTATGCTGCTAAAAAAATGTTTGTCAAGGCGAACGTCTCTAGAATCATAGCCAATTTCTTCCCTGAAATTGAATGGAACAAACTCACGTCTCATCTTGTAGTCTACTTATTCTTTCTAGCTCTAGGCGTACCTCGTTTTTATCTTATACAGTTCTAGCTCTGTAACGAGAATATATTTTGAGTCCCCCGAGCTCGTTTTATGCCAATACGGTGGGCTGTTTTATGAACTAAGCAGATCTCTTTTTATTTTCATTTCTCGAGTTATGTGGATGACGTAGGCAGCGACTTTTGTTCTTTGGTGGCTACATATTAAGAATTCACCGACTAGATCTATAGGCTACTGAATTTAAAGTTGTTAAAATGTGTTTGATCTAGGCTCATTGTCTTTATCGACGATCGCCCTCTGTTTGTAGGATTTTCTTTTTGCCCCCCCCCTAAGCCTTTAAGAGAGTGATGTTCGTGCTGTTACTCAGTGTTCTCAGTTTTGTCGCTACCTTTGAATTACAAAAGTTCTATCTGCTCAGTTTCAGGTTTTGAGACATTTGACGTTAAAAAGTTTGGAGTTTCACAATATGTCAAGCTTCTTCGGCTGCTATTCTTTGATTATCTTGATACCATCTCCGTACTTTTTTACGATTTTAGGGTCCCTATCAAAAGCCCTCGAGAGGAAGCTGGTCACGTGCGAAATGAAATGCCTAAGAAGCACGAGCGGTTCGTCCATAGAGAACGGTCGTGCAGTGCCAGCCAATTTTTTTTCATGTTCTTTCACGTAAAGCACCCACAGTAATACAATGAGAGAAGCCGGAAACATACATTAGCCAAATATTATATCAAAACAATGTCCTCACTGGCGCCGTAGCTGTCCTGTCCGTGTCTATAGTACTGTAAAGCATTTACTATGTCATGCCAAAGTCCACGCGCTTTACTAAACATAATAGGATATTCAACAGTGGTAACCTGACCTATAAATTGCTCTTTGGGGTAACCCAAGCGATGACGACACTCGTAGCGAGTTTGGCGGTACAATTAAAGACGACTCAACTCAAATGTGCTTCCTCCGAATAGGGCCAAAGCTTAGCCCACAGTATGCAGTATGCCACTATTTTGATGACTCGGTGACCGTGAACCTGAGGGAGGTGAACGTGACATACTTAAGTCACCGTCCTATGAGTTGTGCCTTTGGATGGTTTTGTAGTGGAGTGGTGAAAGTTATTACTTGGGTGTTCAGTTCTAGGTATAATGCAGTATGAATGAAATTGACGTTTAGCCAACAAACCAATTTAGTTCAAGAAATCAAAGCGATAAGTAAAAAGAACGAAAATAAAAGCATGAGGTCCTCCCTCACCAACCCAAAGATCCTAAGATTATACATCGTCAGTTTTACTAACTGTGCATGCCCACTTTTTAGCCCCACGAGCCGTCCCTGCTAAGAAGAGCGGTAAACAAGAAAAGACTAGACAAGATCAAAACGGAATTCATAAGAGACTTGGTAGGATCGAGCAACACCAATCCTACGATACATTGATGGATAAACAGAGAGTCAAGTGGTCCAGACACGCCACACGGATGCCTTCAACAAACCAACCAGCTCTGAGGGCATACAACACCAGATATTCTGGCTGGAGAGCCAGAGGAAAACCAAATCGACGCTGGGGCGAATCTCAGAGCTCATGGGATGTCCCTCTTACAGGCCACTCGTCTTACTACAGACAGACGCCTGTGTCTCCCCACGACACACACCGGTGCATGCGGAAGAAAAAAGTAAAGTAAAGTAAGTATTCCGCAAAATCTAAATGTCCTAAATACATGCCATTTGTCCATCCAACGCATGTTCAATATCTTTTCTCTGTCTCATTAATAATAGATCTCAATTCCAAAAAGTACAGACGATAATAAAAAAAAACCGTGCCTAACTTCAGTACTTACTTCAAAAGGGGGTGATCTAGATGGTTCTCCCTCAACTAGGACACAACAGCTTGCTTTGGAATACATTATGTATTTACTATTTTTGTTGGGGTACCATAAATTGCAAGCATTTTCCACAGAGCCTTTCAGTCGATGCGGTCAAATGTTTTTTTTAAAGTTCACACAGTCCAAAATAATTGGGACATTCCATTCTTTGCTTTGTTCTACAATGTTTCTCTGGGGGGAAAAAAACAGTTGGTCTGTACATGATCTCCCGGGTCGAAAACCCGCCTGTCCTTCTCTTAGTCTCTCATCTATTGCTGTTCTAATACGAGACAATGTAATTGCGCAAAATAATGTTCCAGGCACGTATAAAAGTATTATTCCTCTCCAACTGCCACGGTCTTTTGAGTCTCTTTTTTTAGCTAGTTTTATTTTATTTCCCTTTCTCCATTCCTTATGCGCGTTTTCTTTTTCAAGAATTTCATTAAGTACCAAAAGTTATATCTACATGTATTAACCCTCTTGTCCGATCGTTTTAAGCATCTCAGGGGTAATTCTGTCTTCTCGCAGACTCTTGTTACTGTTCATTTTCATTACTGTTGATAAAATTTCCGGCATGGCTATTTTGTCTGTACTTATGTTCAATTCCTCCACTAGCTATATTATGTCAAAGTTAAATTCATTTGGTGGAGATGGTCTGTTTAAAATCTCTATAAAATGTTCCGCCCATCGATCATTTTTGTCTCCTAAAGTTGTTACCATGGTCCCATCTTTTTTTTTTTTCTACTCGTCCCTCTGATGATTTTTCCAAAGTCTCCAGCTAGCCTTTTTAGAATGTGGTATAAATCTCGCATGTCATTTCTGTGTGTTGCTTCTTGTGCTGCTGCAGCTTGTTTTTCTTTTATTCTCGTTTATTTTGTTTTTCTCTCCTTTCTTTAGGTACCGCAGACGGCTCCTTTTGGAGCTCCTCGCTGCGCAAGGGACAGATTATTGTTGTTGTTGTTGTTGTTGTTGTTGTTGTTGATGTTGTTGTTGTTGTTGTTGTTGTTGTTGTTGTTGTTGTTGTTGTTGTTATTTTCATTATTATTATTATTTTATTATTATTATTATTATCATCATCATCATCATCGTTGTCATCACCATCATCATCATCATCATCATTATCATCATCATAATCATCATCATAATCATCATCATCATCATCATCATCATCATCAGTAGTAGTAGTAGTAGTAGT
>NW_004797302.1:1800631-1814487 GCF_000002075.1 Aplysia californica
CCCCTCCCCTTCATTTTATTATTGTGGTCGTCTTAAATTGGTGGAGGTGGTGGTGGTATTGAGTTTTTGCTGTTGTGTTGTTAATGGTAGACTTATATTCCCCTAATTCACTCCATCTACAAGTGACTCGCAAAATTGACAGGGGCTGTTATGTTACAACAAATAGGCCCTACACCTTGGCAACTCGCTCCCTAAGAATTACCAGGTTCTATCTGCTCAGTACCTAGTTTTGAGAAATTTGACGTAAAATACTTTGAGGTTCACAACAGTTTTTTCAATTAACGCAATTCTTTGAATATCTTGACAGCGACTATCTGAACAACCTTACGATTTTGATAGAGTAGATAAATCGTTTAGTTTCTGACCTCATAATCTTAGCATTAGTAACTCAAAACGGCCGAAAATGTCAGATAGAACTTTGCAATTCTAAGGTAGAGCAGTGCTTGTAATCTAGGCTTGTCAATGTCCTCCACAAGTGAACGATTGGATCATATTGATGGGCGTTGGGGATCACCTGAGTCGTGACAAGTGTTAGTTATTTTCATGACCCGCTCGGAAATAGAAAACGTAAGTGGTCGGTATGACAATACAAGCCTCTTAAAATTGGCCAAAGTGGGCGCTGGCTATAAAACTAAAAGGTTAGTAGTATAGTAGTATAAGGTTTTACGGCGCTCGCAACTGCTAAGGTCATATGAGCGCGCTAAAAGGTTAACAAGCATCGCTTTAGATCACGAACCTAAACATACGTACTGAATTCACGGCAATTTGCGTAATATTTTAGCAATAATAAGCCTATCCCCGTACCAAGGAGAAGAAAATTGTTGATTTTTCACACGTTTCGAGGAGCAGAATCAGACAATGGTGCCTTCTGTAGGGAAAAATATATTACAGGTCAACGTTCGCTTTGTTTTTCCAAGTTACTAATAGTAGGGTAACAACGGAGGTCATGACAGTTCAACGAGTCTACAACATCCTGTTGAATCCATTAATTGCAAATTATATTGTTATACGTTTCGTTTTCGTGTTGGATTCTCAATTTTTCTTTCGGACTGGCAGTTCTAACTTTCTAATGTGAAATATTATTTTAGTTGTTGCTGTTGTTGTTGTTGTTGTTGTTGTTGTTGTTGTTGTTGTTGTTGTTGTTGTTGTTGTTGTTGTTGCTCTTCTTCTTCTTCTTCTTCTTCTTCTTCTTCTTCTTCTTCTTCTTCTTCTTCTTCTTCTTCTTCTTCTTCTTCTTCTTCTTCTTCTTCTTCTTCTTCTTCTTCTTCTTCTTCTTCTTCTTCTAATTCTTCTCTTCCTCCCCCTCCTCCTCCTCATCCTCCTCCTCTGCAGGTGGTGAGACGAAAGATTCTTTACTACTCTAAGGTATCGAATAAAGGGGGGGGGGGGGGGTTAGTAATAAACAGGGGGCGGGTGGACAAGTGGTCCAAAATTAATAAACGGGGGGAGGAGGGGGCATAAAAAGAGAGAGGGGGGATAGCACTTTCAACCTCACCCCAGTACTAGTACAGAACAATAAATCTGTTTTATTTCTCTTCAGGGAATAAAAGAACGAGAGATCTTGAAATTTGTGTGATTTTAGTAAGTTTACAGTAAGTTCTAATCTCCTTGGTAATTTGTCATTCAGATTTGTAGATTCTATAATAAAATGTGTCACATGATCGTCGGTCGAGAGGCAATTTAAGCTGGAAAAATAATAAACGAGGGGAATGGGACAAGAAGCGGGGGGGGGGGGGGTACGCAAAAAATACCCTGGAAATTAATGAGCGGAGGAGGGGGCGGCGCTTATTCGATACCTTAGTAGGCTAGTTAAAGAATCGTTGGTGCGACCATAGATGTTTAAAAGGGGGTAACTCTATGGGTGCTACCCAAGTGTGGCTGTGGGCTGCTCCCAAGGACCTCACCAAAAAAATGTTAGTGGTTAATGTATAACCTCCTTGGATGCTCCTTAAATTCTTTCTTTTCGAACAACTGTCGTCCTTAAAGTCCAAATACATGTACTATTTCACCTCCTTCGTCTTTTCTTTGTTTGTTATTCTCTAGTAAAACCTCTATCTCCTCCTAATTTTCTTTGAATGTTACGCCTATTCCCTTTCTTTGTCATGTTATTTTCTAGTAAAACCTCTATTAAATTATCTCCTCGATCCTCATTTCTTTATAGAATCTATGTGTAGGCCTATCTTATTCTCTAGTAAAACCTCTATCCCTTCCTTATTTTCTTTATATGTTATTCTCTAGTAAAACCTCTACTCTTCTGTGCCTATTTGTGCATAAGTGCCGTAAAACTACAAACTACTTAGTAAAACTAAACACACGGTGTCACGTAGTCTTGATTAGATAATGGAGTACGCACTGGACATACATACACACCAAGAGATTCAGGGAGTCCTAAATTGTACTTGTACCTTTGCTTCTTCAGGCTGATCTCAAACCCAAAAATCTATGTAGCCTTACGAGGCGGGGTGTCAAAGGCTGCAAGGTCTCTAGACCTACATACTTCTTGGAGTCATTAATTCAAATTAAGTTTTTTAAGTTTTAAATATTGGTCTGCCATTATTTTGAGTCAGCTTTTTGATTGTGCGAAGCGAAAAGTAAACGAAAAAAATACTTTTCCGACCGAGCTTGCCCCGCTGACAACACTGTAAACAACAAACAGCTGACAGGGGGGAGATGATTTAGATCCATGTCAAGATTTTTAATTTAGCGTTGGGGCTCTTGTGTTTGTTCTTGAGAGAGAATGACATCACTAAAACGAAAGTCAGATCTACCTCCGAGTGGCCAAAATAAACGGCTGGTAAACGAGGCCGGCACAGATGGAGACAATAATATCAATAACAATGCTGAGCAGAGCCAGAGTACGACTGCTGAAAAACCTAGTGGGTTTCTCGCCAAACTCATGGCTTTTATTCTTCCAGCTTGTATAGAGAAAGCAAGGCTAGAAATATTCAAGACCCAAATAGTAAAGAATGGTGGTAAGATTGTAACAGAATTTGATTCGAATTCAAACTCAATATCTCATGTGATTGTTGATGATAAAATGGACATGGAACGAGTGATGAGAATAATGAAGTTGGACACACCCCCACATGTTCCAGTTGTAAAGTCAATGTGGTTAAGTTCATGTTTGAAGAGTAAATGTTTCCTTTCATTTCAAGAATATGAGCTGGCAGCAAAGAAAGTTTCCCCCGAAGTCTTGGGTGAAGAGCAGAGAAATACGTCACCAGTAAGCTTTAATCGGGACGCAAAATCAAATGTTTGTTTAGGAGCTTTAGAAAATGGGCCTCAGACCTCTGACACTGCTGGAAAGCAACACTTTGGCAGAGCAGGATTTGTAGCTGGGCCATCTCATCAGGCTTCAACTACTACTGGGGATAGTGACAGTGATTACATAGCAAGCGATGATGATAATGATGAAGAACAAAGCCAAGCCGCCCAAACATCATCCAACTTTCCTCTAAGCTCACAAAAACCAATGGTCCCAGTAAGTCTTTATTCACTTATTGTTCCTCTCTTCTGCATGCTTACAATAATATCTTTGGTTAGAGTTCTGTCTTTCTTTGGAACTGGAATTGGTAGTCATAATTTTTTCATACTACAATTGTCTTTTTGAATTTGTTTGGGTTGCCATCAGCTATGATATTAACAGAGAAGTGCAGAAAGTCAATTGAGACTGTTGCATTGATTTTATCACTGATTGTGTTCTTTCCTCTATATAATTGTCAATAAAACTTAAAGTCTAAGTGCTATTTACTTAGCCATAAAGCAAAATTTGTCAGGGGAGAGAAAAAAAACTTTTCTTTCTTTCTTTTCACAACTACCTCTAAATTGTAATGTATTTTTAGTGCTTTTTCCGACATTTAGTATTTAGAATGTGAATTTCATCGAAATGCTTCTTGTGCACAAGCAACCCAAAATTACGAAATTGAAGTAAAAAAATGTTTATTAGAAATTTTGGGCTTAGAAGTAATTTTAACAGCTGATGGACGATATTGCACAATTGCAGAAATTCAATTTTCACTGATGAGGCACCAGGTCTCCACACATGGCATGATGAACAACCATCGACGATACAGCTTGGGACTTGGCAAAATGCATCATTTTTAAGGCTTTGTACGGTGCCTAAATGATCTTTGTGTGTAGCAGTAAGGGAACCAAATCCGAAACCTAGCTCTACCAGCTACAGTGGAGTCCACTTATTACAAGTCCTGAAATAACGAGAAGTCTAAAGACACTATTCTAAAACCCCGTTTTGTTATAGCGGAATACTGCTGCTGCTATGCGCAGCGCATAGGCCAATACATGTACATGTAAAACCTCGCCAGTTGACTCAGTTGAGAAACTTGTTGGTGAACTAGCGAAACAAAGAATGGGAGAGCCCACATGTGCCAATCAACAATGAAGGCCGGAGTGAATGAGTGGGGAGGGTGTGGCATGCGCAGACAAGAAGCAGAACGCTTCGCGTGATAGGCCAGCCTGGTCTAGACTGTCTTGGCCTACCATGCCTTTCACTTCTCCGATGCGGGGATGGAGAGGTCCCAGTGCTGTGATGGATGGAGCAATGTGTGACATGGGCAGGTCATGGTGTGTATCCAGTGTGCAAGAAGACGAAACGCACTGGGTACTGAGGGTGTAGTGGGGTGGGGGACAACACAGCTGGCGAGTTAGCGTAGAGCCCTTTCTTTTTGGTAGCCAACGCTGTGCTTTCTACATCGCTAGCGCTAGAGAAAGAAACCTGATTCGATTTTTGATCATGTAAGACCTAGAGGTTATAATACTGAACAAAATCTTCGTCGGGGAAGATAACAAAAAGAAAAAAAACAGAACACCAAACTCATAGATTAGGCCTACTTTTTTATTTCCCTTGAATTTATTACTGGATCACTTATAACGAGAATACTGCTATAACGGATATTTTGCACCTGTCCCCTCCCTCTCATTATAACAGGATTATTCCACTGTATAAGATGTATACTGGTTGTATTCTCTTGATGGATTATGCGATTATGAGTCCACTACGAGGGGTCAAAGTCAAAGAGCATTACTTTGAGATGGCCTAATTATTACCCCTAAAAAAAAAAAAAAAAATGGCTTTTGGATGAAATTACTGATTCCTTCATCATTTATAAAACTCATAAAATCTGTACAAAATGCTCCTATCATGCCTCTTATGATGTAACTGGCCCATTATCATAATTACTTGTTTGAATTAATTTTTCTTGATTGAAGGTTATTTTGGATGTCATGGGACTGGATGGAATGATAATTTTTTTTACATAACCGTGTCATCTTCATTTCAAAATGAATATTATTTCCGAATATTTTATCAAAATTAATGTGCAATGTAGATCTATTTTAAGTTTTTTAAAAATAAATAATATGCTCGTACAGATTTACATTTTTGATAAAAGTGAGTTTTTTTAATTTATCAAAAGTCCTAGATCTATGTTTTTAGTGAAAATTTGGTTTTAAAAATCATGTTGTCAGTGAATGATTTGATGACAAAATGGACTTGAAGCTTTGAACTAAGTTAGAGTGGACAGGTGGGGGGGGGGGGGGGGGGGGGGGGGGGGGGGGGGGGTTTTGTGGTCATGAAATATTGCAGTCGAACCTGTGTAAGACGGAATCGCAAGGGAGCCAGAAAAAAATTCCGTCTTAGATGTTAGACAGGGGAATTTAGGGGGAGGGGGGGGATTCAAAGGTCCAGCCAGCGGGATCAAGGATCGCTTGTCCGATCGGCAAGCAGTGGTCAAAACTTCACACCTCTCAATTGCTAATCCTGTCTGATATTACTGATAATGACATGCGTCAGTCTTACTTATCCAATTACCACCAGTGCTTGCCTTTCATAGGACTGCTGTTTGACCTATTAAAAACAGAAATGTTTGAACATCTCCTTTGCTTCCACACTTAGCCCCTCCCATCGATGTAACAAGCACTGTCAACCAATGCCACCCCTCACTGTCATCCTGTAACAACGATTCAAGGAACTCTTTTCTCAATGGCCGCACGATCAGGGTGGCAGGCATTGGTCAATCTAATTTCACACCTCTGGCTTCTGGCTACCCAAAAAAGTTTCCATAGTGGCTCGCTACTTGAGCACTAAGCTCTCACGGGCAGTCGTGAGATTTCACCCCCACACCACCCTGACCATCTGCATCATTCAGGGCTGACATAATGAGGTAACATCTACCCCCAAACTGCTCCCCAAATCCCCTTCCTGGCCCAATGGCATGTCCATGGGGTTAAGTTTAGAGCCGGGGGAACCAAGCTTGTGAGTTTTGTTTCAAACCAGGGCTGAGCGGGCAAAGCATTTTCCGTTTTAGACTAGTGAAACCCGTGGAAGGGAGCAGATTTTTCTTTCCATTTCCTCGTTGGACAGGTTTCCATTTTAAACAGGTAATTTATATCAAGGGGGGAAGCGTGGAGATTCCGTTAAGACAGGTTTCCATTTTACACAGGTTTCTGTTAAGGCAGGTTCAAATGTATCATGAATAATCTCTGATTGATAAGCTTTTTTTGTTTTCAGGTTGACAAATGGATTTGTGCTCAATCCTCCAAGAGCCCAAAGCCAAATCTCAATAAACACATAACAGATAAACTAGAAGTAAGTAAAAATTATTTTTGACATGACTTCAATATAATTTGCCTGTTGTCTCTAGATGAAGGTTTGGTAGAATGATTAGCCGCCTGACCTATCATCAAGGAAGTTGAAGCAAAAGCCATCATTGCCAAAAATTTATCTTCTCCATAAAATGAAATGTGAGACGTGCTGACAAAATGAGTTACTTCTCGCTGTCCACAAATGAAGATTTTGGCCAAAAATCGACATTAGGGTCAAATTTGTAGATTTTTCTATTGATGCCATATATAACTGAAACCGGTCTTTTATTATTTCATACTTATATATAAATTGTAACAATTTCACCTATATAAGCATGATGAATCTATTTCCTTAAGGCTTGAATCCGAGAAGTAACTCATTTTGTCAGCACGCTTCACAAATTATTAATTATTGTCAACTGTTACTGAGCTGACCCCAATCCTGTGGACTTGAACATGAGGGACATGAATTCTCATTTAAACTTAATGTAGCGGCACTTTGGGGAAAGATGACAAAAGGAAGCCACCTGTTCCTGCACAGTAGCAAAAATACCCAAAACCAGCAGTTCCGCTAATTTCCACAAATGTCAAAGCCCTCATAGGTCTGTAACTGTAACCATCTGCATTCAGCATGCCTTGTTGGATTTTTATTTTAAAATTTACTTCCGTGTAAATGTGGTCGTAGCCTACGTATAGTAGCATTAGTATGCCTCCCTACTGTGGTAAAAAAGTCTGCGGTTTCGTTTCCCTGAGTGTGGGAAAGCTATTTCATTTTACGCTGATGGAACTTTTCAGAGACTTCATGGTTGCGTTAAAAGATAGATGTCCAGTTTCAATGAATTTATTGATTTATTAATACGCACTTTGGTCCAACATTTATTTGCACAATATGGTATATGGCACAGCAGATACACAAATGTCTGTGCAGTACATCAGATAAACAATCAGAACTAGTGAGATAGATCTAATACTCTTGGAAAATAATATACAGGATAACACAGATAGCTCAAATTCGTCGGGACCAGCCTCGGTAGTTCGAGGGATCCGTAATTTGAGGGATATCGTACAAAAATAAAGTAGAAAAAAAACCCACGAACGCAGGCACAGTTCGACTGATGCGTGATTGAGTCTTCTATGTTTGATTTATCCATGTTATACTATACTTCAATTTCTATGTAATATTACACTTATATGATAACATATATACTTCATCAATTACTTTCAAACATAGATCTTTTCTACATCCTTCAATGATCCAGAGTCTCTCGTACCCCTCACATTTTATGATGACATTGTTATTAATTGTGCTGCTTAAAAGTCAAATAAGCTTGAAGTGATTTGAATTTCTAATTGTCAAAATTGAAATGACTATTTTAGGAAATGGTCAAGGCATACGAGAGTACCAATGACCGATGGAGAGCCTTTGGCTACCAGAAAGCTGTCCAGGCACTTCGAAGACATCCAAAAGTGATTTCGTCATGGGAGGTATTCTGATAGCATTGTATTCTGTTTGTTCTCATCACTTTTGCTTATGAAATGCCTATTAGTAATCTCATAAGAAGAGATTAACAGATCAAACAAGTTCGTCAGATAATTATCTGGGTATGATTAAGTGGCAGTGACAATCAAAGCAAGAGTTTCAAACGGCTTCATGTGGTCAACCTTTCTTTATGATTGACGTAAGATAGTAAAAATAAACCAGAAACAACTGAGGTGTTATCTTGACAGTTTTATACTGGTATTTGAAAAAAATATATATATACAGGTGATAGATTATTGCAGCTGATAATGAGGAAAGGGGCATGCAGTGATAGATTATTGCAGCTGATAATGGGGAAAGGTGCATGCATGTTCTGAAGACTGGGACTTTTTGAAAGTCATTTTTGTCTTATGTGTAACTTTTTGTTTTATGTTCTGTGTTGAAAAAAAGAAAAAGGTTATTGTGTTCTTTTTAGGTAACTAGAATGGCACAAATTTGGTTCTGTATGGGAATAAAGGTTCATACACAATGTTTGCTTCTTCTATGCAGATATCAGCTAGGCTGCTGTTTATGTTTTAGTGTTGAACAGTGTCAATTTTAACAGTAACAGTGCTAAATCTGGTGTGCTCTGTCTTGTCTGCATGTACAGGAGGCAATGGCCCTGCCAGCTATTGGAAAACGGCTGGCGGACAAAATCTGGGAGATTGCGGAGAGCGGGGAACTGAGGAAGTTGCAAGAGTTGAAGTCAAGTGAAGAGGTTCGAGTCCTTGAGACATTCACCAATGTGTGGGGAGCAGGGCCGACCACAGCACAACAATGGTTTCAGCAAGTGAGTTGAGGGAGAGTTTCCACCATCTGGGCTGTCTGATCAGTTTTAGTTTAGTTTTAGTAGAGGTTTTACGGCACTTGCAACTACATAAGGTCATATGAGCGCCAAGGGGTGGATGTCAACAGAGAAGTCCTTTCAGGGAATCAGACTTACTCTGCTCACCTCTCTAGCTTCAACAGCACAAAGTCTGCTTCGACTATCAAGGCACCCCGGAAATAACGGGTCACAAGAGTGTGGCAAAAACAAAAGAAGTAGGGGGAAAATGACGATAGTAAGGATTATAGTAAGGATTATAGTAAGGATTATAGTAAGGATTATAGTAAGGATTATAGTAAGGATTAGGAATGAAAAAGCAACAGTTCCCTGTTGCAGTTCAGGCACAGTTATGAGCATGACATTGATGAATCAGTCCATTTCCAATTACAATTGTACTGTGCCTAAGAACTCGAGATGTTAATGTCCCCCCCTCAGGGAATGGCCTAAAGACACTTCAGTCAGTAGCACTGCCCCTGGGGGGGTCTGATCAGTTTGTTCTTATCTCTCACTGTAGAAAATGTAGAGTAGGGAGGGAGGAGGGATTGTCTTGTGTAAATGTTCAGTCAACCAGTGGAAATTAAAGAAATATTGTTTATTAAAACGGCTCGATGTCCTGTCTTAAAGGTTTCTTCAGGAGCGACTGAGAGTAAAACTTAAGACAACACTGTATACATTATATACAGAAAAGGGACCTAACAAAGGGGCTATTGTGGTTTGTTAACGGTCGTGCCCAATGTGACTCTGTGTGAGCTTTCTAAACACACTTTTGCTACGTAAGTTCATTTTTCTGTTGATACATTGATAGTAAGATTAAGAATTTTTTGGTATGATGTAGAAAACTATTGGTGTTCTGTAATCAAATGGCAATAGGCCTACTTTGTCGCCACATAAAATGCCTCAAATAGTCTGGTTGGGATTTTTCAACATGTGAAATAAGTTTGAAAACAACTTTTGGTGGTTTTTCCAGAACACTGAAACTGAAATTGAACATTTCTCTTGTTTTACTCTAAAAATGTCTGGCCAAATCTGTCTATTCCGTCCAATTCTGTGGCTTGAAGTGGGACTTTTTTTTACTTTGCTTGTGCATCATCTATTTCTATGAAGGGATTCCGTACCATTGAGGATCTCAAGGAAAAGGCACATCTGACACATCAGCAGAAAGTGGGTGTCCGGTTGTACCAGGATTTGCTGGACCGCATGCCTAGAGAAGAAGCAGCGGAAATTGAGAAAGTGGTAAGCTCTGCTAACTGACGTCTGTATTGTAATAGTTGATCTCTTTGCTGTTATGCACATAAGATGTGGGTTAAAATCCAGTTTGGGGAAATTTTTTTTCTCTGAAGGTTGGCTTCAGTTTGTACAATCGACTACGGATGAGTTGATGTCGTCGATGGAGTGAAAAAAAGGTTAACTCATCCGAAGATCAACTCTACTGTTGGGATCTGATCTGTAAAGAAAAAGAGGTGCTGATACCCAAGAAAAAGATTAGCCTAAGGGAAGATCAACTTAAGTGAGTTCAACTCAAGCAGAGTTGATTTACCATGATTTGCTGGAACATATGTCCAGTGGAGAAGCAACAGAAATTGAGAAAGTAGTGAGGGGATATTTTTCTTTTTGCATCTCTTTTCCCTTGTTGTCTCATCTGTCATGGCATTTGTGAGTGTCGCTCAATGTGTCTTGTATTTTTATAGTTGTGCTTTGTCCAGGGCGTCGCAGGCCTAGTGGTTAGGCTCTCGGACTCACAATCGTAACGTCGTAGGTTCGAATCCCGTCAGGGGCCCGACGTTGTGTCCTTGGGAAAGGCACTTTACACGAATTTTCCTCACTTCACCAAGGTGGGAATGGGTACCCGACTATAGACAGCGAAAGATCTTGTCAGTTTGTTAGTGTTTGAGCGCTTAATCAGCTGCTTGCACTGTATGCTTCCCGGGAAGCTGAGAATGTTTCGGAGTGTTCTATGGTTTGCTGGGGTAATAATATAGTGTAAAGCGCATAGAGCCTGCTGTTGAGCGGGGACATGCGCTATACAAATGCTATTTATTATTATTTATTATTATTATTGTCAGTCGCTGTCTACCTCTGGAACAAGTAGCATATTTTATATTTTATAAAGTCAAGTTTTCAAGTATGTCTCATCCTTTTTGCTTTATGGCAAGTGGTAAGATGTGCAATTCCTACTTAGGGATGTCATTTTATCGAGTATTTCAACCTGCCTGCGGTGTCCCTTTCAGCCTGGGTCGACCTTGGCAGGCAGGGAAGTAGCAGCTCACCTTCTAAATGATCTAAATTGTCTCAATTTTTGGGTAAAACTGTTACTGTTAGGATGAATGACAATCAAATAAATCTTTGCTAGGTTAACATATCCAAATGAAAGCAGTCTAGTGCTAACTTTTCTTGAATTGTTGGGACTACCTGTTGAACCATTTCAAAATTTCAAATTTTTATGAATGAGAAAAAGTACAGAGTGATTCAGCTTCTTTTCCTTTATTTGTTTCGGTAATGGATTAGTCCAAATTTATGATTGTTCTTATTCTTGATTTTGTCCTTAGTGGCGGTTGCTCTGGTGTGGTTTACTTCTTCCTTCTTATCAAACATCGTCCTTATCTCCCCTCCTTCTTTTTTGAGTTTGTTACTCTCTTGTAACACCTCTTATCTTCGGCACTTATATGACCTTAATGTGCTGCAAGTGACGTAGACCACTTACTAAAACTAAAACTCTGGTAATTCCTACTTCTTTACTTTCCCTCTGTTACCTCTGTCAGTCTGTCCTAGTTTGTCCCAGTGCTAAATGACCATTGTTGTGTCGATGTGCTTCTCTTTACTTCAACAACAACAACAATTACTCCAACAAACTCAAATCGTGGGTGGTTGGCAGGTGCTCTGGTGTGGTTTGCTCCTTCTTTCCTATCAAACAACTATCATCCTTATCTCCCCTCCTTTTTTATGTTTGCTACTCTCTTGTAACACCTTTAATCTTCGAGCGCTCATATGACCTTATGCAGTTACAAGCGCCGTAAAAGTTCTACTAAAACTAAAAAAACTCAAATTCAACTGCTGGCTTACACAGGTGAGAGAGGCAGCGGAGAGCATCCAGGAGGGCGTGGTAGCCCAAGCGTGCGGCTCTTACCGTAGAGGCAAGGCCACGTGTGGTGACGTGGATGTCCTCGTCACCCACCCAGATGGCCGGTCTCACAAAGGACTCTTCTCCAAGCTGCTGGCAAAGCTGAAGGACTCGGGTCAGGGAGTGTTTTTTTTCTGGACAGAGTAGAGAGTAGCTTGGATACAGATTGAAACTTGCATGTTATACTCTTGGGAAAATGTTCTGGAAAGGAGAAAAAAAAAGTGGTATTTTTTGTTAGGCTGTTGGGTTCACAACAGAAAGGTCGTGGGTTTGAACCTTGTGAGGGGCCAAAGGTTATGTTCTTATGAAATTATGAAAGACACATGACAAGAATTTTCCTGATTTTTCCCGCGTGGGAATAGATACCTGACTATAGACAACAAAAGATCTTGTCAGTTTGTGAGTGTTTGAGAGCTTAATCGGCTGCTTGCACTGTATGCTCCCGGGAAAGCCGAGCATGTTTGTCAGTGTTAAACAGTCTGCTGGGGTAATAATATAGATTGTAAGTGCTGTTTATTAGCAAGGACGTTGTATCCCTGTCAACAGCAGTCGGCCTTGACAGGCAGTGTTAAAGCAGCCTACCTCCAGTTTTATTTAAGTTTTTTGGATGGGTGTGTAAAATATCTGCATTTTTGCCTTTTATTTTACTGTATATATATATATCGACTGCATAGTATAAGACTCTTGTCATACATCCCTTTTCAAAATGACGAATGGCGGAGTCTTACACTAGGAAATTTGTAAAGTAAATTTTTGTGTTGTGTGTCACAAACCAGTTTTTTTTAAAACAAGATTCTATAATTATTGTTTCCACAAGTGACTTTCAAAAAATAAATATATCATGTGAGATATCTGGGAATGGGTGGATGTAAATATTATTTCTAAAACACGATAAAAAAAAAAACCCAAACCCAGACACTGTTTTACCTTTGCTCAAAACTACAAAGTGTGCTAACTTTTTCCCAGTTCTTGAAGGCCACATCACACCTGAAACCTTTGTAGTCTCTTATTTTATCTTTGTAAAGACTAAAGTGTTGTGCTATGAACTTAATGGCAGTGAGGGATTGGAGGCTACCAGTGATAGTCCCCACTTCTTGTCTTGGCTCTTTGTCATCTCTGTCTGCATTGCATTTTTTATTGCATTTTTTCTGTACATCATCATGTGGATGCGTTTCTTCCATTTTCAGAAAATACATAGTTGAATATTTTTTTGCAATTTTATCCCCCAGGTTTTCTGACGGATGACCTGGTCTCAGCTGAGGATGCAGGCAACCAAAAGAAATATTTAGGAGTGTGTAAGCTCCCTGGAGAGAATACAAAGGTTTGTGTCATGTAACCACATGAAATGAGAGCCTGGATGACAGAGATTTCATGTCAATTCAACTGAAACTAAAAAAATTTTTTTTCGAGAAGACATAGGTCTGTGATCATGCACATGTAAAGGGGAGACAGTACGTAGGTCTGTCTACATACATAGACACAAAGTGAGAGCCTTTGTGGCAGAGGAATACGTCCTGGAAGCTTAAACAATAAACTTCCTGGAGTAGCATGAAGAGACACACACACATGTAAGTAGTTCGTCGTCTATCACACCAAAGGGCGTATCCCTGTTTTCTTACTTTTTCAGGAGCACGATTTAAAGATTTTCAGACTTAGGTTGCTTTATCCTTTTCCCTTGTCATTATAGGAATTTGCATCGTACCATCGCGATATTTGGATATTGTGTGCATGATAAGATATCAAACAATCAGCAAGATTAGTTTTGCACTTTTTTTTATAATTTCACTGCGAAA
>NW_004797302.1:1816932-1822892 GCF_000002075.1 Aplysia californica
GCCGTTTCGTCTGATTCGGTCGCGTTGAGTGTTAGCGTACGCCCTTTTCGTTTTTTTACTGCTAGTACTGTTATTTTAAAGCTAGGTATACGCCGTTTCGTGTGAACATAGATCTGAGGCAGCGCTATCTACTAGTAGTAACAACTCAAAACTGCCAAAATCTGGAATACGCCCTTTCGTGTGACAGGCGACGAGTTGCAGGACGAGACATAACTTTCATACATTCCACCCGAACAGCTTGGACGCTTTCACTGAACTGTTACTGATGAACTCAAGTGCGACGTACTACACGTACACAACACTGTCCCCGTAGAATTATGCAAATTTAGATGGCCAAATTATACCCAAAAAAAGCAAAATTATGCAAGTTACCGTAACACCATTGGCGACATGTTTTGCACTTTTTCAGCAAGAATTTTCATGATTTTCATGTTTTATGTACAGAAAAAATGAAAACGAAACATATCAGTATCAGTAATTTGTTGTGTATTTATTTGGAAAGAAAACAATACACATCAGTCAGAAAAAAACAATAAAAAAATATAATCTCTGTAACTTTCAGGTATAGATCTATTTATATCTCTATAGAGGAAAGAAAAATGTAAAAAAGAAAAAATGCAAATGTTGCAGATTTATGCGAAAAAACGCGGCCGCCGCATAATCCTACAGGGACACATAACAACAACACACCTCAACGATTTGGTCTTAAGGTTAGTCTCCACACTGGAGAGAATACTTGGGTATGTGTGTGTGAACACGCTAAGTGAGAGCCTGAATGATGGAGATTATCTCACTCACACTTTATGAGTTTATCTGTTTTACCTCTGGCGTTGACCAGATGACAAGGACATGTGGTTACTTGAGGGAGGCATTGCGCTGCCAAGAGCGAAATGCTCGCAAATAAAGGGATTTGAAAACAACAACAACAACAACATCTGTTTTATCTGTCTTGGGCAACAATGTCATTGCACACACCGGACAGGTCCATAAGTGCTCAGTTCCTCTCAGCACCAAAGCCCGCAAGTGGGTGGTTGGCGGGTGCTCTGGTGTGGTTTGCTTCTTCTTTCCTGTCAAACATCTGTCGTCCTTTTCTCCCCTTCTTTTTTATGTTTGTTACTCTCTTGTAACACTTCTAATCTTCTGGCACTCTTATGACCTTATACTGTTGCGAGCGCCGTAAAACCTCTACTAAAACTAACTAAAACCCCGTACGGTATCCATACTGATTGTTCCAGTGGCTGTTTGATTATGGCTACGTCTTTCCTTTACTGATAATCGTTCCTTTCTTCCTTCTCCCCTCTGTATCCCCATTTCCCACATCCTGATGATTGCGTGGTGTTCTGCTGTCTTCCTGTCTTTCTCGTCCTGCAATTTTTCCTCCTGGTTCTTCAACACTTCTCCTTTGTCAAATTTCACCTCACCATCAACCTTGGCACTTAATGGGTAAGTGTTAAATCACTAAAAACTGTAAAAAACTTTAATGCTAGCTCTGATTTTACTTTTTTCTGTCATTCTCAATGTGGTCGCTGGCATTGTTTACAAGTACTCTTTTCTCTTTTTCCCTTTTTTCTTTCGTTGCCTGCACAGTCACTTATATTGATTCTACTTCCTCTCATTCCCAGTATGGTCGCTCACATTGATCTTACTTTCTCTCGTTCCCAGTATGGTCACTCACATTGATCTTACGTTCTCTCATTCTCAATCTCAGTATGGTCACTCACATTGATCTTACTTTCTCTCGTTCCCAGTATGGTCACTCACATTGATCTTACTTTCTCTCGTTCCCAGTATGGTCACTCACATTGATCTTACTTTCTCTCGTTCCCAGTATGGTCACTCACATTGATCTTACTTTCTCTCATTCTCAGTATGGTCACTCACATTGATCTTACTTTCTCTCGTTCCCAGTATGGTCACTCACATTGATCTTACTTTCTCTCGTTCCCAGTATGGTCACTCACATTGATCTTACTTTCATTCTCAGTATGGTCACTCACATTGATCTTATTTTCTCTCGTTCCCAGTATGGTCTCTCCTCTATTGATTTTACTTTTCTCTCTGGTTCCCAGCATCGACGCCTGGACATAATCGTAGTGCCATACAGCGAGTACGGCTGTGCCCTGGTTTACTTCACCGGCTCCGCCCACTTCAACAGGTCCTTGCGACACCTGTGTAAGAAGTCAAGCATGTCGCTCAACGAACACGCTTTGAAGTCCGGAGTTGTCCGTAAGGTATGCAGTGGGTGGTTGCATGGAGAGTACCACTTCTTTGCTTTCCTTCCTTCTGTTGGGTTGTTTGTTTGTTTCTTTTGGGGGGGGGGGGGTTGTTGGGTTTTTTTGGGGGGAGGGGGGGGGTTGTCCATCTCTCTTGCTTTTTGCCTTCACTAAATGACTGTTATCGTGTCAATAGCATAACGTAGACACAACAGAAGCAACACATGTACTCATCAAAACTTCCACCAACCACCCATTCTATTACAGGACTGCACTTTATGTCATGTGTTGATTTGCATTTTGTTTTAATGTTCTCAGGGAGCAGAAAAAATCTACGAGGGTACAGTGATACCGACGCCCACAGAGAAGTCTGTGTTTGAAGCTTTGAATGTGCCATATAGACCCCCTGAGGAGAGAGATCACTGAGGACTCCTGTGTGCTGGGAGAATAATTGGGCTGTCCTCTACTCACAGAACTATGTGACTGACAGAGAGATCACTGAGACTTAAAGTCATTGTGTGCTGAGAAAATGACTGGGCTGTCCTCTTCACACAGAAATACGTAACTGACAGAGAGATCACTGAAACTTAAAGTCCTTGTGTGCTGAGAGAATGACTGGGCTGTCCTTTACATACAGAACTATGTAACTGACAGAGAGATCTCTGAGACTGAGGACTTCTTTGTGCTAGGAGCATGGTTGGACTGCCCTGTAAACCCAGATTTACGTAACTGACAGAGAGATGACTATGGGTTGCTGTGTACTGAAAGAAGGGCGACAGTCCTGTACTCACAAAACTACACAACTGACCATTTTCCTATTTTGACTTGTTTTTAGATAAATAGCTTCCAACTTTCAACTCCCAGGCTGTCAAAGCTATTGACATTTGAGAGAAAAATTGTTGTATGAATGTTTCACTTTAAGGACATGGTGGATCATATTGACACTACCTACAAGTTAACCCTATCCGTACGTCGTTTTTCACTATTGTATCCATAGGACGGGGGGAACTCTGTGCAACCACTTTCAAAGAGGAAATTTATTCATTAATCTGATCCGTACACTTTGCATAGCAGTCTGTCAAAATGATTTTTTGAAAAATACTGAAAGTTTCAAAGAGATCTTCGTACTAGAAGTATTCTAAAATGTGAAGAATACAACCCTGGGAGTACAAAATGACCCCAGGGCGTACGGAGAGGGTTAATGACATCTTCAGCTGCCTGTGATAGCGATAATGAAATTGTATGATACTCATAATTTGTATTTATTCTTTTAATCAACTTGTATGATTCGTGCAATGCCTTCATTTACTTATATTTATTTAACCAATTTGTAAATACACAGCCAAATAAGATTTCTAGTTTTTGCAAGCTGTTTTACTATCAAGCATGTATGCTTACACTTATTTATATTAAATAGGCCTACTATATAATATATATATATTTATGTATAGTCAGCTTCATTCTAGTGTTGCCCAAACAATTTCTAGGATATCCCAAAAAACGTTGTTCAAAGGGACATCATACAAATTAGTTCAATTCTCTTTTGTTATTTCTTTCCTACTTTATAATTGAAAAATAACGAGTACTCAATTCATGCTACTGGTTTTGGCACTGTTTTTCTTTACTTTTCTCAAACTTATTGTGCTTAACATTGTAAAATAAGTCTATGGCCACAGATAATTTTTTTTTGGGTGGGGGGGTTGGGGTTGTTTCCCATAAAATCAAACATCTTTTTTTTGTTTCTCTTGCTGCTGTAGTGGCAAATTCTGTTTACTAACATTTTTTTCTCCAAAGTCCCAGCAGGGTTATACTTTTGACTATCTTTTGACTATCTTTTAGTGATGAGCTGACCTTTTCAATATATATATAATTTTCAAGACAATGCTTTCCAATGAACAGTTCTTATTTGTGTGTGTGTGTGTGTGTTTGTGAGTGAGTGTGTGTACAAAAACATCATATATGTTGTGTGTATGAATAGTATTCTTGGATATGTTGTAAAAATATCATATATTGATTTGTTTGGGGGGGGGGGGTTAATTTTGAAATTTATTTGTTGAATAAATTCTTATCAAAATGTTTTTATGCAATATCATGGTTCCGTGTTTGAATAATGGCCGCAAAATGTGATGTAGATCTAACTCCAACCACTGAATACAGCTTTCATATAATTCAGTTCGGTTTTTTTCTTCAACACTTTTCTCATACATCACAAATCCAATAGTCCACTTTAAAAAAAAATTGTTTTCCCTATCTTCCCCATACTACAATCAAACCTTGCACACATTCTATTGTAGTATGAGGAAGATAGTGAAAACAATATCACCCTTTGTTGAGAGTGAAGAAAGTGAAAACAGTATCTCCTATTGTGGAGAGAAGAGAGGAAGATAGTGAAAACAATATCACCCTTGTTGAGAGTGAAGATAGTGAAAACAATATCACCCTTTGTTGAGAGTGAAGATAGTGAAAACAATATCACCCTTTGTTGAGAGTGAAGATAGTGAAAACAATATCACCCAATGATGAGAGAAGAGAGGAAGATAGTGGAAACAATATCATCCATTGATGAGAGAAGAGAGGAAGATAGTGGAAACCATATCACCCATTGTTGAGAGAAGAGAGGAAGATAGTGAAAACAATACATGTATCACCTCTTACTATTGTTGAAGAGAAGAGTGTCATCTTAAACAGGTGATCCGTTTACACAATGTCAGTAGGCCCCCTACATGTATTTCATAATACTTGGAGAAGAATCACAGAAATGGATCACAGAAAAGTGGGAACACATGGAATAACATCAACAGGCTAGCCCAGGATAGAGAAAGGTGGAAGGTGTTTGTCCGTGGCCTATACCCCGGTGCAGGGTGAGAAAGGCAATGAGGAGGAGAGATGAGGTTTTGTCGCAAAAAACTTTAATGTATATATTTATATATATATCAGAACACAGGACCTGGTGTGAACTATAAGAATGTATCAAGTGATTGTACTGGTAGTTCTTTTTTGTGGTGTAGTGTATTTGTGGTGGATATGGTGGTGTCGTCAGTGTGTATCTGCGTGTGAGTGAGAGAGAGAGAGAGAGAGAGAGAGAGCTAAGAAGAAGAAAAAGGGAGCGTTTGTTGTGCGGTTACAGTTCATAGGACACTTGAACTGAGATTAAGTTGAAAGCTTTGAACATATCATATATATCGGTCGTTGGAGAGGCGGGGTAGACCAAAAAAAAAAATATTTCCGGTTGGCCTACTTTAGTTATACAGATGAGAAACGGGAGACCTGGAAAATAGTTTTATAATAGGCCTACTAATAATACGCGTTGTGAGAGCATCCGAGCAGAGAAATGAATTGCATTCTATGACCGCTGCTTTTTTCCCCTTCTAATACATGTAATGGACGTGTTTTACGTCCCCATAGACACAATTAGATCATTTTGCTGCATTTCAGGGCCAACCCGGGCTGAGAGGGGAGGGGGGTGCAGCATCCAGGCACAAAGACCGATAATTATGCCGTACTCGACTAAAATATCTCCCACTTGTTTTTAGTACATTACCGAACTCGTGTCTCCTGCGTGCCACAGCGAATTGAAGAGCCTTAATTACCGCAAAGATTCTGTACAATCTGTAATTGCCGCTACACCACAGACGCCGACATGACCGCCGATGCCCGTTTCAGATTTGGAGACTGGAGAGAAAAAACAACAAGAAAAACAAAAAAAGAACGGAAACAACAAGGAGAAAAACAGACGGAAAAAAAACA
>NW_004797302.1:1827889-1830750 GCF_000002075.1 Aplysia californica
AGACCATTTCCCATGTAACAAATCAAGCCACAAACCCCACCTCATCAAGTTGTAACTCACCAAACCGCGTTGTGAACTAACGTGAAAACAACTAATTTGAGTCTCACGCGCTCATACTCATATTATGATGACCTTTTGTAGTTGCGAGCGCCGTAAAACTCTTAGTCTTACCCAACCAAAACCAAGTTGTCACTGTGAATACTTGTGTGAGTCAGCGCCTCCGTGGCCTAATGGATAAGGCATCGGCCTCCTAGCTGGATCGGCTCATCTTGTGTGCAAGCCGGGGATTGCGGGTTCGAGTCCCGTCGGAGGTGACTTTTTTTTCTTTTTTTTTTTTTGACTGAGTAAAAAGTAACGACGAAAAACCAGCAGGATGAGAAATACCCGAAAACTGGAAATGAGTGGTAGTGGTAGTTAAGATTTTTTGGTGCAAAAAGGGAAAAAAAAAATACTGGAAGAGTATTTAGTCTTTGCAGAGATCTTATTATCTTAGCCTGTTTCGTTGAATTTTTTTTTCTTGTTGTACCCATGCCCCCGATCTTTGTAAGGAAAATACAGGAGAACCTGCTTCGACCACCTGTCCAAGACAGTCACCTGTACGGTACAATCGATCACTTCCTGTTTACCCCCCCCCCCCCCCCGCCCCGCTGGTTGGTCCCTCCTTAGACAACATGGAAGTGGAAGTGCATGACTCCTCCAGTGCCACCATATATCAGGCGCTTGTCTTTTTTCGGGCGTATGGAGTTAGTTATTGCCTATCTACATGTATTTGCCTACTTTGGAAGAAAAATACATCCATCTATTTTGGGTAAATGTTGAGATATTGGCGATTGAAGGAGGTAGAGGTCGCTTGGTTTCAGAGGTAAAATTGCGAGAAAATGGCTGTCAAAGTTGAGTTATTTCCTTAGCTTGAGAGTCCGTGAAAACGTTTTAAAGACTTTAAACAACGTTTTTCCAGTAAAATCCACATAGAAATGTGTTCCTTAACAGACACGAAAGGCGTTTAGTCCTAAACCTGCTGAAAAATGCCAGTTTCTTCACTTTCATTATTTTGACGAGCGCCTGACGTCACCATTCTGCCTCATATATACATGTATTGTAATTGTAAGAAAAATACAGAGGAACCTGCTCTAACGACCACCTGTCCAAGACAGTCACCTGTTCGGTACAATCGATCACTTCCTCCTGCTTGCCCCCCCCCCCCTTCTCTCCTTTTGTGTCACAATGACACTGTCTAAGAGGTTTGACCTACCTCAACTACCTGTCTAAGATGATCACTTTCCTCCTCGACACTGCATGGTCTTCTTGGAGAAGTTTGGAGGAATATTTACACTAATATTGTGCTTTTTTAAATAACCATGTAAACCCCCTCCACCCCCCTAAAAAAACCCCACAAACAACAAAACAACCCAAATCCACAGCCATTGACCTATCTACAAAAAGAGAGTACATGTATAGACAACAAATAAAAACCCGTCTTTAACCCAAATAAAAAAAAGAATTCTGCGGTAATATGAAACCCTTGTTTTTCGGAATGCGAAATTTGTTTATATATGGGAAAAAATAAGCCCAACTTAATTTTTACCGAGAGAAAACTAGGTTTCTATGCGATAAAATACATTTTTGAAAAAAGATATATATATATATATATATATATATATATATATATATATATATATATATATATATATATATATATATATATAAACCCCACCACAACGAAGTATAATAATTTTTAGAAAGTCAAAGAAAACGAAGAACAGAAAAAAAGAAACACTACCCCCCCCCCCCGGCCGGTTGGTCCCTCCCACAGAATTCTACACTTCTGTAGAATTCTGTGTCCCTCCTTAAATCTGGAGGAAGTGCACGTCTCCTCCAGCGCCACCATATATTGTAAGGAAAATACAGTGGAACCTGCTCTAACGACCACCTGTGCAAGACAGTCACCTGTACGGTACAATCGACCACTTCTCCCCCCCTCTCTTTTTGCGTATTATAATGATACTGTCTTAGAGGTTTGGCCTACCTCAACTACCTGTCTAAGATGATCACTTTCCTCCTCGACACTGAGTGGTCGTCTTGGAGAAGTTTGGCGGAATATTTACACTAATATTGCGCTTTTAAAAATAACCATGTAACCCCCCAAAAAAACACAAAAAACAACAACAACCAACAACCAGCAAACAACAACAACAACAACAACAAAACAACCCACAGCCATTGACCTATTTACAAAAAGAGAGTATAGGAAAAGAATAAAAACCCGTCTTTAACCCAAATTTTAAAAAACCAAAAAAAGAATTCTGCAGTAATGAAACCCTTGTTTTTCTGAATACGAAATTCGTTTATAAAAAAACCCAACTTAATTTTTACAGAGAGAAAACTTTAGGTTTCTATATATATGTGATAAAATACATTTTTGAAAAAAAAGATATTAAAAAAATAAAACCACCACAATGACCCCCCTCCCCCTCTCCTTTTGCGTCATAATGACACAGTCTAAGAGGTTTGGTCTACCTCAACTACCTGTCTAAGATGATCACTTTCCTCCTCGACACTGGGTGGTCGTCTTGGAGAAGTTTGGCAGAATATTTACACTAATATTGTGCTTTTTAAAAAAACCATGTAAACCACCCGCCCCCCCCCACAACAACAAACGAAAAAACCAGCCATTGACCTTCTCTACAAAAAGAGGGTAGATCTAGGAAACGAATAAAAACCAGTAGGCCTATTTAACGAAAATAAAACAAAAGAAAAAAAAAAAAAAAAGAAATCTACGTTAACGAAACCCTTGTTTTCCTTTGTTTTTCTGAATATGAAAAAAAATCCCACAAAAAGGCCTACTTCATCCCCCCCCCCCC
>NW_004797302.1:1830965-1853162 GCF_000002075.1 Aplysia californica
CAACAAACAAAAAACCCCTAAAAAACAAACCCCTATTACAAATGTTACCTGAAAATAAACCCAAATAAAAAACCCCAAAACAACAAGACACAAATTATGTACAAAGTAGCCTACAGCATATAAATCGAAAAAAAGCAATTAAAAAACCAATGATCAGAATTTCTACAAACTTTATTTTTCCAAACGAATAAATCCGAAGGTATCAACAAACATCCAAGAAATATAACTGGTTGACCAACTTGATAGTCGCTTTAAAAAAAAATTAAAAGTTGGTGTTTTTTTACACCCTTATCGACAAAATTTAGATCAATTTAGGAGGTGGGCGTTGACCCTGCGGCAGTCAGGCCAACCCGGCCTGCCAGGGGATGCAGCACCCTATCCAGGAGAAGAACCGAGTTACTCGATAAAACTTCTCCCCACTTGGGAATCGAACTCGGGTCTCCTGTATGCGACGGCGGAGCGGAGCGCCTAATCGCTACACCACAGATGCCGCTCCTTCTACAGGCACGGGCCACTCCCACACTGGGGAAGTTTCCCCCAGAATTTTTTCCTACCAATACTTAATTTTTCTTTTCCGATCGAGCGGCCATATTGAGTCCTTCTAGCCCTTCGGCCTAATAAATACCTTCCCAATTGATGACCAACATCACACATTGCAAAACACCACACAGGTGGATAGAAATATTTAGAGTAATTAAATTAGAAAAGGCCAAATAGAATTTAGTTACAGTTATAATAGTTATAGTTTTTAGTTCTGTAACAGTTAAAAAATGTTTCTTTAAAAAATAAAATGTAGGTGAATTTCACGCCCCTATGGACACAATATAGATCATATCGGAGATGGGCTTCCAACCCTGCCTATCAGGGTGAACTCGAGCGGATAGGGATACAACATCCCAATAGAAAGACTGAGATACTCGACCCAAATTTTCTCCCTACTTGAGAATTGAACACAGGTCTCCTGCGTGCGTGCGTGCATGCATGCGACAGCGAAGCATCTAACTGCCACATCACAAGACACCATTGGTACTGAATACAACACATTAGAAACCAATCATTAAAATATAAGACGTGTATTTCACTGTCTTAACAAAAAGTATAATTACACAGGCAACCTGGCAGGTTAAATTTTGGAGTAACAAAAAAATAAAGAAGATTTATAAATCCTAGACAAGGACACAAAACATCAAATTGGAAAAAAAAAACATTTTCCCCCCCAGAACTTTGCTGTAACTTGACATAACACAGGAAACAAATAGAAAAAAAAAAACAAAAGTAAAAAAAAGAAAAAAAAAGTAAAGGTAACTGTGATTTAGACCAGACATTACAAAACCTCTGTAATTAATTTAACTGTACATACACTTGCCAAACCAGAGAACATGACAGACATACAATAAAATAACAAATCAGAAAAAAAAAGCCAAAAATAAACTTTAATTGTTGTAGGTGATCTTAACACTCACATCGACACAATTTAGATTGATTATATTTAGGAGGCGGGTTTTGACCCTGCCTATTATTAGGGCCAACCTGGGTTGAGAGGGATACAACTTCCCAGAGGGAAGACCGAGATACTCAATACAAATTCTCCCCACTCGGGAATTGAACTCGGTTTTAACTGCATGCATCAGTGAAGCACCTAACTGCTACACCACAGATGCCAGAAGATACACAATAAATGAACAATTCAGAACACAATTTCTCATACAAGAAAGAGGACAAGTATGTACATTTCAGGATTTGGCAAATCTCCAGAGAATTAAATGTAGGAGCTGCAATCGTAAAATGATTAACGCCTCAAACGACATTATTTATCTCATTTAGGAGGTATGCTACTTTTAGTACTTTTACCCTACCTGCCCATTTGGGCCACAACCCAAGTTGTGATTGTGAGGGCTGGATACAACACCAGACGGGTGGAGGGAGATTCTCAACAAAGCTAACCCAAAAAAACATCCTCACTTGGGACTGAACTCATGTCTTCTGAATGCAATGGCGAAGAGCCTTACCATTCCACCACAGACTCTGATACAACGAACCCATGACATGTTAACCCTTCCAGCTCCAGCCATTTTTGTGCAATCTCTAACCCCAATCACAGCCAATACAGCGGTGTTTCAGAAAAAGAGGCACGCATTCTAAAAAAAAAAAGGGATGTAGTATCTTTGTAATGAGGTATAGATATATAAAAACGTTTAAAGGTACATGAAAATATTAAGAAAATTAAAGTTTAACTAGGTTCGTTAATTTTAAAAAATGTGCACATTCGGTACCCCCCCAGTGGGAGGTAAAAGCGCTGCTGAAAATATACGCGCATGGGGCTGGAAGGGTTAACATTACAATTTACTAAGAATTGTAGGTAATTTATACCCTCATCAACACAATTTACTTGATTTAAGAGGTGGGCTGCTTTGACCTTCCTTGTTGGGACCAACCCGTGCTGAGATGGACACAACATCCAAGCACAGACGTAGATATATAGACTTAAATTTCTCCCTACATGGGAAACAAACTCATATCTTCAGCATGCCATGGCAAAACGCCAAAACCGCTAAACCATAGACGCTGGAAAAATACATATGTACAGAAACACAAATTTTTATACATGTAACAAGAAACAAAATCAGGGCAGAACATTCCAGATTTCCGGAAATCTCCGCAAACTTGACGCGCCCACAAAAAAGTCCTTCATTACACAACCACTCTCCAGTGCTATGGAGATACCCGTCAAGATATCGCCGGCCACCTGTTCAGATGCACCAAGCCCCCATTTTGTTTTCTTTTTCTATATATATGTATTGTAGCTTCTTAATTAATCTGCGCTATCAATTAATATGTGCTAAAGAAATATTTTGTTGAAATTCAAATTTTAAATGTTTGGGAAAAAAAGCAAGAAAAAACATAAGAATTGTAAAAAGAACGAACCAGTTTTTTCTCTCTCAAAAAACATTTTGCTTCCTGGGATTAGTACTATACATTTGAACAGGGTGCCGAGGAATCTTCCCATATTATATCAGGTCACACTGATTTGTTACACCATATATGGATGGCAATTCATTTAATTTATTGCAGAGTTTATTGCTCAACTTGATCCCTAAAAGAAAGGACTTGAGTTTTGATAAGTTCTTGAGTAAAGAGAAGCACATTGACTCAACAACGGTCACTTGGTGCTGGGAAAGACCAAAACAGAAAAATGTAATTGTAGACATTTTACGCCCCACTTCGACACAATTTAGGTCATTAAGGAGACGGGCTGCTTCAACCCTGCCTGTCAGGGCCAATCCAGGCAGCGAGGGATACAATGCTCAAGCAGAAGGACAAAGATACTTGAATAAAAATTCTCCCTACTTGGGAATTGGACTTGCGTCTTCTGGGTGCCACAGCAAAGCACCTATCTGCTATGTCACAGACACTGGTACAGTTAGACAGACAGACAGACACGCAGACAGATCAGAAAGAGAATTAAGAAGTAGGAATGACCATTGGAGCCCTCCAACTACCCTCCCGTAGAAAGGGCAAGATGTCTCATCTATGCCATCAGATCCTGGATCGATAACAACAACTTGGATAGATCAGATCTGATATTACAACATGCCATCAGATTTTGTGTGTGTGTGCCAAGCACTTCTAAATCCGGGGTGGGCAAAGTACCAGTTGTGGGTCAAATGTGGCCCTTCATAGAGTTTTGTTTGGCCTGCGGAAACATTTGGCGCCTAAAAAAAATATTTTTTGGGGGGGGGGGGGGGGGGTAAAAGTGGTCATACTTATTGTTTTCGTAATATACTATAGTGCCAAGACTAGCTTTTGTAGTTTGTTCAGATTTTAAAAAACAAAAACAATTTCAATATTACGATGCAGTTGACATTTTGTATCTTCTAAAAATATTTTAAAATAAAAAAAAAGATTTCCAGCATATCACGTCCAGTTTTAAAAGATTTATCCCCTTGCTGTCTATGGCCTAAAGAAGTGGTCAGTGTTCCTAGATCTGAACAATTTGCCCACCCCTGCTCTAAATATTAAAAGTACAAGGGCACATGGTGGAGTTCACAGTACATGGGAGGGGTCACACCTTACAAACTAAGGCCAGTATTGTCACTGGTTCGACTATGGGCTTATGCTGAATGTTCAAAATTTTTGTTTAAACGTAGGTGTTTTTACGTCCCTATTGAGACACTTTAGATCATTTAGGAGGTGGGCTTCTCACCCTGGTCAAGCTGCTTCAAACTTTCGTAGTGCTTGTAAGAAGGGACCAAAACCAGAAGCTGACAGCTACTGGCAGTGGTACAAAGCACAAAAAAGTGGGAGTGTTTGAAAAAACAAGGAAAAGAAGCTAGGATAATTACTGTTTTCAGCAGACCTGAAACAAAAAGAGCCTCGCAGTACACAATGATGTGTGGTGGAGACAGCAAAGAATACAACAACCAGGTCGGCACAACTGTCTCCTCTGCTGTCTCAAAAGACAGAGTTGCATGCAACAAATTTATAATTTGAAACGGACGGACAAACAAGATTTCCAGCTTCTGACAATCTAGGATGCACAGATCAACCTTTAGTCATTTTAACTGTCCACAGTTTATGCCAAAAGCGACATAATAACCTAGATCAGGAAACCGACTGCTTCAATTTCTACCTCGACTGTCCAAGTCAATCAGTCTGATGCAATATTGCACCCCAGTCCCAGCGGATTGATTGAGACACATGAGAAAACATTTTCCCCAAACGGGAATCAAACTCACAACACATCTGCCGGCAACATGAAATAACTTCTCTATCAAATCACCGATGCCGGTGCAGGTTGCAGAGGGAGTATGAGAGATTGACTGCAGGACAGGTTTTTGCATTACGAGAGTTTTTATGCTGACCTTAAAGGAGAGCTAAGGATGTTTGATGGGAAAGAAGGAGCAATCCACACCAGAGCACCCGTCAACCACCCACAAGCCAATGGCTGGGAGTCTGGGATGAGCACTTGAGCCTGAGTTTGACTAAGGAGCAACACCACCATAAAAGAGAATATTAGTATTAGTACAGAACTTAACTTTTACTTTACTTTCCTGATCAGGCCATCTGAGTTTGAGCCCTTCAGCTGTTTGATACAACAAATAATTTACAGGGTATCGTAACAGAAATGACAAAAAGTGTTCTAAAGATGTGAAAGAACGTATATATTAACTCTCCGACAGTAAATTGTCCTGGTTAACCCTCTAAACCCGCACACACAAAAAGCAGTTAAATCTCGGTATAACGTACTCCTTTCAGACCCAAGATTTTGAACTCTTTAGCTGAGGTATGTATTAGATTAGAATTAGCCAAAAGGCGTAATAAAAATATTGAATAGGACTTGGGGCTTAAGAACGTGAACACTACAGCCGATAGTATGTTTTAAACCATGTATGTACGTTATACTGAGGTTTTACTGCATGTGTCTTCAGAAGTTTTACGCCTCCATTGACACATGTAGACCATTTAGGAGGTGGGCTTCTACCATGCCTGCCAAGGCAGTCTTGGACCCAGCCTGTCAGGGCCAACCTGGGCTGAGAGGGATACAATGTCCCAGCAGAAAGACCCGACATGGTTCACCTTTACAATATTTTCAGGAATGGGCTTGATGTGCTACGCCAAAAGGTCACTACCCTATTTGTAACAGGAAAATAAAACTACGTTTTTTTTTGGCTGCTAGAAATATGCCAAGTGAAAGTATTGAATAAGAAAAAAAAATTGTGCTAAAAAAGTTCAAATACTAGTTTTCGAGATATCTTACAGTTAAAATTCCTGTCAGCACTGCAACTGGCTACGAAAAAAAAAAAGGGAAAAAAAAGGGACTTTTCGGACCTCCTGGAAGTGTGTGTGCATGGATTCAAAATTAAATGATCATAAAATTGTCCGACACGTATCAAGATGATCCACCTGAAGTTGGGCAAAATCTGGACAATTTCAGAAATTGGATTTCTGATGAATGTATCGAGAGAATGGGCACACCTGAACCAACCCAATAGAGGGATGCCAAGGTTCACGCCACATCCTCCCCACGTGACCAGGGACAGACATTGTGTGTATTGCACAACACCCGCAGAATGAAAAAGACGACATTTGTATATCTGGGTTGTACAAACCAACGCCATCTATACTGAGACACAAAAGTTACTGGCCACATTCGGCATTCGGTAGGGCTGCTCTACACTATTTTACTGAGTGCTAACTAACCTCTTGCTGGAATTGTAAACCCAGAAAAATAAATCCATTTATAACATTAATGCAAGCCTGGAATGGAGTGTCCGTGGACATTATTCTTATAAAATGGAAGTATTCTAAACATATCATTATCAATGTCTTTCACCCTTGGCAGGGTGTAGTCCACATACAAGCTCCTTTCATCCTTCCAAGCTCGTTCCAAGTGAGCTTAATCTCTCTCATGTCCCTTTCCACACTGTCATCTCCTCCATGTTTTTCATGGCCTACCCCTACCTCGTGTTCCCTGTGGGTTCCACAGCAGCAACTGTCTTGTGATATTTCTGCTGGGCTTTCTGAGAGTGCGCCCCATCCATCGCCACTTTCTACTAAGTCCTATTTCAACCTTTTGTCCTGTCTTGTACCACAGCTCTTCATTTCTTATTCTATCCTGCCACTTAATTTTCAGTATACCTCTCATACATGATCTGTTGATGAAAGTCTGGACTTTATTCAGTACTGCCTTTGTTGTCTTCCAAGTTTCGCAGTCAAAGAGGAGCATAGACTTGACATTAGAGTTAAAGAGTCAAATCTTGGTGCGCAGTGAGATGGTGCTTGCTTTCCAGACTTTTGATAATTGATTGAATGCTGACGTTGCATTGGCTGGCGGTTCTTGCTTTTAAATCTGCCCACGTTCCACCTTTACAATCGATGACACTTCCAAGGTAGGTAGAGGAGTCCACTTCTTCCAGGGGAGTATCTTCCACTGTCTTTTCCTAAACATAGATTGCACATTATTTGCACCAATTTATTTCCTTTTCCTTTCACAAAGTGAAATCTTACAACTACTTCCACTTTCTGTAAAAAATTTCTGGTTCCCACACTTTTTGTTGTTGTTGACTCATTTCTAAAAAAGCAACTGTTATCCTGTGGACATTTCTTAAGTGATGTATTCTGTAGTAGTAGCCAGACATCATCACTCTGAAAAAGCCAAGCCTAATCATACCAAAACTAAGTGCAGCGGAGAGAAATCAGATTGTCAGTATGCATTCGTCAGGACATAATCTTGGGTGATTATTGCACAACAGTTTAACTGTTTGAAATCAAAGGACAGCAGCTTACTCAGCAAAATCAGTGTACAAAGAACAGCCAATGATCGCCCAAGATGTGGCAGGCCGAATAAGACAACCAGGCAGGACGATGAAACGTATTGTTGAGCTTTAACTTTTAAACTGTCAATCATTTGCCGCCATCATACAAACTGTGGCTGATGTTGAAGTTTGCAAAAAAAAGGCTCAAGCAAATAAGCCTTGCAATGCAGTCGCCTGTATACTTGCAGCCCGTTCAAGGGGCACTACTGAACAACCCGCTACAAGTGGGCGATTGCTCATGATCGAAGGTTCATTCAAGTCCCTGTGGGATACTGTGCTCTTCTCCAATGAGAGCAAATTAAATCTCTTTTTTATTCCTTTCTGATAGATGCCACCAAATCTGGAGAAGGGACGGTCAGCGATACTAAGACAAGTGTATTCTGCAGACCAATCGCTTTGGTGGAGTGTCTATCACTGTGCGGGCAGGAATCAGCAAGTACCATAGAGTGCACTTCAATAATGTTGTCAAAAAGCACTTCGGTACTTTTATCAAAGTGCACTTCATTTATGCTGTCTTTTGTTTGTTTGAGTAAGTGTTTTACGGCACCATCGTCTCAGTTTTGGTCATATGTGTCACGCCGCCGTAGAATTAGGCGCTCCTCAATTTTTGGGAATGTGTAGTTATTGGTATCGCCTTAAAGCTTATGCATTTGTCTTACTTTCGATGAACGAAATACCCATTTATCTTGAACACAAGTCTAGATATTTGCGATTGAAGGAGGCGGGGGTCGTTTGGTTTCAGAGGTAAAAACAGCGATAAAATGGTGACCAAAATTTGGTTATTTACATTGCCTGAGAGTCTATGGAAACTGGCAATTTACATCTTTTGTGCTATTAATCAACGTTTTTCAGCGAAACCCATACAGAAATGGGTTCTTGAATGGACATAAAAGGAGTAGAGCCAAAAAACAAGTTTTCTATAAAAATTGCCTACCCAGGGGAAAAATGCCAATTTCTTCAATGTCATTATTTTGATGAGCGCCTGATTTCACCACGATGCCTCACATATATTTATGTTGTTAAAGTGCACTCCACTGTTTATGTGGTACACTTCATTAATATTGCCAGAGTGCACTTTAGTACTGTTGTCAAAGTGCACTTCATTAATGTAGACCAAGTACACTACAGTAATGCAGACAGAGTGCACTTAAGTAACAACTACTGAATCAGCAGTCTTGAGTGTTGTGAGTTGTGAGCACGCCAACAGGCAGCTGTTTTATTGAACTACTATTTTGTGGTGTTTCTGACAGTTATAAGCTCTGGATAGTATAAAAAATCATACCACCATGTGTATTAAGATCATGTGATTCATTTGGTATAAAGTTTTCTTGAAAGAATGAAAATTACAAGAGATAATTCAACTTTTCTGTATTGGTGGACTGGTACAGTGTTGGTCTACTTGTTTTTCTCGGTTACTGGAGAAAGAGGAAAGACTTCAAACCGTCCAAAATGATGCTGCACGTTTAGTTTAACAGAAAAGAAAGCGAGACTCTGCTACACTTATTTTACGGACACTGTGCTGGCTTCCTCTTGAGAAAAGAATTGTACAAGTCGGTCACTCTATGTCACAAATTTTGAATGAGAATGCACCATCACATTAACCCTTACATTGCCACATTCGACATTTGCCGAATCCGCCGAAGTGCATTCTGGAGAAAGAGGAAAGACTTCAAACCGTCCAAAATGATGCTGCACGTTTAGTTTAACAGAAAAGAAAGCGAGACTTTGCTACACTTATTTTACGGACACTGTGCTGGCTTCCTCTTGAGAAAAGAATTGTACAAGTCGGTCACTCTATGTCACAAATTTTGAATGAGAATGCACCATCACATTAACCCTTACACTGCCGAAGTGCATTCTGAGTGCCACATTTGTCGAAATTTTCATAGGCCGAAGAGAATCATGAATTAACGAAAGCACGAAGCCTCCAAAGTTGATATGAGGAGTTAACTCCAGTTGGAATATATTTTTCTCGGCGTGGAAGTTGTTCTCGACGTTAGATCAACGATTTTTGCGAAGTTCGAAGTGATTTTTGCTGTTTCTTTACATTAGCAACCAGGAAGTTATGGATTCAGATGATGGGAGTAATCTGAATCGTCAGGACTCTGATTCTGGCGAAGAATTTGGTGTGGAATCGGATGATTCAAGTGCTAGTTTACACGATGAACCTAATGTCGATAGATCTAGGCCTAGTTCTAGTAGAAAGAGTGACAACTATCGAGACATCGATGAAAGGGGTGATGCTGGTAATGAAAAAAGAGGGGGCGAGGCAATCCAAATGTTCTTGTTCATCATTGGAACTGGGAGTATTCAGAAAATCCTGAAAACAGAAATCCCTTAGATTGGCACTTGCAGTACTACTTCCTACCCTCTAAAGATGCTGAAAATTTCAGTGCTTTATGCTAAACGGTTTATAAACGAAAGCAGTTTTCCCACGCCCAGTCATTTTTTTCATTTTTTTTTTACTGAAACGTGGTGGCAATGGGAATTACATAAGCCTTGGCTGGGCGTGGCAATGTCAATGTGAGGGTTTATCAGATCGTGTTGAAACTGTTCATTCCAACTCGCAGTTTAAGATCATCAGCTGACAAAAAGAAATGTCTTTTACCATCTATGAAACTTAGAACAAGGGGTGAAAGGGCATTTGAATATCAATCAAGGCCCCAAGATCTGGGATGCTTAGCCCAGTAGTTTAAGAGAGATCAAATCCTTTGATTCATTCAAATGTCAGCTGAAGTCATTTCTGTTTTTTAACTTGGTAAGATGAATATTTAGAGAGATTTTCTTTTGGTCCGAATAGTTGTTACGCCCCTTGTGTCAGGTGCGGTACCTCATGCCCATTTTAAACAATGTTCAAGTTTCATCTCTTGTTGTGTAAGTTTTTATGATCTTATATTAATACATGTTACAGGAGCTGATATGTATTACTGAATTTGTATTTTGTTGTGGACTTATACATGCAAGAGTATTGGCATAGTATTATTTCCTATTTTCAAAGAAAATAATTTAAAAACTTATAGACAAGTGGCGTGAGAAATGTTTCATTGACATTGTTTTATGTAACTGTTGTATTGTAAAACACTCAGAGCCTGTGTACTTTAATTGGGGTTGAGCGCTATACAAATGCCATATTTTATTGTATTTACATAACGAAGACCAGTGCACTTCACTAATCTTGTCTAAGTGCACTTCATTAATATTATCAGACTGCACTTCATTACGATGTGTCTAAAGGCTTGTACTGATCAAAGCAGAAAAATCTAAAAGAACAGGTTGTTCAGAAAGTAGGGAAAAATCAGGTTTGATCAGTACAAGCTTTTAGACATCAATAATAACACATCAGAAAACCTTAATTTTTAATCTTAACATATTAGTTAAAATCCCCCCCCCCCCCCAACCAAACGATATGAGGACCGAAAGATGTCGAAGACAAAAACTCTGCACGCTGCATCCACGTAGTAAAAGATACAGACATATTTTTCTCATAACAATGATGAATCTCACAGTGTGTGAATTAGCATCAACAAAGCAACAGGTGTTGGCTGTGCTCTCAAGTGAGGAGCGGCAAAAGTACACCCCCCCCCCCCCCCTAAAGATATTAAAGATATTTTTTAAAAACCTGAAAAGATTATTTTAGTGTCTGGTTTCCTTTCTTAAGAGACACTGAATGAAACTTTAACACTTTGGACAATTAACCCATTTGCTGCCAGGCCTGTTCCACAATTGTGCTAAACAGTTCTTGACAATCTCAGGCCAGGCAGGGAAGGGGTTAAACCAAAACAGATTCGTGGCCTCCAAAACTTGACACAATAATTACATTAGGCAGAATATGAAACAATTTAGGAAAACTTCCAACAACAGCGTTTTGCATTTTTACCAACTTGTCCTTTGGACCGATGCACCCTTAAATTCACAACACTAAACCACCTCGGAGGCCATGTTTTCGTTACCCCCCCCCCCCTCCAAAGAAAACCCCAAACAACCCAAGCCCAAACAATACATCCTTCATGTAGTTCTGTAAAACTGTATTCTTTGAGATTATTGAATTTTGTCAAAATAGGGTCGTAGTTGTAAGTTGTTTTACGTCCCCATCAACACAATTTAGATCATTTAGAAGGCGGGCCCCAGAGAGAGATTTCCCGTCCAGTACAAGAAGATCATCAAGAATATTTGACTAATAGAAAAGGTAGATTCATTTCCACCATACAAACAAAGCGGTTAAGTGCACCGCATCTGAGGGAAGTAAGAAATTATTTTGTTCACCTCTCAATAAAAAAAAAATCCCCTTTGACAAACTTCCATGTTTAGAGAACCTCACGGACAATATGTGACATTGACAGCCATGCAAATATGGCAGGAAAGGAATTAACTCACTAACTGCCAGGGATTGAAATCCCAATTGAACCTCCGACTTGGCATTTCAAGGTTTTTTTTACATCATTCACAGTTGGATAACTAATCAGAAGAGACACTTTTTTCGTATGCTCATTTGAAATATAGACAAAAATTAACACGGAATTGCGGGAGCTACAGGTTGAGGAAGTGCGTAAAGCAACCTGAAAGGTACTTAAAAAAACCAACCCAACCCTTTTTAACAGAACTGGGATTTAAGTATTCTAGATTACTTTTCTGACCATCTGGTAGGCCTTGTTTAATATCAGAACCTGCAGAAATTATCAGTTTTTCCGTTAAATGCTGGATGATATGCAACATCCACCGAAAATGGCGAAACACTAAGCCAGACCTAAAAAAAATACCTGATGCAACTCACCCCACCAAAAAACAAAACAAAACCCCTCCACGAAAGGTACACAATTGGATCAAGAGATGCAACTACAGAATTAAACAAGAATTAAATAGTATGCCATCACTTTCCGCAACTGTCGAGATTAAAGGCGGGTCAATAAAAAGTGTAAAAACAGGGGGCAGGTTCGGCGTATAATGTATCAAGTCTGTACCACAAGTAAGTTTCCCTGCTCTGTAGAATCAACAATTTTTATTTTTGATATAAATTTTTTTACATAACTCTCTTTATTTTCTCTAGCCCTATTGTAATGATTGACTCTTAATTTCGTTCAATTTACAATTTAGTTGACTTTCTTTGTCCCAAAAATATGTCTGTCTCAAAACCAGTACACCATTGGTCAGCAGACTGTCCTCAGGAGACAACAACCCACTTTATCTTCTCCGCGGGAGAGAAAACATCAGGACCAAAGATGGTGGTTGGTGCCCAAAACATGGGGAACATATGGGGTTTCCACACCATCAACGAGGAGTGTAGGGCTGCTCTTCCAGCCTCTGGGATCATCATCAGAGGTAAGCGCATTGATTTGTTGGTGGACAACCCGTTCTCAATGAGAGGGCAAGACAGCAAAGAAATACCACCAACAAACTAACTATTGACAGCGTGCCAATCAGTTATAGTAACAAGGAAATTTTAAAAAAGCCCAGAGGCCATCGATGTTGTCCCTCGTTCCAGGATTTTAATGGAGTTTTGCTGCTACCTAGACGGGAAGCTGACTAACCGGGTAACTAGAAGACGATTTTTGTACATAGATCTCCCGGAAAAACCCCTATCCAGAATGGTTGAAATGGGTCCTTTCAGAGCTTGTCTCTTTTATAGAGAAATGCCTCGGCACTGGACATTGGGCCAACAACTGCCCAAACCCTGAAAGGTGCCTTGACTGTTGGCAGGAGGGTCACAGGCGGAGACGAGCAGTGTCCCAATACAAGTAGTGTCTTTGGAGATCTTCGTAATGAGGATGCGAGTCAGTCTGAGAGTGGTGTCCGGCCTATTACTGATAGGGTAACTGCCAGCGAGGGAGAAGAAATTCAAGTCTCGCTGTATCCACACAAGTATCCGCACAAGTAAATGACGAGGGGCTAGAAAACTCCAGCGTTAATGCTTCTTCGACTGAAGAGGAGGGCAACGAGGGTACGGGGGACCAGATAAGTAAAAGGCAAAAAAAGACAAACAAGAAAAAAAAAGTAAGAAACTCACAAAACAGGAGTCTGTACATACACTGATTCGCAAGATTCTTCGACAGAAGAGGAGGGCAGCGAGGTTATGGGGGACTAGATTAGCAAGAGGCAAAAAAGGAGAAAAAAAAAGAAAAGTAGGAAACCCATGACGGAGCCAATAATTATACGGAATCGCAAGAGTGTTAAATAGAAGAAACCAGAAAGGTGTAGGAGCTTTGAAAGAAAAGGATGGTAATATATAACATCCGAAAAGACCAACTTACAAGGAAATTAGATGTACGGACGATAGGGGAAGAGGAAGAGGAAACATTACGGAAGTGAAATCAGCAGAGAGTAATATGTTGCACAAATTCCTCCACAGAGTGAGATCACACAGCCACAAACGAAGGCGTTCTTCGTCCCCGCGCAACGGTGTTCAGCCAGAAATCAGCCGCTGCGGACAGAGGGACAGAAGCCACAAAGACCGGAGGAGGCAGTAGAGAGGAGACAGGCTCAACGGACACTTGGGCTTCCACTTGGACAAGGATATTTCGACTACTGATATGGCGAGGAATAATAATGGAAAGACAACAAAAAATCAGCTGAAAGTAGCAACTCCTCAAGTACAGGACATCGGAACTACAAGAAAAGGATAGCGGTCTTTAGGAGCCTAAGAATCGAAAGATTAAGCATAAAAGCATTAAAAGATACATACCTAGTTGACTCATATTTTCAACAGATCAATAGGCAATGGGGAGGGATTATTCACTATGGTTCAGGTATGAATCACAGCAAGGGTATGTATGTACTCTTTTTAATCCATGGTTCACAGAGCAAGATGTGAAACTAATTTTTAAAAGTGAAAGAGTAATAATTTCGCCATTAGTTTCTCATACCTAAACAAATATGCTTTTGATTCAATACAAAAACTGTTGATCTCAAAGCACTTTTAAATCCGAACGAGCCAGTAGCGAAATGCAATGGACATGTCCGTTTCGGTCACAAAGTTAATATTTCTTCCTTGTCTTCAAATCCCTGCCCTCTTAGTACTACTTTGATTTGGGGGAAGAAGTGAAAGTCACATGGAATAAAGGGACATATTGCCCTTGGAAGAATCGAAACACATAATAAAATATGGTTGCATTCGTGGGATTCAGAACAGAAAAAAAAAATCAGCAAATTTGAGAAAAGTGGCCAGGTCTGCTCGAGCAAGTGGTCGTCTTCCACCATGACAAGATGTTGTGCTCACTGCTTGAAAAGTCACCCATCTCCTGGACTCCTGACAGTAGGAAATCCTTGAACATCAAAAGTATTCTCGTGACATAGCACCATTCAACCCTCATTTCTTCACAAAAAAAAAAAATCAAAGAAGGACCAAGGTGGCAGTGATTTCAGGACAAAAAAGAAATTGTGCTCAAAACAAATTCTCCGCCAAGGACTCTGGCCAAAACAGACATGGTCACTCCGTTTGGCTACCAACTCCATCAGATGAAAAAGCTCACTTATATCAACGGTTGTTTTGTTAAATAGAAAGCATATTTCTGTAGGTAGGCACAAAATTTCAGGTCTGTAAAATAAAAAATGTTGATTTTACTGAACAGGGAAACTCACTTCTGGGACGGACCTCGTATGTGTAGGCTTACTGACTCAGTGTCGGTATTGCCAGTCAAAGAGTCACGAGGACCTCGTCAGTTGTGCCTTTAAGCCAACAAACAAAAAGAAAACATTTGTTTGATTTAAAAGTAAAACTATCTACACAGTGCCATCAACACTGACAAATCAACATTTTTACACCCCTTCTGCTGGCTGGATGCTGTTGTCATCAATCCAGCATTGTCTGGATGCACAATATTATATTAGCAGCTAGTTCACCAGTTTCATACTGCTTTCACTTTGCTGCATCTTCACGATTCAGAAACATCCACACCCCTGGATCAGCTGCGACCTAATACCTTCTCCAAAATTCGCCTCACAACGGTGTTTTCGAAAGGAACATCAACCTGAAAGCATAAAAACAAAACAATGCAGATAGAAATATGAACTTAATACTATTAAAAGGATCTCAGGTCAGCATGACAGAAGATTGAAAATACGTGGAATCAAACACTGAAAACTGTATACAGGTGATTAAATAAACTGGGGAAAAGCAAAATACAAACAGATAGACAGTAAGGAAGTAGGATGAACCAGCTTCATCCTCCGCCCAACTACTGTCACTCCAGCTGCATAAGAAAAAGAGAGACAAACTGATGCCGTAAAGAAGTAAGATCAACCAGTGCCATGCTCCAGGCATCCGCTGCCACAAACTATATTGTCTTAAGCTGACAAAACGCCTTTTTTTTTCATTTCGGCGCCAAAATGTTTTATTTGCTAAATCAAAAGCTTGTTCAGTAACCCTACTTGTGTGAAAAAAATCAAATTGAAACTGTGACTAGTTTTTTAATAAATCAGAATTCAAATTTTGGAATGACTATTTTTAAAGGATTACGCTGACAAAAAAACTTTTTCTTGAAACCGCTCTAAAGCCCCGGTTACATGCAACAATATATTGTATCAGAGAGAACTGTCCGTTTTATCGAACTGCGTGGTCTGTTTACACGTTCCAATCTATTGTTCAGTTTTCTATTGATTGAGGAGATTTCTCGTCATAAAGCCACCTTGTCTCTTTGTGACGACAGCGATTTGCCTGCTCTCTATGTGAAGGTATTGAGCTCTGGACCTAATGAATGAGAGGCAAACACTACCACTAGATCACAAAAGCCCCCCCCCCCCTCCCCTGTACATTTTGACATAGCAGAACAGTGTCTTTAGAAAAGGGTGGCCATACTGTAGGCATACCGTGTGGTGTGTAGAACCGGAAGCTTTGACTTGACTGCAGATGTGCAACGCACCAAGTGACCTTGATGCACAGCTTCACAAATGACGATCAACTAAATAATAAAAGTGCTAAAATATACATAATAACGCACCAAATGAGGTTCTTCGCGAGCAACTTCGCTTATTTTGAGATGCTGATTCCGAATATGAAATCAGTTTTTACGTACGATAATTATTTTTAAAAATTAAGAGTCCTGAGTTTAATTCTGCGCAGCGGCAAATTTCAAAGTGAATCTACGTCACAGCGCGCCTCCCTCAAAACTGAACGTGATCGCACGGAAAATATCAAGCAGCGCTTGATTTCTCGACCGAGTCTTCAAACCATCGTTCAATCGTCCAAATTTTGTACAATTTTGAGGTAACACCTAACGATTTATCGTATGATCGCTAGATCGTCCAGTTTTTGTACAATTTATCGGTACGTGTAACCGGGCCATAAAAGAGAAAAAAAAGGCGTTTTGTCAGCTGACGGCAGTATAGCGATGGGGAAAGAGAAAGCGAAACAAACACATGGAGAGTGCACACTGCTGACGATAAAGGTCAGAGTAATGCTATTAGTCTCTGGTATCAGTTTAAAGGGAGTGCACAGATCTCTTTTTTCATAAAACCCCTTTGCAAATAGAGGGCCAAACAGGAAGGAGACTGAAAGAACAGCTACCAGCAGCTCAGAGACCAAAGTGTTACCTTTATTGGCAGTCCTAGCCCATTGTTCCCATTTAACTCTTTGACTGCCTTGACTACATCATATACCGTCTCTAGGTAGACATAGGCTTTTGTACTGTGAAGGGAAAACAAATACAACTATCAAGTGAAAAAGAAACATGAGTTTTTACATGCACAAAGTCTTCAATTTCAAATACATCGAAAGTAGTTATAATCAAATGCACTCCAAAAACAATCTTAAAAGAAAAGGAAATAATAATTGTCACCCACCAATCTCAATAACAAGCAAGGGTATTTACCACCACCCCCCACCCCAACCCAAACTAAAATTCATGACAAGGAAACTTAATTTGAAAGACATAACTAGAATTTTAAAGAGTTTTACAGCACTTGCAACACAAGTTAGTCAAATAAGGTGCGAAGATTAGGGGTGTTACTAGAGAGTAGCATACGTAGAAAAAGAGGAGTTAAGAACCATAGATCAAAGCACACAAGAGCGCCCACCCACATAAATACATTTATTTACATTTCAATCTCATCAACTCTAAGAAGCAGACAAAATGCAGTTATCATTTTAAGTATATACAGTATTGAAAAACAAAAAATGTGTGGATTGGACAGAACTGGACAAATCCAAGGATCACTCACCATCCGGGTCCACTGCCATTATTAACCATACAGATGTCCACTATGCCGTACGTCTCAAACAGTTCCCTCAAAGAGCTCTGAAATTGCAGATATCACATTCAAACTTTTAAAATATTAAATGAAAATTAATTTTTTTAGGAAAGGTATGACACCATTGATCTGTCACAACAAGAGAAATTCAATCAATTCATTGCAAGGCTTCATCTCCCCCCCCCCTCCCCCCCCCCCCCCCCCCCCAAAAAAAAAATCAACTTATTTGTGACACGATCATAAAACGCCTAGCTACACGTTTATATTCACAAACTTCTTTTTACCCATGATAGGAAGTTTCACAATTCAGTTGAGCATAATCAACAAACAAAATTTATATTGTCTCAGTAAAAACATGCACTTCCAATGTGAAACTGGTGAGAAAAGCAAGACAGACAGAGAGAGACAAAAGAGTAAAGAAATAGGACCTACCTGTCGTGCCCTCCAACCACTAGCGAAAAGGAGAAGTTTCATTCAAAATTTTAATATGAGAGAGAGAGAGAGAGAGAGGGGGGGACAAAGACAGAGAGAGAGAGAGAGAGGGGAAGGGAGACAGAGAGAGAGGGGAAGGGAGACAGAGAGAGAGAGAAAGAGAGAGAGAGTAGAGAGAGAGAGAGGGGGGAGAGAGAGAGAGAGAGACTGAGAGAGACAGACTGAGAGAGAGAGAGAGAGAGAGAGAGAGAGAGAGAGAGAGAGAGAGAGAGAGAGAGAGAAAGAGAGAGAGAGAGAGAGAAAGAGAGAGAGAGGTAAATAGAGAGAAAGAGAGAGAGAACATACCACTAAGGTGTTTGGAGGAAAAAATCCCACAAAGACACAACAGTCCAGGTCAAACTCCATCGCTCGACCACTGTAGCTCCCCACAGGCTCCAGGGCAGGCATATTGGAAAAGCCACATTCTGTCCTCGCACCTTTTGCCGCCTGCACAAAAAGAAATGCAATTTTACTCTTGTTTTAAATTCTTTCCTTCATGGAATGAGAAATTTATCATTTGTCTAAAAAACAATTAGAATAATTTAAAATAATTGACACCTACGCCACTCCTGGTCACCACTGCGCAGCACCCCATCTTTGAGCTCGGCATACTGTGTCTGGACCAATCAAACACCCCAGTGTCATTGACACGACATACTTGGCGTTATTGTGAGCCAAACACAATTCAACACTGAATATAAAAATACTAACATAACCCAACCAACTACCCCCCCCCCCCCCCCCACCAAATTATAATAGTAACTCAAAACAGATTTCTTTTCTTGGCCAGGAATTCTTTTCTTCATTTGCAGCTCCAAATTTCAAGCATTGGTTATGGTAATGGCAAAAATTGTAAGATCGTTTACTTCACTCCTAGTTTTTGTACCTTCTTGTTGAGCCCAATTCTGATCTTGTACCCTCTAAATTAGGGCCACCTATCTGAGACTATCAAACTGCAGAAGCAACAACCACCCAATCCCCCCCCCCCCCCCCCTTGTGTTTTCTCAACATTATAATGACCCTGTTCAACACAATCCCTTTCCTCCTCAACAATGAGTGGTTGTTACAAGAGCCTCAACTCACTGGCTACCCATACTGCTTATGACACAGACATAGTACTGTTTCCGCTGACCACCTTTGCCGCAGCCCCTGCAGTTGTTTTTTTTAGCTCAGAGGTGTTTTTGTCTCGTTATTACATAATTTTTGCGACAAAGGTACTGCTTTTAGAAACTACAACCATTTCTGCACCGAAAGAGCAGAAAAACGGAAGAAATGCACTTCTGGTGCTGAGCGCGAAGTGCTGCTGTGCATTGGACAATGTTTCCGTGTTTATCACATGAAGGAGAGTTACTAACTGTAACAAACTGTGATAATTGGATAGACTGTTGCCATCGTTGGTCCTTTTTGTGTTCTCTTTGGGTATGTGCCCCAAACAATAGGAAACAAACATTTTCGTTACACATAATTCACATTTGATTTGTTTTCCTGGATCCCAATCTGAGGTCCAACCAAAGTTCTTGTGGTAATTTCCAGCCCTATCTTTGTAGTTTTCTAAAAAATTACATGAAAGAAAGAAATCTCATTCTTTTTGTTGCCTTACAATCTTTATTAGGTCCATAATGAGTGTGCAAAGTTTCATGACTTTATGTCAGTTGGTTTTGTCACTGTGATTGTTTGGAAAACAATGAAATAGCAAGTGTGCAGGGTCCATCAAAGACAAATATGGAGGGTTGACAGCGAGTGAAAATGTGACCAATTTCAAATGCAATTTACATTCAGAGACACCACATGTTCAGGTGGAACAGCTTCAAAAAGTGAGAAAACTTGCACACAGCACTTTATTGTAAAACTATGCAACTCACACTTACTTTATTCACCTTGGCTTTCTTTGATAATATTGTAGACTCCGCACCATCAGACTTGACGGACGCGTTGTCGTCTGAAACACAACCAAAAAAAAACGATGACATTTTTCAAACGCCCTCCCGTACATAAATCAGGTCAGCTTCCCGAGGAAGTAGGCTTACTTTGATTAACTTATCGGAACACTAGGCATTACCAACCCCCCAATCACACTGCCATTAACAGAGGTGATGGCCCATTCCCTGAAATGAAATGCAGCACATTTTAAAAAAGGCCACGATGACTTCTGCTGCATTTTTTCTCAAACGCTTTTACTCAGGAAGCGAGAAAATGTACTGTGCTAAAGGACATGAACCCTTGCTTGTCACCTTGAAAAATCCACCCACCCACTTACTTTACTTTTACTTTTCCGACATAGCGGCCATTTGGGTTCTAGCCCTTCGATCTGGTCCCCACCCACTACACTCACATACTGTGATTCACAGAAAAGAACAGATTATTTTCTACTCTCTCACACAAACCTCGAGTTTTATTGTAGCCAACATATAGTTCAACGTTCGTTTGCATTTTTCCGTTCTGTTCTTGTATCATTCTGTCTCCCTCAGCCCGATTTTTCACTGTTACGAAGGCGAAGCTGAAAATAAATCAAGCATATTATTTAACTAAATAGTTTGAGTAAAGAGAATCACATCACCACAATATGATCACAAAGTGCAAGGAAAGAGCAATGATTTTTTTGTTTCAAGGTCATGAGTCGAATGGGTCGTGCTGTGCCAAAACGGTAACTTTTGTGACATCTACGATGGAAAATCTGACTAGCTCCTACTCAAATCGATCAATCCGATTTGAAGTGTGCACTGGGTATAAGGAAGTGCTTCTATAAACAAAATTTAGATTCAACTTTTACTAGACCCTGTGGGGAAACTCAATTTACAATGACATACATCTAAACCCACAAGTCACGAACGGTCATTATATACAATATCACACAAACAGACAATCAGCACACCAGCTGGTTGCCAAGGTGCAACATCCCAGCTTTCAGCTAGGCAGGGTTAATACTGAGCAGATTTTTTTAACCAAGACTTTTCCAAGGCCAGATTTCTTTTATCAAAGACAAATAACGTGTCATTTCGTGTCTTGTTCAATGACATATCCCACCCAGAGGTCACCAACCCAAATGCCATGTCACCAACATAATAGGCTGGACATAACTGCGAGTCTCTGCTTATTAACTACTGGGCCACAAAAATTGACAACACAAGAAGACAAAGACTTACATTTTCCGGCCATAGCATCGCACGCAGACAGAAACTGGATCGTATCTTTCTACCATCTTTCTGAACTCTTCCTGTAACACACAAATTATTAAATATTGAAATCCAACTAGTCCATAATGTTAAAAGTTTAGACAAACAAGAAACTCTTAGGTCGATATGGAAAAGCACCACTTTTTTTCGATGAGTAGACCAAAATATATTTTCGGTTTGTTGGTTTCAGAAAAGAAAACATCCACACAATAATGGGCATTTACCACAGGGAAAGAGTAAGACAGACACACAGAAACAACAAATGGAAAGATATTTTTTTCCTGACCATGCCTTCTTCTGCTTATAATTCAGTCTTCATTTTGACATACACAACATGTCACCTCCTACATCTGACAACTTGAGTCCAGTAACTGGTCAATCAAAAACCCCAACTTCGAGCTATCACATTTACCCCACGCTGGTCTGGCACAACCCTGACACTCCCCCCCCCCTAGTACAGAAAGAGTTAATCTGTTCAAATGAATCATTCTATTATTAGTACATGCAGACCTACTTCATGCTCAATTCGTCCGACAAACAGATCCAAATGTTCTTCAGAAGAGCCGGAGACCACGGCAGCAGAATCTGGAGAGACACATTCAACACATTAAGAGAGAGAGGAAAGACAAACGTGCGTTGCTGTCACACTTATTCCTACATACCTCATAAAATATGCTAACGTTCAACACATGAGTATAAAACATGCAAAAACGAGAGACCATTTTAACATTACATTCAATTTAAACCAGTATACTACCTGAAACAGTAAACATACAGTCCAACCTGCCTCAGCAGTCACCTGCATTAACAGCACAGCCACTGTTCTGTGAAACCCTTGTGTTTTTCCTTTATCTTTAACCTGTCCCTATCCACCGTGGCTATGACCGGTCATTTTTGCAACAAGTCAGCCTCAAAACCTGCTCATAACAATTTTGTTGGAAATGAAATCGAAGATAAAAATTAAGATAACAAATTTCAAACATGTCCATAGCAGCCACCAATCGATCATGATCACTTTTCCTTTTCTCAGTGATCTTGAGTGACAGTGACCACTAGGG
>NW_004797302.1:1853262-1861305 GCF_000002075.1 Aplysia californica
AGGAAGAGAGTGGGTGTTTGTGCAGGTGAGGTGATTCTCATAGATCCCCCACCCCAAATTAGATCTACACAAGTCTATCCAAACGAAGAACGCCAAGTCATACCGTGATTCTGCTCCCGTCTGTCCACAGACTTATGTCCATTGACCATCGAGACATCACCAGCGTTTTTCTTAGCCAGGCCCGCCTTCCCATTCTCTTTTGCGCGTCTCCCGTTCTTGACCCTGTCCACTTTGACTGGCTCGTAATCACTCTCATCTTCTGCTTCTGTGAACTCTCCTCTGTTCCTTCTCGGACCTTTCTTGTTACCTCCCTTTGAAGACACCCACGGCTTGCCATTCTTTTCAGGTTTTTCCTTCGATGACTCCGCCTTTTTCTTGTTCTGGGCCAATCTCACATCGTACTCATCTTTAAATGTGTCGACACAACTTTTGGCCTCGGCGAGCGAGGCATATCTAACAAAAACCCAGCTGCAGAGAAAATTTTGATAAGACAAAAGGAAGACGGTCAGAAAAAATATAAAGCAAAATCAGATGAATACAATATAAACTATCAAATTGGCAACAGGCCTTTAAAAAAAAAAAAAAAAAAAAAAAAAAAAAAAATTGATAGCCTCTGTACAATGCTGTAAGTTGTGAGTAAAAAGAAACAAATTGACATGATAACAGTCATTAAGTGCAGGTTTGTTTATTAGAGTAAAGAGAAGCACATTGACACAATAATGGTCATTTAGTGCTAGGAAAAGGTAAGACAGACATACAGTAACAACAGAGGGAAAATAAAGAAGTAGGACCTACCCCTGGCTCCCTCCACCCACCCCCATTCAGTGCAGATAAAAGGACAGAAACAATAGCAGAACAGAAAAGAAGTAGGACCTGACAGTGGCGTCCTCCAACCACCCACCATTAGCACAGCCTATTCCAAACACACTTTTATTTTTCCAAGCATTTTAACTCTCACAGTCCTCTGGCCACACAAGGATAATTTTCAGAACATTGGGAAAGCTATCATCCGCGAAAAATCACACTTAATTTAGCCAGTTTCAGAGAAATGTGCTCCACCCAACCAGGCTAGTCCTGAAAGGCATGGGCCAAGCTACCCGCCTACTAAATAATCTAAATGGTGCTGGTGGGGGGGCCGAAAACATTACGATTACTTTATGAAAATTGATCATGGGACAGGTCAAATAGAAAAATTGGAAGAAGTCCATATTTACTTTGAAGTGATGTGGATCAATTTCACCTCGCCAACCTGCTCAAAGACCTCTCTAATGACCTGTAATGAAAGAAAGAAATCAGAACAATAAGAGCCCAGCCGCGCGAAATGAATGAGAAAACCAATTCCAGCTAAAAATAGGCAAACATTTATTAAAGGTCAGAAGACGAAAAAACAAAACAAAAAAACAAACAAAACAAAACCAACAAACAAAAGCAGCAGAAAGGTAAACGCCTATTAAGAAAAATGTAATTGAATATATTTTATGCCCCGAGTGACATTATTTAATCAGCCAAAGCAAGCCACATTTAATTTAAACATAGTTTTTTAACCTGAGCCTGCTGAGCTACAAATTGTCTGTAAATGTTTCAACGCTCTGTAAACACAATTAAAATCAGAAATGAGGTCAGCTGCTCCAACCTTGCATGTTAGGACCAACAGGGGCTGAGGGGGATACAACATCCAAGATGATTTTTTTTTAAAGAAAAGAAAAGAAAATCCCCCCCCCCCCCCCGAGCAAAACTGATGTCTTATGCATGCTATGGTGAAGATTTTCAGAGGAACACCACCACAGACATCTGTGAGCGCCACCCTGGCAGACAACCCCAGTAACATATCCATAAAATAGCTTGCACTGTGTCCAGTTAGGTATCAACATTTTAACAAAAAGTAATTCCAAGACAAAACAAAAATTTTCAGGAAAAAAATTCAAACTTACAGCTTTGTCATCTGCACTTGGACTGAGCTCTGTGGGCAAACATACTGAATAAAACCCACGTAAGTCTGGTTCAAGAGTGAAATCTGTGTTGTCATCAACATCATTGCTTTCTGACTCTGTGAAACAAAAAAAAACAAAACAAAGAAGAAGAAATGAGAAACAAGACAAGTAACAATGAATTACATACACATAAAAGATCAATCTTTTTAATAACTAGAGACTGGCGTGATTTAAAAACGGAGAGAACGGAAAGCCCACCAAATGTTTTATTGGCTGTTTTACTGAAATTTGAGACCATAATTCTGTAGAGCTCTAAACAACTTTTAGAGGTAACAATTTCCATGACCAAGAAAGCATCAGCCTTAATACCTCATGTTTCTTTTTCGTATGAGATACGGGGAAAAAAACGAGCCGAAAACACACTATATACATGTATGTACTGAATGAGTAAAAAATTACACTTCTTAGACAGGAGACGCCCCCGACAGGTGTCTTTATATTTTAAAAATGCACGGTAGAATGGGAAGTAGTCATTCGCACAGCTCATTTTCTCGGACGAATGACCATTAGAGCAGGCTTGATTGACTTCATTTTTCCCAAACACGTGTTCTTCAGAAAAAGAAACTTTTTTGTGGTCAAGCTAAAAGGGTTATACTGATGGAAGACCTATAATTAGTTCAGAAGGTAAAAACAGCTAGGCTTAAAAGGCTACACCGGTGAAAGAACATTATTATACTCTATTATACTGTAATTTGAATTGAGGCAACACTAGCAAGGTCGAAGTAACATTTTCAGCATATCATATGGGCACTTTGAAGGTATGAATGAATTGATGATTGATCACATTTGCATGTAAATGATAGTAAATATGCAAATGGGCAGGTGGCCATTTAGTAGAGTTTCCTCCTAAATTGGAACATAAATATCACCATGTGCAGTATATGTGTGTATCTTACTTAGTACAATCTTTTTTTATTGTATATTCTATCAGGGATGTAAACAGCATTTGAAAAAAAAAAGCTAGAAAATATACGTGCACTGACTGAAATAAGAATACAATGAGACTACATTATATTTGTTTCTTTCCCTCTATTACAACAAATAACCTCTATTTAGTGTATAATATGTATTATCTATAGTAGACTTTTGTTAAAAGCTGAGGCCCAAATGGCAAATCGGCTGGAAAAAACCAGAAGATTTACATCCCTGTTCTATAATTATATGTCTGCAGAACTCACTGGACGTTTAAAAAAAAAAAAAAAAAAATCTTTACTAGTTTTTGAATTACCTTAAAAACGACTTTTGAGACTAGACTAATCATTATGGAAACTCCCACCTCTTAATTTTTAAACACATTCAGTCATATATTTTTTGGTATGTGTAACAGTAACATCAACTATCCTGCTGGTTAAGAACGACAAAAATAAGGGGCATCGAGATGAAATGTTGCATCTCCTATAATCTGTCCGAACTGGATTAAAAAGACAACTTAAATCATCAAAAGTGATGACAAACTACTAAAGTACATTGACCTATTCTCACCTTCCCTTTTCTTTAAGTTCTGGTGATAATTTCTGGGAAGTGTTCCCTGAGCTTTTCTGGCACTGAGTGGCATGTAAGAGTCCGGTTCTCCGACACCAAACAACTTTGCACCTGAATCATTTGGATTCACGATCCTGTGAAAGAAATTACAGCTGGTCACAAATGTCCGGAAGACTGGCTGGAGTTGTCGTAAAAAGCCTATTCTATCTGACCGTAAGAGCTGCATCAAGTTACTTATTTTCTCTACAGTACAACACAGGACAACTAGTCACAACTCCTCATAATATTATTTTCTGCAAAAGTAAACAGTTTGAAAAGTGGTGCTGTATGTAACCTTCAGGCCTTAAATCTGCATTACACAATCACTGTGTACTGCCCTCGGTTGCCTGCTTTTGTGAGACATGACTGCAACCCCTCTATGGAGAACCTGGATGCTGAGCACTAGATCAAGCAGGCAGCTCAAAATGGTATGGGGGGGGGGCGCCTTCATTTTACCTTTACCATTGTATGTGTGCATAGCATGCACCAATGTACGAAGCAAGATATCCCTGAAGAAAAAAACAACAAACTGAACTGTCTGGATTTTACAACGAAAATTGGACAGATATGAGTAAAACTGAAGCGTTGAAGAATTCCAGCAGTTCAGCTGAGAACTGCTGTCTTTATTACTTTTCTAATTCAGACAGTGTGACAGAATCAACAAGTATGACTTGAAAAACACAAGCTAAGAGAACAATATAAAAAAATACAAATCAACTGAATTGATTATTCTTAGTCATATAATAATATCTCCATGAAATGAAATATATATTGAGAAACATCAGTTCAAACAAAACATTTACAGACCATCCAAATTTTTACCGAGGGCGGTACACAGTGATTGTGTAATGCAAATTTAAGGCCTTTATAATAAAGGAATATATAAATTTATTATTATCAATAAATTACACTTTGTCCCTTGTGGATGGTCTGTAAATGTTGTTTGAACTGATGTTTCTCAATATATTTATAGCGCTCAACCCCGATTAAAGTACACAAGCTCTGAGCGCTAATTACAGTCAGTGATCCAAGTCTGCAGATAAAGTATAAAACAACAATAGGTATGCACCCACCTTGCAACATCTGGAATGGCTTCCATGAATTTGTGTAACGAAGAAAATCCGAGTGGTTTAAACATCAGTGGCTCACAAAGGAGCTTTTGGTAGTCGTATAGAAACTGATTTAAAGGTACTCCACCGGTTCTTGAAAGCAAAACAGCTCTCACATTCTTTTTTACTTCTTCTGGAATCATCATCTAATGAATAAAGAAAAAACAAAACAAATTAAATAATATGAGTATATAATACATTTAAAAACTTTAAAAAGTTCCGAACCCAGAAAAACTACCACTGAGTCACAAAACACAGTATTTAGAACTCAAAAAATGAAATGGAGAAAAGATTTTCAAAAAAGGGAATACGATTTTCCAAAACTTAAGTAAATATCACAATATTTTCTTCAAACAAATCTCTTATTCAGTGTTCATCCCTAAGTACGCCAGCCTTTACTTTAAAGTGTCCATAATTAGGCTAGTTGGAGGCGGGCGGGTAAGCCCCCCACTGCCGGTCGCAAAGGTCTTCCCTCGTCTATCGTTTCCGACGTCTGACGTCACCGAGGGCACCGAGCCCAGATCGGTGCTACCTGAACCAGTGTCTCTGCCTGAACCCATCTGGATGTTCATTGTTTAGGTGTGAAGTCTGGTCAAAATAATTCAAAATGATCTATAAACTATTTAATTAAATCAGTTAAAAACAGGATTTTCTTTCCCCAAAAAAGTTTCTTTAATAAAACCCATCCAGACGTTTGACGGAAGACACAAGAGATATCACCAAGAACATAAGTCAGCCAAAAATGCTACAACAGATACTCCCATCACACTAAGAGACTGTACTGTAGAACTAAAGGGCCGAGATGGATTTGGCGCCTGTATGGTAGGGAAGGGATGGAGCGGTAATTAGCCTGGACATGGTATGGTTGCGAACTGTCTAAAAATAGGTTTTATTGTCTGCTTTCTAGAAACCAGAACTGCAAGTGAATCAGGGAATGGGGTCATTATGTCAAGACGCACCAAGGGCAATAGTGCATGCATGTTCTTGACTGTGAACGTGTGCTTTTCTGTTGATCCGTGGGAAGTTATTGTTTTGTGTGTGAACAATAACGATGTGATGTGATTGTGCTCATCTTGAGTGTCGAACTTGGTTCTTTATCATCAGTTCTCTCTATATATAAAAGATTGTACCGGCACATATCTATTCTTCTCGCATGGAAGTATCAGTATTTAAATTAAACGAAGAGGCGTATAGTAGGTCTACAGTTATAATAGGCCTGTAATAAGTAGGCAATACTATTCGTTGTGCACAAATTTGTTCTTGGCGCCACTTTCTCTGGAAGTGACGCCACGCCCCTGCTAGTTTTAGTTACACTGATGGGTGGGGCTAAGGGAGGAAGCAAATTAGAAGTTCAAACGTCTCTGTTTTTAATCCATCAAACAGTGGTCCTATGAAATGCAAGCACTCGTGGTTATTGGAAGACTGATGCCTGCCATTATCAGAGAGGATAGCAGTTGAGAGATGTGAATCTTTGACCACTGCTTGCCAACCGGACAAGCAACCCTTGGCCTTGATCTCACCACTGGGTGCCTTTGCCTTTGAAACCCCCCTCCACCTCCCCCCTAAATTCCCCTGTCGTAAGACGGAAAATGGGTAAAATCTTTACTTTCACCCCCACACACATGCACTGCTTCGGGGGTCAAAGTGTACGACTGTTTTTGCTACGCGCCCGGTTACCGTATGACACTGAGACTACACGCCGGTTGCCGGTTGGTTACCGTGTGCGTAGACACTGAGGCAACGTGTCCGGTTACCGTGTATGTAGACCCTGAGGCTACGTGCCCGGTTACCGTGTACGTAGACACTCAGAAAATAAAAAGATTAGCAATAGGTAAGAAGTTAGGGAACAAGTTGGGACAATACCATGTATGAAATACATTGAAAAAACAACGCATTTAATGGCCCATGTGGGCCAACAAGCCCCAGCTTATTCGCCCATGTGGGCCAATAAGATACGGTATTATATCTGTCTGTCTAGATCTAGGGAAGTCTGCTATTCTCACCCGGGGTGAGAAAAGAAATACGATCGACCTCTCACCACGGGTGAGACTTGCCACCGTAGGCTATTCTCACCCGGTGTGAAACAAGACCTGTTTTTCCTAATTTAGGAATACTTTCTATCGATGTGGATGATCAAATGGATAACGGCAAAGAAAAGATTACGTTATAGGCTATAGCACAAAAGTAAGCTAATTTTATCGACCACAAAGATGCTATGGCTATTTCACTTTTCGAATCGAGTCGAACTACGGGGGTCGCCATTTTGTTTTGCCCGGAAGTTCTCGCAAGATCTACTTCTCCCCTCTTCTCTCTCTATCTCTTTCTGAATACTGTCTATCGATGTGGACGATCAAGTTGACCAAAACAAAGTTAAAAAATGATGTTAAAACACAAAAGTAAATTAATTTGGTTGTCTACAAAGATGCTACAGCTATTTAACTTTTCGAATCGAGCAGAACTACGCGGATCGCCATTTTGTTTTGCCCGGAAGTTCTCGCGCACTCCTCTCTCTCTCTCTCCACTGCCCACAGACAAAATTTGGCGATTTTGTAGTTTCGTTCGTTAAAGTCAAGAGTAGGGGGGGGTTTCAGGGGGGCTTCCCCCCTGACCTACAAAAATATATGGAGGTGGAGGGTCCAGGGGGGCATGCCCCCTGAATTTTATCCTAATTTGATGTTTTGCAGCTAGGTTGCATCCCTGCTCTTTGTGTAGCCTAATTCAAATAGTATTTTGTCTTCATGACTTCTGGATTTCTTCTCTGGATGTAAACAAATGGATCGTGGACTTTAACGAACGGAACTACAAGATCAATTGTACGCTTTTAGTAGGCTAACAGTAGAGCATTTGCCAAAAGGTGGGATACCTGGGTGTGACAAATGAGGTCCAAAATCAACTTTATGTAATAATTCATTAATCACCCATATTATATAGCCTAATGATTGCTCTTTCAGGCTCAGTAACTGCCAAAGCTGTATATGCAATGGTCTTGGTGTAATTCTGACTTTAATGTCGGAAATAGCAAAAAGTTCGTTCATAACAATGATGACACAAATTTAGAAATACTCAAAGTTCCTTTCTTCAGCTAGGCTGATGTTATATTTTGAGACATAGCAAATAACTTCCAAGCTTACATAGAATTGACTATTTATAAAAATCTTTATTAATTTTTGATAAAATTACTTTTTTGTGTCATAATAGTTATGAACGAACAATAAGTGACCAAAATACTATCAATTATATCAAGTTTCATCCACTAGAATTGACTAAAATAACACTCTGGTCTAAATTATAGTCAAGTGATAAATGAAAGACCATTGAACAGCTATTTTTAAACGCAAACTGGTCTTAGGGCATATTATGCATAAATTTAAAGTTCGTTCATAACCATTATGACACACTGTTTCGTTCATAACTATTATGAC
>NW_004797302.1:1861405-1870535 GCF_000002075.1 Aplysia californica
CCCCACTGTTGTTGTAGTTTGTGCCATTAATAGGCCTACATGTAAACACGGTGGGTCCACCAAAGTTAAATCCAGCCTAGATTTTTTTTCAGCATCCTCCAACCACAATCACACATTTCCCGGTCACAGCAATTTTATGCAAACTGCTAAGATACATTGGTCCGAAAAGACAACACGTCATTCTCAAAAAGAAAAAGACCTACAATGTCCGGTACTCGCATTCATAATTCATGCTTGAGAAGGAGGACACACGTGTCAAAATATGTACACAGAAGCTTTAAGGATATGTGCCCCAGTAGACGCAGCCTTGTTAGAGCTCTACCACTGGGCTGCTGCAAGAAAGATCATGAGCGTTTACAGCAGTCCATGTCAAGAGCCATAGTAAGATCCAACATGCGACTACACTCAGGGCGTAAACCGGGCTACGATTGGCTGAACCTTTGACCCATGAATATATTAAGTAGGCTTACGGTACTCTAGGAATTCCCGGTGTCGGTCTCATGCTTTTGACCGTCTTCTCTCAGCTTGTTTGGAGCGCTCATAGAAGAAGTAGAAAAAGAAGGAGGAAGAGGTAGAAGAAGGAGAAGAAGAAGAATGAGGAGGAGGAGATGAAGAAGAAGAAGAAGGAGGAGGAGGAGGTGGTGTAGAAGAAGGAGGAGAACAAAAAGAAGATGAAGAAATACAAGAGGGAGAACAAGAAGAAAAATCTAGTAGTTCACATGTTACTAATCGGGGACTTTTTCGTTTGTTACCCTACCTTTGGAGAGAGAGGGGGAGAGAGAGAGAGAGAAGAGAGAGAGAGGGGGGGGGGGGGGCAGAAAGCACTACAGAGGGAGGGTGGTGAGAGTGACAGGGAGGGAGAGAGGTGAGAAATAGACAAGAAAGGAGAGACAGTTTAGCAAACAAGCACTTACGCTCACACACACACAGAACACAGAGAAAAAGAGACCGTAAGTCTACCTTTCTAATGCATTCATGAGGTCAAAGGTTCAGGCAATCGTAGCCTGGTTTACGTCCTGTGTGTAGTCGCACATGTGTAGATCTAGATCTAATAGAGTTCAAAGCTGGTTCAAGACTCTAGTTCTAGTTTTATTTTAAATAGTTTTTGTATGAAAAATCAAAAATTGTTTTAGACATTTCTTGTTGAATTACTGCCAAGTATCGGCTCACTTTGCAGTTGCACATTGCTAAATGTCTCAGTCAAGAAAGTCAAAATTGTTGACTGCTTGTCTCTTACGTTTTCTTCTTTTATGACTTTTAACATACTGACACTTGTGTCTGGGTCCAGCGACTTTGCTTTTGTGTCTTTATCACATGTTGCCTTTATATTTTCATGCTACTTCAATCTGTGCATGTGAAGTTTGATGAAGATATTGAATCTAGGTCTTTCTCCTATGATACACCATTTAATGCAAAAGTATCAATGCCTACCGAGCACATTTTGTTCTGCTGATTTTTGGCCCCCGATGCGGGCGTGTTTTGTGGGACGAACTAACGGAAATGGTTGTTGTCTTCAACTCCCTCTCACGCCGCTTCTCGTGAATGGATATATATGAGCATTTGCCAAAAGGTGGGATACCTGGGTGTGACAAATGAGGTCCAAAATCAACTTTATGTAATAATTCATTAATCACCCATATTATATAGCCTAATGATTGCTCTTTCAGGCTCAGTAACTGCCAAAGCTGTATATGCAATGGTCTTGGTGTAATTCTGACTTTAATGTCGGAAATAGCAAAAAGTTCGTTCATAACAATGATGACACAAATTTAGAAATACTCAAAGTTCCTTTCTTCAGCTAGGCTGATGTTATATTTTGAGACATAGCAAATAACTTCCAAACTTACATAGAATTGACTATTTATAAAAATCTTTATTAATTTTTGATAAAATTACTTTTTTGTGTCATAATAGTTATGAACGAACAATAAGTGACCAAAATACTATCAATTATATCAAGTTTCATCGACTAGAATTGACTAAAATAACACTCTGGTCTAAATTATAGTCAAGTGATAAATGAAAGACCATTGAACAGCTATTTTTAAACGCAAACTGGTCTTAGGGCATATTATGCATAAATTTAAAGTTCGTTCATAACCATTATGACACACTGTTTCATTCATAACTATTATGACAAATTTTACTTTTGGCCCCTAAAATTTACTTATATTGTTCTGTCTTTCACATAAAACGGTTTTCATTTATAAGACTTTCCTTAAAATATGATAGATTCCTCTATGTAGGGAGAATTCAAAGTCTATTTCATGAAAAACCCTTAGAATACCTTTAAAATGGTTCGTTCATAACAATTATGACAAACTTCAATTTTGACCTAAAAATTTACTCATTTTGATCTGTCATTCATTTTTAAAAACTTTTATTAAATGAAACTCTCCTCATAATATGTATCTCTGTACATGTTTTTGAAGTTTGTTAACACTGAAAAGCCCTCAAAATATATAAAATGGACTATAAATAGTTCGTTCATAACCATTACTACAAAAGTATAAATACTAATTAAAATCCACACCCATACACTTATGATAAAAATCAAAATATCAGAATGTATGCAAGGTCTATTCTGTCCTTTAGTTGGGTTAAAATTAAAAATACATCCCAAAACAACTGTAAATTACATGGAATAAGGTTTCGTTCATAACCGTTATGACACACTGTTTCGTTCATAACTATTATGACAAATTTTGCTTTGGGCCCAAAAAATTAACTTATTATTCTGTCATTCACCTAAAATTGTTTTAATTGATGAGACTCTCCTCAAAATAAGGTTATATGTTGGAAGAATTCAAAGTTTAATCACTGAAAAACCCTTAGAGTACCTTTAATTGTTCGTTCATAACTATTATGACAAACTTCAGTTTTGACCTAAAAATTAATATTTTGACTTTAAAATTTCATCTTAAATGAAAGTTTCCTCCTAATATGTATCTGTGTTCATGTTTTTAATGTTTATCAACCCTGGAAAGCCCTCAGAGTACAATATGTAGTTCGTTCATAACCATTACTACAAAAGTAAAATACTAATTAAAATCCAGACCCATACACTTATGATAAAAATCAAAATATCAGAATGTAAGCAAGGTCTAATACATCCTCAAGTTGGGTTAAAATTAAAAATACATCCCAAAACAACTGTAAATTTCATGGAATAAGGTTTCGTTCATAACCATTATGACACACTGTCACGTTCATAACATGATGACAATCCATTATGACAAGCATATTTTTGCCTCTTCTTCGCTTCTCTTTTGAGTCATCAGCACGATACTCTTCCATGTTCATTCCACCATGTAAAAGGATGTTGTGAAACAGTGGGAAGTCCCTCACATGATATTTTGCAGAAATATCATAAAGTGTTTGTTCATAACATCATTATGACAAACCTGGATTATCTCAATCAAAGTCATATTTAAGCAAAACGATGTGATGGAGCGGAAAATTACCCTTCTGATAGATCAATGTCAAACCAATGTTTAATACCGGTCATTCCCCTTGATGATATGTTTAACGATTTGGGTTTTCTAGACCTTGGAAAGTCTGATGATGTAATTATGACACGAGTTATGAACGAACTTATAAATTTTACTTAGCAATAACATCATTAGTATAAAAAAATAAAACGCTTTTAATGGACACACGCTGTTATGATGGTGTGTACAAACTATTTTCAATGTTTGAATGCACTTCTGTTTGATAGTTTAAGATTAACAATATTCTGTATTTAACATACAATTACGTGTGCACTCAGGATGAGTAAAAAATGCCCTATTTTTAGTACTATTATCTTTCTATGTAGAGATATAAGATGCACACATCAATCTACTTGCTCATGCAGCTTGACCAACTTATTTCCTTGCCATATGCATAAAGTTTTCAGAAGAAAACATATTTTACCATGAGTTTTGGTTGATTTAAAAAGTCCTTAAGCAAACACCCCCACCTTTTGGCAAAAGCTCATATGAATGAAACTTGGCAGCCAATCAGAAAAGAGGTCAATCTCGTAGTATGCAGATGGACAAGTTTGTACCCATCCAAGAAGCAGTCGAAAACGTTTGCCAAAGTGGTTGATGTGGTGCGCTTTGAAGATTTTTCGGAGCTGTGATTTGTCAAACTGACTGATCAGTTGTACACCATTTTTCTTTATTCCCTTAAAATTTCATGCTTATATATATGTGTTTAGCAGTTTTTGCGTAATCTTGAAAAATGTGGGAGTAACTAAGGGAAAAGCGGCATTGCCATTTGCGCATGCTGGGTAAACGACCGGCGGCTGGGAAAATTCCACTGAGTGACCTCATCAGCCATCGGGCGCTACAAATGAGGCCCCGCTTATTATGTGAACCGGAAAGGGGGGAGGATACTTGAAAACGAAACGGGGGCCTTGATAACTTGCCTTTGTGTTGCAATTAAGTCACAATACAATAGATGTAGTCTTTTTTTTTTTTTTTTTGCTTTTATGCATGAGAGAAGAATAGAAACAAGAAAAGCAAACATCTTGAGAGGTGATATAGGCATTGTGTTTGCGTTATGAAAACCTATTTCCCCCTCTTGAGAAAGCACATACTTGGACTCGTCATGTTTGCTCTGTTTGGAAAAGTGGGGCTGTAAGATTGTTATTAAAGAGTATGGTACATATTTAGTCCAGTCTGGGAAGATAGTCTCATTTATACATTGTAATCGTTCACGCGTGCGTGCGTGCGCGCCTGTGCCTGTGTGTGTGTGAGAGAGAGAGAGAGAGAGAGAGAGAGAGAGAAGGGGGGGGGGGGGGTCTAAATATCTGTTATATTTGTAGTATGTTTTGTAGCCTACACATGTGAAATATTCCCATGACTTGTAAACTATTCTAAACGTCGGAGGATGGTTTGACGTAAAATTTGTGCACCAAATAACCACCATGACTGAGCCAATTTTGAGGCTTGCTTGTAGCGAAAATGACTGACTGTAGCTGTTTGGACAGTCTGCTATGGACGGATTAAAGAACAAAAAAACTTGAAGGTTTCACAGTGCAATGCCCATTGGTACATGTGATGGCTGGAGAAGTGACAGCTAAGGCAGGTTCAACTATTTTGCAGATTTCTTTTTAGTAGTGACCATTGGCTGACAAGTGTAGCAGACTTGCCAAGCGCAGGGTGATCCCCAAAAAAGCTGTACAACTTTTTTTTCTAAATATCTCGCACGAAATTTGAACTAGAATGTTGCAATTTTGAAACAAATATAATTAATTCAAAAGGAATTTGTGGGACATTAACTCTCTCGTTTTCGCCACTTTTTGAGAAAATTGTGTTGATTCACAACCTCTTCAGATCTTTGCCCTGGTGTGAGTAAGTCTTGTACTATACCCAGGCTTATTATGTATCTATGTAAAGGAAATTGAATGTAGAATACAGTAAAATGATAACAATTAATTTTTTTATGTCTGCTTTCAGTGGTGACCTACTTTAACTGTTACTAAAAATAGATTGCGAACACAATTTTACATGAAACTGACAAACATAAAGAAGGAAAAAAAAAAGTATGATCAGATTGACCAAAAATTTATTGATATTCTAAAAGAATGTCCATTTCTGCTCATGACAGACAAAGAATGAATAATTTAGGACCCATATGAACACTTTGGTGGCACATGGAAAATTACATGTATTTTGGAGATAATTGTTACCGAAAATAGAATTTTCACAAAATTCTCTGATTGTGCCAAGATTAGGCTATGATATTTCTACAAAAACATTCAAATCACATTATTTGACAATAAAAGAAGAGAATTCATCATCTAAAAGGTTTATAAACCAACTGTGATGCTAGAAAAATTAAAACTTGAGTTGAAAAATAGTGACGAAAACATTTGTGCCTATATTTCCACCCAGAGTTTGTCATTGAATACAAAAAACATTACTCATACTCATTAGCTGGATGATCTAAAAGAAGACAGTTTCTTGTGCTACTAAAACAGAAGTTTTTTCCACACTTGTAACATTTGACACTAGACACTTTCTCAAGACGATAACAACGAAAACAATTTCTGCGCTAGAGATGGACGAGTCTCTTTCATTGCCGCAAGGTTGGCCTACTCGTAGGTGTATGTGCAGATCTGCAATACAAATGCCTTCATTCGAAAGAGTGAAGAAAGCACTTGTTGGAAAATAGAAACACAAGAAAGAATTGTTGATAAAAGCCATCCATGATAAGAGATATTTATATATGATAAGATAAATTTGATGGATCCACGAGAGAAATTTTAGGTGGATATATAGGCTATACCAGTACATCAACATACAACATTCAGCAACAACACAGCAAAGTACACATTACAAATTATACTACGCTCGCACCAATGCACCATTCAATCAGACAAATGTACACACACAGTACATCTGTGCGGGATGAACCCTTCTCTCCGTCTCGCTCATTCTTTTACCCTCTCTTCAGCCCCCCCCCCTCTGTTTCTCTCTTCCTTTCATGCAAGAGCACACACACAGACACACACAGACACAAATACACACACACACACACACAGTGTTCAACAGATCAACAGTTAACTTTGAACATAACAGACATCCCAATTTGTCCGTAAATTCTTGTTATAGCTAAAGTAAATGAATAGTCAAGCAAAGCATACAAATTGTTTCATTATTTGAGAAAAAAAGCCTGAGCATTAGCAATATCTACTGATTTTTTATAGCCTTGTTGTAAAAAAATAATGATTATAAAAATGCAAATGGACCAGGGAAAAAATTCACCTGGTGTCAGATATTTCCGCATTTTGTTTGGTCCGGTCCTCATCGAGATGCAGGCCTGGCCGCAGCGTCGGCTTGAACTTGGGTACCTTGCATCGTCCGCATCACGTTACGAACCAATGAAGTCACCCCTGTCGGAAAATGCACAGGAACAAGGCATGTTAGAACAAGTCCAGCAAGACTTTTTTTTCCACCACTCCAATCATACCACTCTCCAATTGTCAGACTCAGTTTACAAAAATATGACAACTCGCAACTCATCTGAGCTGAGGTCACATAGACTCTAGATCTAGATCTAGATCTAAATAAATTATTCCCTTGCTCACATAAAAATTAAAAATTGATGATACATATAAATTGAAACAAATAATAACAAACTGCAGTAGATAGCAAACGTTATCAATCAGTTGTAATGTTGTCAACTAAGAGAATCGTCTCAGGATCCGCCATTTTGAACGTAAACAAGCAGCTAGCAACCACACCTTGGGTACAAAAAAAAAAAGCCAAAAAAATAATAAAAGCGAGAAAAACTTATCAATTCTAACCAATTTCATAAGAAAACACAAAAAGTTTAATCATTTATACAATAAAACACACGTTTTAGTACCCCCAGGGCCAATATTATGTTTCGATAGGTCTACCTGTTCATTGATGCTCAGTGCAATCATCACTAACCCGTTGGCTGCACCACTTGGTCCTGGTTGAGGACTTGCTACGGCATTGTCAGACTCTTTATCTGATTCAGAGTCTCTGTCATCGATAGAAAACTCACTAAATGAGTCATCCAGACCATAATCGGGGTCAGAATCGGACATTTTACTTGAAAACTTGTTTGTTTTTTGTGAAGACAGTCGAGCAGCTGTTCTTTGTTTACAAAATGGAGGCGAAGGAAACGAAAGTGGTCGGGAAATTGAGGTCATTATCCGGGCACCTCTAACGGCTAACTCTTTCGAAAAAGGAGTTACAAATTGTGTATTTATAAAAGTTTAGCCATTCCTTTACCGAAATAAACCACATAGCAGACTCTAGGCGAATTTTTATAGCGACAGCCGGCTTCGCTCTGGACCCACCGGCCATCGACCGATATCGGTCGATATACAAGGGCGTGAACTCGAGAGAGTTAAATTCACAAAGAAGAAATTTAAATTTGAAAACGGAAATGACGTTTATAAAAAACACTTATAAATGCAAAATGATTTGATTTCCAAATGTTGTGTACTAATTTGAAACGCACAGCTTCAGTGTGGAGGAAAATATTAGCAAAAAAGCTCGCACGCTTTTTTGGGTTTTTTAAAATCACCATGTACTCCAATAAAAATCAGTTTTCCTGTAATTTGATTTTGCTTTGTCGAAAAATTTAATTCGGTTTGCACAAATGACTAAATTAGTCATTAGGTTAGGTCAAAAGAAATGAACTATATTGATAGTACTTCTCCTAATGAATGAGTGAACTCCTGGGTAAGAGAGATACCAGTTTTCTGCAATTGATGAAAATTAAATTTTTATAATGTTGACATTGTAAAGGTTTGTGACCAAGCTACTGGGAGTGGCTTACTGGAGATAAGAAGTTAACCCCCTGAGGTAATGGAGACTGATTTTTTTCCCCAAACTGTGATCTTCAGGGGGAGGATTACTGAAACAACCCCCTCCCCCACTCCTATTTTTGGTCATGGAGTGGTTAGCAGGTTTGGGGTAGGTCTGCAATCCGCCATAAGAAATTAGAATGTGGAAATGTGGTACCTCTTGTTTAACTGAGCAAAAACGTCAGCGTCTATTTCTTATTTTTTGTGATAGAGATTCATCAATGAATGATCATGAAGCAAAGATTTTACTAAATAAATTTGGGTGCCGGTCTTTTTTATGGTCCACCACGATGTCTTTGTTCTATTTGACAGTCTACCATCTGGTCTTTTGAAGTCACAACTTACTTGTCTATCGCAATCTTTACCACCCAAAATTCTTTGATCTTTAAATGCACTGAAGGCCAGGTCATTGACGTTTTCTTGCTAGACCTCCTTATCGCTGTAGCCTGTCAAGGTGACTGAAATCAGATTTTGTCTTCCAAATGCAAAAATTTTGTGACTGGTTCATGAAAAAGCTTCAAAGAATTGCTGCACCAGTTTGTGATTTTTTTTCCGATATCGAGAGATTTGTTGTAACAAACTTTTATTGTTGACATCTACTACTTTGTAATGCCTGTTTTCTATTACTGCTACCTCCTTTCTTGCTATTAGTCTTATTGAACTTATTCTTTTTTTTTCCATTTAGATTTATGGACCGGATGAAAAGATTATTCACTCTTGCTTATTGAACTTATTCTTTTTTTTCCATTTAGATTTTGGAGATAATTGTTACCGAAAATAGAATTTTCACAAAAT